>NC_089536.1:13245502-13845502 GCF_963924715.1 Thunnus thynnus | reverse complement strand
GGAAAAGGTCATTATTTGCTCATTAAATCAAAAAATTTTTGCAACCACTGCCTTTTTAAAGATTACAAGATACCCAAAGATAACTCTACGTGTGAGCTGTAGAGAGTCCAGAGGCTGCACTGCCCTCGCAGTTTAGTTCCGCCTTTTTCATTCCATCAACATCACATGCCTGGGCATCAATAAGAGGAAATGATAAGCTCAGAGGCATACTATTTCGATGGATTGGACAATTTGGAACTGATTCTCAGCTGGAACCAGTTCTCAATTCCCATCCCTAGTAATTACTAGGAAACTCTCATCAAAAATTGAAGTTTTACAACAATAGCCATTTTCCATTGCAGACCAATATTTGATCTCACTCATTTAATCCAACATGTGTCTAACCATGTGCATGGGCGTACAAATCTTAGATATTTCATTTACAAAAATTTCTCTAACTGAAATAAATGCCGCGTAAATTTCCATAATGGTCACAGATAATGATATGCAAATTACTTTTAAAATATCAAATGCAATTGTAGGAAATCAATTAAGTGTGCTGATTTTGACATTTTACATCATACACTACATGTTTTGCTTAAATTTGCTTATGCTGTAGGCACTCGAGCTCCTTTGGAACTTTTTGGCTTCACAAACACATTTCAGACCTCTGCTATTCTCCTCTGATAAATACTATGGGGCTATATTTTTAAATGAGATAATATCACATACTTTAAGTGTGACAATTTATCATATTGGCTTTTAATAGCGATAATATGATTTATCACCAGTAAAAACATCCTCCAGGAGGAAAGACCTCCTATAGAGCAATTAATCATTCTTCTCCCGAATCCTGCTTCTTAGACTTCTTTCTACTTAAGAAGCAATGCATGGAGTGTTTATTATGTTCCCAAACTACTATAGAGTCACTTTACCATTTGCTGTACTCCATCTCTGTATCTGCGAGTGTGTATTTGTTTGTGTGTGGCTATGTGCAAATGCGTGTGGGTATTTTTATGTGTGGCTAAAAAGGTTTAGAGCAGTCTGGAAAAGAGTTTCAATGTATTGAACTGTCATAACCTTAAGCTGGCACAAACAGGACCGCAGACAAATTTTTACACAAACATACACTCAAATCTTACGCATCTTGCTTGAGGAGGATGATTATACAAAGAGGTCCCTGCAGGTCTAAACTATGGGAATTGGTGTGAACTGAAAGTATTATCATAAATTTTGTTGCTGTGAGTATTTTGCTTCACAACTGTGGCAGTGGGAGTTAGGCTTGATGCAGTAATGGTTTTGCTTGACCTTGTCATACTTTGAAGACTATGCCCAGCCCCTCCCTTAACTGCAGTTCCAACTTCCAGGCCAAGACAATTTCTTCAAGACTGGCTAAATGAATAATATTGTCAGAGAAGCCGGCTGTTGTATATCTCATAGCATTTTTGCACCACCATCAGCCAGTCTGTGATCTTGAAAGATAGGGAAACCCAATTAAAAGAGAATGAAAGTTAATGTTTCTCTGACTTTTTTCTTCCTTCTAGGCTCAAAAACTGGTGTCAAACCTAACAGTGGATACTGCTCAGTGTGTGGTAAGAAACACTATTCTATACATTTCATGGAAGGTCCTACTAGAGCCCAAACAATGATATTTGAGAGTTACAAAAAAATCAGGCAAAACATATTTATTTCTTAACATATACACATAACATATTCAAATATTTTGAAAAGGAAACCTTAAATTGGTTGTTAAAGAACAAAGATATGCTCTGAGCTTGACATTTTTCAGCCTTTCTGCTCTCTGGTAGACTCAGTCTGTAATTGGGACACTGCAAACACACGTATCTTTATAGCATTTCTGTACTGCAATTTCATGTTATTTAACAGTTGAATAATATGGCAACACTTAACTGATGTATCTGTGTTTCAAGTTTTAACCAAATTTTTAGAAAAAAGTAGATTCTAATTAGTGTGCCTTTCCATCCACTATAGTCATTAGGAGATTCAATTAAAGTCAAACCTTAAATGATGGAAAACATGATGGAAATATGGCATTTACCTTTGTTTCATGTATTAATTTGAGGAATGTTACAGTCTCCTCATCGGTCTACACAGATCTGATGTTTTCATCTGCCGTCATTTTCTGTCTCCTCGGTGGAGGGGAAGGTTGAGTGACATTTAATTCAAATGCTTCATGTGCGTCATAATTTAAATTAAATTTATTTCACTAAAGGCGCCTTTAACCCTCTGGGGTCTGAGCCATTTTTTCCAATTACTAGTGCCTCTACTTTCTTAATATATAAACATTTATATAAATTCAATTTATCTTTTTTTCTACAGCACAACGGAATTTGAATTTTTCAACATTTTATCCATTTTCCACAAAAAACAACTAAGTGCAAATGAACACTGTGTTAACATTTGCAGCCCAAAGATTTTACCACATTGCTCTGACAACTGTCAACTTTCATCTCAAACAGCCCAAAATGGCAGTGTAAAGGGGCCTTAGGTCAGTTTATCGCATTTTGTTTTTGTTAATACACCAATTATTCCGCCTCAGCTGAGTGTAAAACCGATTTTTGCGATATTTCAACTTCTTTTCAAATATCCAGTGTTTCCAATCAGGTTTTTTTTATGCGCAAACTGAATATACACATAAAAACAGGTGGATGGAAATATTTTTTGTCAACTTTCCACTCAACACTAACACTGTGGTCTTTCCCCCCAGAATCATCAACTGGATGAGTCCAGTGACTCAAATGCCATTGCTAGAAGTTCACCAGCTGAACTCACCTGCTTACACCCTTCAAGTTTGCTGCTTGCACTAGCCTTTGCTTTTACACCAACGGCTTTACCACTTGAAGGTTTCCAGCTTTTGTAGAATCTATGGACTGTGGATCAACACACCTCTGCCCTTATCAAGACGTGATTCGACTCATTTTAATTTAGACATTTGCCAAAGTGTGACACCTACATTTTTTCTTGAAGTGGAAAAGAAATGAGACAAAGCAATGTAAAGGCACAGAAATCAGAGACAAAAGTGGATTATATCCGAGGATTCCATGTTGGCTTGTCTGGCTTGGACTGTGCTGCTGCTGGGTTGAAAACAGACCTGCTGAAACTGCTGCAGAGATATCAGCTCACTTTACTTCCATGCCTTGGAGGGAAATTTGGTGACTTCAAAAAAAAAAAATCAGTTCACACATACTGTAGGATTTCTCAGTTTGTTGGAGTTAAACCCTGTGATCTGATAACCATGTGAATAAATTCACGTCTTTGGAATGTGTGCAAACGCTGCACATTTGACTCAATGGACTGCCAATGTGTGGAACCGTGTTTTGAGGATAGAGTGGATTATTTTCTGCATAACTGTGCTTTGATTCGCCCTGTCAATAAACTTGCTTTAGTTCAACTAAAGGAAATCTAAAAGTGTTGATCTAAAAGAGTTGATCTGTCTCCTGTCATAATGGACAACTAACACTCTTAATAGAATATAATTCATGTAACATTTTTAACATAACTCATGACATTTTGTTAAGAGTATCCTCAAAGGAAGAAAACATATCAGCCGGAAGAAAGTAACACTTTTCTCTTCTATATGTTCAGTACTAGGTATAGCTCCGTTTTGTAGATTCACTTGATCGTTATGGTGGTTTGTGGTTTTCTCACATCGCCTCTAAAAGAACATTTTGTAAATAGGATACATGAAGTGTACACTCTATTGCAGTATGCTGCTGTTAGCTTGTAACATATTGTCTGTAATGTTTTTGAGAGTATATGTTAGTGACTGATGACTGGGGCCTCTTAGCTTTATCCAGTGTTGCTATGATTTATAAAATGTGACTGGGTATGGTTCTCATGTGGTTACAGATATGACTTTTGTGTGATTATATTTTGATGGCAAAGTGCATAATGTTATCTTAGACGGTATTTTTTCTTAAGGAATATCAAACGTTATCTGTAACAGCAACAAGAACATAAAGAATTTAAAAAAAAATGTCTTTAATGGATAAAATGAAGTGTTATTCTTCTGTTGCTATTGAATATGACATTTTATGATTTGCTGGTTTGATCCAGACTCTTCAGATTGCCCCTATTTTGTTTTATTTTATCACATTATTGTGTCTTGGTAGAGAGCAAGAGGACAGCAATTTGATAAATAAAGAATGTGGACATACCCCACTAGTAGAGCAAATGCCAAAAGACAAAAGCCAGTAGACATTAAGTGCTAGCAATTACTGCTGATGCAAATGGAGGAAAAGATGAAAACACATACATATTATATATTTAATTACACCCTAATTATCAAAGACACTGAAAGAATGTACAACATAATGACAAGGAACACTGAAACTTGTTTTTAAACATTCCTTACCTTTTCTGAAATGTGTCAATTCACTTCCATGTTATGGTCCCTGTCAACATCTAAACTAAAGCCTGTAATAATGCACTTCTTTATAGATGGTGTATCAGATGTTGTTTTTAAAAGGATCACAAAAAGGTTTTGGTTAGTAACTGCTACATAACTGTTAATCTAATTGGAACTATTGATATTACCAGGAAGACATCTCATTTTCTGTATAATTAGCCATACAACATTTGATCTGTTCAGTTTGCCAAACAGCTGAAATAAAAATGATGAACAGTGACTCATGCTGGTTTCTGCAGTCAATATGCCAATGCTAGTTTATTTGTTCTTTCATATAAAGCAGGGTTATAAGATAGTACCTGGCAGACAAACCGCCATTGTCAGTCAGATCACATCAGTCCCTGTGGGGAGTGACACAGGCAGACAAGGACGCAGCCCTTAAAGGACAGACTGCTCAGTGGACGGGGTGGGGGTGGGGGGGGCACGTCTCGCCAAGAATATGGCCCACCTGTTTTGGCACAGTGATGGAATACTTGACCAAGAGAGACAGTGTAAGATTTATTAGACGTGTCATAGAACCCAAAGGGCCAAAATATCCTCCTCATGTTATGCATGAGATGGAAATGACAACTTTCTGACTGATACAGAAGGGAAGTGAATGAACAGACTCTAACAATGTGTTAATTCTGACTAATTAGAGCTGCAATTTGATACTATACAAAACATGTTTTCAGGAAACATGAGTGCAATTTATCATTTCACCTTTAATGTGAATGCCTGCATGTTAATGTGAAAGTGATTACTTTCCCAAAGGGTCATTAAAGCAATGACTACAGTCTAATCTAACTACAATCTAAAATGTTAATATCGCCACTGAGTGATGTGTCAGAGACATATTATGCATCTCCAGCATCTAATGTGCTCAAACTTGCAAAGAGGAGAACATTGAGGAGAATTTTAGGAGGATCTAGGACTGAAACAATTTGTCAATTAATCGATTAGCTGACAGAAAATTCATCACAAACAATTTCATTTAGGGACCATACAGGTAAATTGTCACATAAGAAGAAGCAATGCAACCGATGTTGTCACATTAAAACAGCTAAACAAATAAGTGACAGAGTACATGTGTATGGTCTATGAATGTGTGTATGAGTGTATGTATTGTACTTGACTGTACAATCGATAATCGATTCATCATTAAAGCCATTTATCGAGGAAAATATTTAACATTTGATGTGTCTAGCCTCTCAGAATGTGAAGATTCGCTGCTCTAATATAACTACAAATGTAATACCTTTGGGCTTTGGAGCGTTGCTCAGACAAAACTACTTACAGAAGTCAGCTTGGGTTCTGACAAATTATTTTACTGACTATTTTTGGACAAAACAATTCACCAATAATGAAAATAAGCATTAGTTGCAGCCCTAGATACATCCACAGTTTGACATGTGAAACTAATCAAGCAGAGCGATTATCAACGAGGAGTATTACAAAAATAACAGTTTAACAATAATTTCTGTGTCTAGTTTTAGTTTTGCTTGATGTTTATTTATGCCCACATTTGTTTTGTTTTTGTTACTAAAATATGAATTTTAGACATTTTGGAAAGAAAGAAACTCTTGAGCTACCACAGTATATTCAGTTTACCTTGTTCTCCGTCATGGGATTTGACTGTGGTACTGTTACATCCTGAGATGGGAATAACATTACAATTTTAACTGCTAAGGTTTTAAGAATGCAACACTCAGAGCGGATGACTGAAGCCTTGAGACACAAATAGCTGTCATTAAACCTATGATAAATATTATTGCTCTCCAGGTTTACTGTTCCCTTGCCATAAAGCCCTGAGGACTTGGAGATAGTGTTTTGAGACTCCCCCCCCCCCCTCCTACGACTCTATAAAACCACTGCAGGTCTATTCAATCCAAAATGTTCACCCTTGGCATAGATTAAACAGGATACTGATAAAACAGTCCAATCGTTGCAGCACTGCCTGGTAGGGATCACATCTAATTACTGCAACTTTGACCTCCCCAGCAACACTGTTTCAGCACCTTGAAACAACTCCAAGGATTTCACCTTTTCCATTAACCAGGAGAGCAGCAGCAATTTCTCTTTATTACTGTCTTTTTTTGTTGTTGTTGTGCCCAAATGTCAGGGTACGCCTGACTTTTCACGGTAAACACTCCACGGCATCAGTTATTTTGAGATGCTTCCCCTCACATCTTCTCGGGTGCAGTGCAGGGGCAAAGATAAGAGATAATAATGCAGCTGCTTGATTGCGCAGTGAAGCCACAACCATAAGCTCTACTTGACTGAAAAGATGGAAGACTCTGAAAACTTTTTAAATTCCTCAATGGATTGAGAAAATACAAGTAAATGTGAGGGAGCTGAAGATGACCTTTTAGGGGACAAGCTGGAGAGAGATCTATTTCTCTGCTTTGTTCAGATTTGTCAATTAAGTCATCATCTCATTTTAAAAAACGTAGAGGACAAAGTGTTGAGCAATGTGATATGATTAGCTCTTGACATGGCTGATAAACTGTGGCTTTAATACACTACAGCAAGCCTGCATGAACAACTACAACGGCAAAGGAATTTTAGATGAAATGTGTTATTCATAACATTATATAACAGTGATGTAACCTACTGAGACTTCATAGTGCAGTAAACTGATGACGTAGGGTTGCAACTAACAATTATTTTCATTATCAATTTTTCTGTCAATTATTTTCTCAATCGATTAGCTGTTTGGACTATAAAATGTCAGAGGCGAATTACCCACTGTAATTACTACTAAGTCTAGAACAAGACTGTGTAAAAAGATTTCCAAATGTCTGTAGAAATGCTAAACACAGCATAGTTTTATCCCAATACAAGTGGTTCTGGACTTCTACAAGCTCTACCACATGCTGTATGAGAGTTACCCGTCATTCCATGTTTTATTGTGCTTGATCTATACTGAAAGAAGGACTTCAAAAAGGTCTGTAGAATAAAATACATACTAAGGGAACTTGGGTCTTTTTCTGAGTAACACTAAGCTCAAAACTGTGGTGCGTCATGCCACTGAACCAGTAGTTCAGCACCATGGAGAGCACCATTTCCACAATGGGCAACCTGGGGTGAAACCGGGTGAAACTAGAGTGTCGTACCAGCTGTTCTCAATCAAAGTAATGACTCTCCCGCATGAGAATTTACTCCAGCTTCCCTTTAAATTACTGAGGTTCATTCATTTTCCATGAAAGGGTGATAGTCTCTTTCCTGCCTGTGTGGCTAACCTCGTAGTGGTGTGTTTAGTAAGGCACTGTCTTCACTGTCTAGTCACAAATGGCTGGTTTTATGTCTACATCATCATCAGCTTTCTGCTGTTCTCCTTTTCCTCTACTGTGAATGGGTTCAGTCAACAATACATTTGAGGATATTTTTCCAAATGTTTGTTCCCACATTATTTTTTTTGGTTTTTTTTAAGTGACATAGATTTAATTTTGAGTGGAGTGTTGCTTATAGCAAGTTCCTCAGAGACCTTGACATAGCAGCTATGTCCTTCATGGCAAGTGGTGTAAAGCCAGCTGATGGCTAATTGTTACAGAAACCTGATACCGTAAATGACAAGTTGGGTAAACCAGGCTAGTTTATATCAGCAGGCTAGTTCAGGCAGCAAACTCACACACAACATAAAGGCTCAGACACTAGCATGAACTAAACTCAGCATAGCAGAAACTGGGAAATAACAATAAACATAACATAAACATCCTCCTCAAAAACAAATACAGTACATAGTCAGACAGCAGCTATTATGTGGAATGTATGTCTCCTGGCTATGTGACTGACCACAAGTGGAACATACTGTAGGCTACAACTGAGATGGATGAAAAAATGTCAGATATGTAGCAGATAATAATTATTAACTCAAACATATTAAACTCACAAAAAAATAATTGTTTGGAGCAGAGGAACTCATCCTTTGAAATGTTATGTAGCACTGATAAGCAGCAGATGGCCATCAGTACATGGATATAAGCTTAAGGGTGGCAGTGAATGCAGCAGCATGCGGTAATCCCTAGAACAGTTTAGATGTAATTATGATATGAAGAATGGTAAAGCAAGCTGTCATATAAACCCATGAGTTGAAGTATTTTTTTCTAATACTTAGCAGATAGAGTAAGTGTGAGGAGAAATTGTGTGACAATAATAAAATGTAGACTATACCATGAAGGCAATATTAAAAGGAAATAATTATGTGTGTGTGCGCTATATGAAAGACAACAGACATGTTTACATCCCTAAACCCACTTTACACTATTACCCCTTAGGCCTCTACCTCATATCTGAGTTTGCAGTTAAGCCAACAGACATCCAAAAACTATAGCAACAGCCTGGTGAAAATATGCTGCAGTTCAGCCAGCAACACTCATGATACTTTAATAATAGTGCTCATATTTCACTATAATGTAAACCAAAATCCAGTTGCCAAACAACCAAATAAATGAGGTCAGACACAAAAAGAAATGAATTAGCAATTACCAAGCAAATAATAAACATACATACAGTACCAGTCAAAAGTTTGGACATACCTTCCCATTCACTTGAATGAGTAAGTGTGTTCTAACAATTGACTGGTACTGTATATAGGCAGCAGATTAAGGTCAGAAATTGCAAACAGCAGATGCCAAGGCACATATGGCAGACATGAGCAGCTTAACCTGGTATTGCCAAGCACACAAACAATAGCTGAACAAAGCCAGCCATCAAAACACTGCACACATATTAGCATGACCAGGAAGAACTCACCTTGTTGAAGGGAAGCACAGATCCCAGTCATCTCAGCAGGGTAACCCACAGGGTTTTCTGTAGTCCCAAGAAAACTCGCCTTCTTAAAAGCAAGTTTGTGGCAAGAGGTCACAGGGAGCATGGTGAGACATGTTTATTCCACAAAGCTGTCCTGAAGTGACGTTAACACTAGTCGGTGAACTGTCCTAAATACTAAATGACAGCAAAGTTATTAAAAGGTTAGCTAGCAGCAGCTAATGCAGTAGCCAACAGAACTAGCTAAATACCGGGCATGACAAGTTTAAATAGCCCGCCTTATTGCTGGGAAAATATAAACGAAAGACTTTAAAAGTGAGAGAGAGAGTTGTGCTATGTGATGAACTTAAGACAGCCGCCTTTATCACTTCTCCGCCATTTTGAAACGAGGTTCGGCCAGGTAAACCCTATGGGTAAACTGCGTCCTCAACCTGGCGATCGCGGGTAGTTCAATGAAAATAAAATATGATAATAAGACTAACAATCGATCATGCAGCTATTTAAAATGGGCTGTGTGGCCAGGTCAGTGTAGTTTCTTTATATCTAGTTAAAAATTGTTAAATTCTACAAATACGTACCACAATAAAATAAAAATAAAAAAATAAAAATCCTAAAGGCTATATTTAGCCTTGTGTGTGCAGGTAATAGCGATATTTCCCCTTCTGCTGACATGCCGTGAATGCAGCATTAGTTTAACTTGGTGTTTTGACCTGTGGGAAACAGCAATATTTTAGTGCTTTAATAAACACTACACTGGGCAATGTACTGTGCTATATTAATAAGGCACTGAAATAAAGGGAATAGTCTTTAGCTTCACCACACACACATTAGCATAACATCAAGGCTATCTTCTAGAGGGGCTATGACATGATGTCATTAAGACAAAGTCTTTAACAGTAGCAATTAATTTAAAAACAATAACAGTAATAGCAGCAGATGCTTTTACATCTTCCACTACACTTACGAACCTCACACCTTTTACAAAATCGACCCACAGTCTGTCAAATTAGACATGTAGATTGATTGTTAACATGAGAATTTGCTTGTCACCATGAAATTAAATTTAGGCTACTGTAAGATATGTTATTTGTAGATCATTTTTTGCAGCCATTTTTTTCATAAGCTTTTGCCATTCTTCATAGACCCAAAAGAAAAGAGCAACAAGGTACAGTAGGCTCTATGTACACAATAGAGCTCTCTGAGGCAGTATTGTGAGAGTTTTTTTGTGAGGCCTCTGCTGAAACACAAGAAGGCGGAAAAGCAAGAACAGTCCCTTTGTGATTGGATGATCTGAGTTATTTCTTCATTATGATATCAAATGTCTCCTTTTTAAATAAATTTGTATAAAAAAGCAAGAGTCACTAAATTACAGCAGGATCATCTTGACATTTCCCTGTCATGTATCATGCACTTAACCTGGCTGACACCCTTGATGCAATAGTGGTTTTGCAATAATACAGTACAGTGTATTGTACACACTACAATACACTGTGCCTTACATGTGAGAATGAGACTTTAAATCATTTGCTTCATTATATCATGGCAGATGCATGAAGGACTCTCCTATGCCTCATTAGAGGGTCATATTCTTTGGAGTGAAATAAAAGCATCCCTCTGTGTTATGGAGAAGCTTTGAAATAAAGTTTAATATTTGACAGACTAATGAGAAAATGCAAAGTGGGATCTAAAATACTGAAGGAAATTTGCTTTGCTTCCAAAACCTTTAGGTAAGAACACATGCAGACACACGTCACATCCTACAAGATGTGAATTTCAGTGGCAATGATGATGTGACAGTCATGATCCTCAATAAATAATATACAGTACCTCACAGATATTCATCAATCCATTTCTTTTACCCTCCCCATTATATGTAAATCACACTAACATTAATATCTCCTGCAGTCAAGGCCTGGACAGTTTGATTTACAATGTGCACTGGCATCCAAGAAAAGCCATTAAATTACATGGCAT
This sequence comes from Thunnus thynnus, assembly GCF_963924715.1. Lineage (NCBI taxonomy): Eukaryota > Metazoa > Chordata > Actinopteri > Scombriformes > Scombridae > Thunnus > Thunnus thynnus. The sequence continues at coordinate 13,834,371 of NC_089536.1, read as the reverse complement.
CTCTCAAATACTTCCAGCAAAGGGAGGGAAAAAATCCAACAGGATTATATTGGATGGTGTGGCGAGTTTGTCATCTGACACACCCTCATGAATTATATTGCTGTAAGTGGCAGATTAATCACCATCTCTTGGTAATACTGGATAAGTACCAGGACAAACAGACGTAAAAATCCATACTCTTCCATCATAAAGTGAATCAGGGAACTCATGAGCCTTCATTTCTGCGCTGTCTGACCCAAGATTTGCCCTGAGGCAATCCACCCAATCACATGTTTGTTAACTCTTAACCGGATACATTTGGTGTCATTTACCAAAATCAGACTTTTACAATTAGTACAATCAGATATTTTATGTAGATTTTTTAATGTAGTGCCCTCTGGTGGTTAAATTAAGTCTATTGTGACAATTTGTAAAGTCAAGGTCTGCCTTATTTTATCCAATTAATTACAGAAACATTTTGACAAGCAGTTAAATAACAAAGACAGAAATAGATCAAATTTTTAAGAAATAAGAAACACATATTGACACTGATACATAATTTGTTTTTGTCAGTAGAAGAGAAACAAGTTTTGATGGAGCAAATACATTTGCTAAAAGCAGTCATGAAGAAAAATTATGTTAAAAAACAGAATGATTTCAGTTTTGAATGATGTGTTCAAGTAATTCATTCATTCAGGAGGTGTTAGCTAGGAAGGTGAATATATTTTAAGTCAAATAATGAAACATTTTCAGCCTAAAAAATGTGAATATTCTAAAATGCTGTCATTTCAATTTACCCCTGAATTTGTTTAGTATATTAATTCTGAAAGAAAGCCTCAAGACAAAGATTGTGGATGTGACAATAATGACTATCTCCCAAAAAAAGGAAGTTCAATGTAGTATCCAGTATTTACATAAATAATTTTTACATATTTTATGTGGGAGCTGTACTCATAATTTCACATTCCCCTTCCAGTGCTGCACCTGTGGGCATCATGCCATCCTACTTAAACACACCAGGTAGCTGAAATGAAAAGGGTATGTTACACTCATACATTATTGCATCATGATCAAAAAAACAAAATATAATTGGTAATCTGCCCAAAATGTGAAGAAAAAACAATAAAATGTAAACTAAACGTTAGATTACCAAGTATCGATGGCCTTTGAACATCATCAAAGAGCAGTCTAGGTGAATTAAAAATACAAACCAGTCGTTGCAAAATACACAATACGACCATGAGGGTTGGATCAGACTGGACATCAGTTTGCCAACAGTGACTTGGGTTCAGCACTCAGAATATTTTCAGCACAACCCTCTCCAGTACTTAGCAATGACCTCTATTCACTTAACTGTCATTTTGAAAAATAACAAGCCTGTAACACCTTGGACACAGCCACCAGCATGTTTGGTCAAAAGCCCTCAGGTTTGTCCTCCTGGATCTTTTTCAGACACAATTAGCCTACCAGGGTGTTCTCAAGCAGCTATTATCATCAGTGCATGCATTTAAAACCTTACCAATGTCCACAATACCAAATGTAAATTATATTACAATGGGCTGCATTAAATGCGCATTTTCTTTGAAACATAGGGCCCACTCTATCTGGATGTCAAGGAAACCTCAGCTGATTTACATCATATAGTATGGGGCAACACCCACTCACAATTTGAAATGGAACAAAGACATCTCCTATCTAATTAAAAAGAACAAAAAGAGTATGTTCTTTGTGTGGAAACCTCTCAATATCTGAACCAATCAGCTCTCAGCTTTCCTGAATCAGTAATAAATGCACACTTTCTCAAGCTCCAGCATGTTATCTGCACTGTTGTCGGCACTCCATCTTTTTCAAAAATCTGGTAACACTACGTTAAGTTTTCTTACATTATATTGCCCCATGTTGGATCTTTTACATATATTTTAACTACTAGAACAAGAATGAATCCATTCAAATGCATGACCTCCTCTGTAACCAGGCTTTTTTCCACTACAGGGACTTACCTACCCAGTAACTGAACTTATACATCAGTAAGGACTTCTAAAAATGAAGAACAATGAGAGAATACTAATCGAATTGAATAAATGAGAATACTGACTGGAATAAAAAATGTAAAAAACTTTGTCATTAACATATAAATTCTGTATTCCCAATAAGGCTAGATAAATACAGTACATTTAAAAATCCTACATAATATACCCCACAATTTTTTTTTTGTATAAAAGAAAATGAATCACTCATTCAATACTTGTTCAATTGTAACCTTACAGCCAAATTTCAGTCAGATTTTAGTTTCCAACATAAACACAATTTTAAACTTTATATTAAAGATGATGTAGCATATTTTAAAGGCAGAGACTGTACGACTGGTTTTATTGTGAATGTAATGGTTATAATGAAAAATCTTAAATTCACAAATTTTGTTTTTCAAAAAGATTACCAACTTTTTCCAATTTTTTCTTAATGATTTTACGTATTTCACAAAACTCTCTAAAATGTCTTCAAAATAAAGAGTGTATGCACAATTAATTATTTTTGAAAAGATAGAACTTACTTTATTTTTTTAATGTATTATTTTATCTACTGTTTTTTTCTGCCTCTTCTTCTTAATGTCATTGATTTTTGTATTTGTCTTTAATTTATAATGTCTAACTTGGACATCCTCCAGGTTCATACAAACACACTGCACAAACAGAAAATATATTGTAGTGAATAGACATACTGTGCATATCGTATACAAAGTACAGAAAATGTATATATTGGGAATTACCTTTTGTAGTCTGTCCCCTTAGCAGGATGGAGGGTGGTCTTTCCTCAGGCCTCATCACTAGCATTTAGTGAGAATTGGACCATACGGCACAGAGAAAATATTCCTTAAATACTACGTTGATTGTAATAATGTCAGCCTGACATAAAGCCTCAGTCATGTGCTGAAGACTTTGAACAGTATCCATCAATTATAGTTGGGGAGTTATGTCTGTATCCTGATGTTTTATATAAGGTTTCATTTATTCATCATTTATTAGTCATTATGTGACTAAATTGGGTGGCGCACAAATGGCAAGAAATGTACTAATGTAGCTAGTTTGAAAACAGTGAGTTTTGTGTCTTTTGTCAACATCACTAAAACAGCATGGGAGGATTCATGGGAGTCATACAGCTCTTGACATGTAGCGCTGCTTGCCACAAGCTCCACAAAAATTGCAAATAATGGAGCTTTAAGACTACCTGTCACCTCCAGAGCTGTCACCCTGACTTTAACATGCTGTAAGTGCACACAGGCCATGTAGGTTTTATTTTGTACCTAACATCAACCTAAAAAACCTGTTTATAACCTTAAGTCAAAAGCAACAACTGCAAATGACTGGTTTGAACTGGATAATTTGTAGGAAATCTTCATAAGGGACATTATATATTATACATGATTATACATATGCCCTTCATATGCACAGATCAACCACAACATTAAAACCAATGACAGGTGAAGTGAATAACATTGATTATCTCATTACAATGGCACCTATCAAGGGGTGGGATATATTAGGCAGCAAGTGAACAGTCAGTTCTTGAAGTTGATGTGTTGGAAGCAGGAAAAATGGGCAAGTGTAAGGATCTGAGTGACTTTGACAAGGGCCAAATTGTGATGGCTAAACGACCAGGTCAGATCATCTTCCAGAATGGCAGGTCTTGTGGGGTGTTCCCAGTATGCAATGGTCAGTGCTTACCAAAAGTGGTCCAAAGAAGGACAACCAGTGAACCGGCAACAGGGTTATGGGCACCCAAGGCTCATTGATGCGCATGGGGAGCAAAGGCTAGTCCATCTGGTCCAATCTCACAGAAGAGCTACTGTAGCACAAATTGCTGACAAAGTTAATGCTGGCTATGATAGCCAGGTGTCAGAACACACAATGCATTGGGTCCACTGCCAAAAGCACATGGGCATGGGCACATGAGCATCAGAACTGGACCATGGAATAATAGAAGAAGGTGGCTTGGTCTGATGAATCACATTTTCTTTTACATCATGTGGTCCACCAGGTGTGTGTGCATCGTTTACCTTGGGAAGAGATGGCACTAGGATGCACTACGGGAAGAAGGCAGGTGGCAGAGGCAGTGTGATGCTCTGGGCAATGTTCTGCTAGGAAACCTTGGGTCCTGGCATCCGTATGGATGTTACTTTGACACTTACCACCTACCTAAACATTGTTGCAGACCAAGTACACCCTGTCATGGCAACAGTATTCCCTGATGGCAGAGGCCTCTTTCGGTAGGATAGTGCACCCTGCCACACTACAAAAATTGTTCAGGAATGGTTTGAGGAACATGACAAAGAGTTCAAGGTGTTGTCTTGGCCTCCAAATTCCCCAGATATAAATCTGATCAAGTATCTGTGGGATGTTCTGGAAAAACAAGTCCAATCCATGGCAATTTACAGGACTTAAAGGATCTGCTGTAAACGTCTTGGTGCCAGATACCAGAGGACACCTTCAGAGGTCTTGTGGAGTCCATGCCTCGACAGGTCAGAACTGTTCTGGTGGCACGAGGGGGACCTACATGATATTAGGCAGGTGGTTTTAATGTTGTGGCTAATTGATGTATACTGTAAAGCAGCACTAAATGGGTTTATCTTGTCAAGTTTGTTGGCATCAAAAGCATTCTAATGTGCTCACATAGTGAAGACTCCTTTAGGGTTCGAGTAGCTTTGCTCCAAGAGTGTGTGAGTGTGTGAATGTGAAGTGCTTGCAGCTAATAAGTATACACTGAGGGTATAAGCGAGGATTATCCAGACTAGCACTGTAGCAGGCCCCATTTCTTTTTTCTTTACATCCTTGTTCAAATGCACATCAATAGTGTGCATTTGAACAAGGATGTAACAAGGATGCATTTGCACAAGCACTCTGAAAACTATTTACACACTGAAAATACAGGTACAAGACAAAATGCAGATATGTGAAATGGTACACCCTATTAAACTATCTTAAGCTTGAGAATAGGGGCCCAGAAACTAAGTAGATAATATTTAAAGTACAGTGCTGCTTGAAAGTTTGTGAACCCTTTAGACTTTACTCTATTTCTGCATAAATATGACCTAAAACATGATCAGATCAGATCAGACCATGCAAGTCCTAAAACTAGATTAAGAGGCATCAATTAAACAAATGAGACAAAAACATTATGCTTGTTTGTCTATTTATTGAGGAAAGTGATCCAATGTTACATATTTGTGCATGGCAAAAGTATGTGAACCTCTAGGATTATCAATTCATTTGAAAGGGGAAATTAGAGTTCGATGTTTCAGTCAATGGGATGACAATCAAGTGTGAGTCTGGGAGGCCCTGCCTTATTAAAAGAAGAGATATCTGAGTCTTCACTATCAAGGTCTGAGCTTCACAACACAGGTTTGTGGAAGTGTGTCATGGCTCAAACAAAGTAGATGTCCAAGGACCTTGGAAGAAGAGTTGCTGATACTCACCAAGCTGGAAAGGGTTAAGAAACCATTTCTAAAGAGTTTGGACTCCAGTTGACTGTCAGGCAGACTGTGTTTAAATGGAGGACATCCAACACCATTGTTACCCTACCCAGGAGTGGTCAAACAACAAAGATCACACCAAGAGCAAGGTGTGTAATAGTCTGGGAGGCCACAAGGGACCCCAGGGTAATGTCTAGGAAACTAAAGTCCTCTCTTGCAGTGGCTACAGTCAATGTTCATGAGTCCACCGTCAGGAGAACATTGAACATCAATAGTGTACATGGCAGAGTTGCAAGGAGAAAGCCACTACTCTCCAACAAGAACATTGCTGCTGTCTACGGTTTGCTCAAGACCCCATGGATAAGCAAGAGGGTGATTGGAAAAATGTCCTGTGGATGGATGAGACCAAAATCGAACTTTTCAGCTTGAATGTGAAGCGTTATATTTGGTGATGAGCAAACACAGCATTCCAGCATAAGGCCCTTAATATCCCATCTGTGAAACACGGTGGTGGTAGTATCATGGTTTGGGCCTGCTTTACTGTCTGTAATCATTGATGGAGCTATGAATTCTGACTTGTACCAGTAAATTCTATAGGAAAATGTCAAGGTATCCGTCTGTGAACTGAAGCTCAACAGAAAGTGGGTCATGCAGCAAGACAACAACCCTAAACACACAAGTTGTTCTACCAAAGAATGGTTAAAGCAGAAGAAAGTTAATGTTTTGGAATGGCCGAGTCAAAATCCTGACCTTAATCCAATAGAAATGCTGTGGAAGGACCTGAAGCAGGCAGTTCATGCCAAGAAACTCACCAACATCCCCGAGTTGCTGAGTTATTGCTGCAAAAGGGGGTCATACCAGTTACTGAAAGAAAGGCTCACATACTTTTGCCTCACACAAATATATAAGATTGGATAATTTTCCTCAATAAATTAATGAATAAGTTTAACATTTCTGTCTCCTTTGTTTAATTGTGTTCCCCTTATCTAGTTTGAGGACTTGTGTAAAAAACTGATTACGTTTTAGGTCATATTCATGCAGAAATAGAGAAAATTCTAAAGGATTCACAAATGTTCAAGTGGCACTGTATACAACATTATACATTTTACAAGCATTGTGAAAGATATTACATTCAGTAAGCTTCAGAAGACTGTAACTGTGAAAATAGGGTCAATGAGAACATTTACCTTGGACTTTCTTCTGTAAAATCTGTAGTTTCTCAAGATAACTAGGAAAAGTATTGCACCATATAACATTACAGTAATTTATGAGGCTCAAATAAAGACTATCAGATATATAACCTGATAGAAGATTAAAAGTGCTTTAAGTAGAAGAAAAAGCCACTACACATACTATGCAGGATTTTCCTAAAAAAAACAATGTATATACTCATACAACAGTAATCCCTCTCAATTATTACTTAAGACTCACTAGAAGTGTGGCGGTGCATTTATCTGCAGAGACCCTGCCCCTTTGTCAGTATTTTATTTTCTTAAGAAATGTAAATAAAATAAAGCTGTTAAGATTCATCCATTTCAACAAAAATGTATACATGTAAAAAGAACCTGTTGTACCATATACATTTATACAGATTTTAAAAATAGTAGACAGTTTATCTTACATAGAAAGACACAAAATACATCGAGATTCAGGTTTGAGTTTTCTCTTTCAGTCCCTTTCAAGAGAGAATAATTATCTTTAGCTCAGACTATCAGCTGGTGCTGAGTAGTGGGCACCAGAATGCAATTACACATTGAAGGTTCAAGCTTAAGAGACAATAACACTAGACAGACAGACAGAAGGAGAGGAACATCAGGAGATATAATAGAGTTCAATGCTTGTATCAAAACCACATGAAAAAACACCAGTGCACAAAAGAATTTCAGGTCTATTTTTTTATTTTCTGGCATGTTGTCCATCTTTAAAATACACTGAAGATTACTGATATGCAGTTTCTCATCTTTTTTTTCATGTTACAGTGAGACCCTGATTCCTGTGTAATGACACTGTCATAGGATCACTTTACAAACACAAAATAAGAAACACATTAGCTGGCATACTATCCTTATGAAATGCATCATAATGACCACTTTGCAACACAAAGCAAGACAATGCCCATACAGTCCTTAAAGATGCACAATTCAAAAATAGTTGACGTCAAAACAACTGGTTTGAGCCAACGATAAAATCAAGTTAAATGCGCTATTACACAGGAATCTGTTAAATATCAAAACAAAACATATTAACAGAAATGCTCTTTTCACAAGTGTAGCAAAAGACTTACAATTGATCATAGATATAATAGTAACAGGTGACAAGGCCTAAAATAAATGATAATCTCTCGCCATTCTGTCATAAAAACCTGACAAACACATGAAATCTCAAGAGATAAAGAGTGACAAAGACTCACACATTTGTTCCAACAAGACACTGTACAGCTGAGGGGTGGAGTCGGGGCTAAAAATGGTCGACAGCTTTTAAAACTCTGCAGATCAACACGCCCCCTCCTTAAGTTGATGGAAAGCGTCAAGGCATTATAAAAAGGTAACATAACTCCTTGTACTCAAAGATGGAAATAAGGTCATAGCTTCAGAGGACTCTTTAAAAAACTTACAAAACAAACTAGTAAACAGCCAGAGGAGCGTGATGTCCCTGGTCTAATTTTATTACGCAGACGTCTTTTCTCCTAAGCAGCTTCCACCCACCAAACTGATCCAAGGACAAGTTCAAAAAAGCCTAATGTCAAAGTTGCACAGCAAAATGATAAAATAAGAAACTACAGTAAAAGAACTGACCAGAACTTCAGTGTTTCTCCGCGTTATGCAACTACTTCTACAGCTGAGCACGCTGAAAAATTCTGGTTTCTTATAACAAATTAATCTTCCAGTTTGTTAATAAAATGAATCGTACTTTTCTTAGGCTTTGGAGACTTCCATGCTTTCAGTTTTATGATTTGTTCGTGCCTCCTCCGGTTCGCAAGTCTTTACCCACATGCCGCTGGTAGTGATTGCAGTCTCATGTCTCTGCAGCATTTAAATATGTATTTCACAGAAAATACAGACTTTAGCTTCAGCTGGGTGGATGATACATACAGTATGTACAGCAAATGCTAAAACAGATCATTGATGGTAATTGGCAAAGTGGTGTGTCAGAACACTTTCATGTGGTCACGGGGCATTAAAAAGAGTCCTGGCCTAGCGCATAGCTTTTCCCACAAAAAAGGCAGAGTTCATTCAATCCATAAGAGTCAGGCTTGTCATAAAAACTAAATGCTTTAGCACCATAGAATACCACTTGCTGGCAAGCAAAAAAGAAGGACAAAACCCATAGGCAGCATGTACTGGATGTCTACCAGCAATTTTCAACTGTATGACCTTTGCTTTTCCCTTGTGCTGAGCAAATGGATGATGAGGTGCCACGAAACATTTACGACTGAAGCTTCAATAGGTGCAGATCCTCCCAATTAATCTGTCTCTGATGTCACTGCTAGCCACTCATCAGGCAGGTTTCCTCTTAGGGTAGACACTAGACTTTGCCATGAGGTTTGTAGCCCAGAATGTGAATATGTTGTTGCGGAGCTTGGAGAAGGATTTCTGATCACCAGAGGTTGATATATGCGGAGTACAGTACAAGGGCAGGAAACGTAAGAATAGTTGTGCTCCTGGGACTTGGCAAGTTTCAGTGAGAACTTGAGTAGTAGCAGCCAAATGAAATCTTTTACATGTAGCCATCTCTTCGTCTCTGAAACGGCTTCCAACCGGGACCTGCGACAGGTTGGAACAATATGACCTCAGATGGTATAAAAAGGGACCCAATGGACTCATGTGTTGAGACTCAGACGCAGGTGCCTTGGTGTGCCGGAGGAAGGGCCTTTCGGTTCTTTAAAGCCTGGGACTTCTCCTTAAAATCAGTTGGTTTCTGCTGTGAAATGTCTATCAGTGCACTGGCAACGATGAGTCCTAAGGAAGAGGAAAAAAGACAAGATAAATATGTGAGGGTGGTGAAAAAGATGAAGCTCCTACAAATTGTCTCTGTCAATTAGAATACCAAATATATCAGGTATGTTGATGTTTTCAATTGAGGCATGAAATCAGCTTTCAAGAGCAAATGTTCCTTTTTCTTGGGATTGTAACCACATTTCTAGCAGCAACATCAGGGATAAAAGGAGAAACTCTTCCACTGTACAAGATAATAATATTTTATTGTAATGTAAATTAATGTTTATGATTTTATGTGTGCTGTACAGTATGCGATGTGTGCTCTGTGTCATATTGTGGGGTGTTTTTATTTTTAAATGTTTGTTATGGATTTCAACAATAATTGACATCCATGCATGTTTAAAATGAAATGGATTGTTAGAAATTTAATGACTCACTGTGTCCTGCTCACTTAGATTTACACAGACAGACCTGTGGTTATGGGGATGTGAGAAATTTGTAGTGTTGGAAGGTTGTGCTCCAATGTTGGTATGTAGTGAAATATAATTGACTAACCAGTGTTCATAGACTTATCTATTTAAGTGATTAAATTAGACACATTTGGCATTGTCAGATAAACAATAGACAACAGCCTGATTAGACATTAATATGAAGAGATGATGAGTATCTTCATCTACAATGTTGTATTATTGGCTTTAAAAAGAATCATGAATCAGATGTACCCACTTAAAAACAAATCATTTAAATTAAAATCTTCAAAATTCAGACATAATATACAATGTTTTTCATTAAACCAACATTTTTTTTGCTAATGGTGCTTACTCTAAGACTCACTCACAATACTGTATAGCTGATAAATGTGCGACACTCGTTTCAAATTCATAATGAAAAATCAAAACATGTGAACCACAATAACAAAAACTGGTGACACTGGTTACAGTTTGCGTAGTTTGTTACCTGACTGGCCTGGTGGAGGCAAGCCTGAGGGCCCAGATGGCAGTCGCATGAGGACAGTCAACACAGCAGCTTTCCCTCCTGAACACGGCTCCATCGCAACTGGTTTAGGCGCACCCTGAGAAAAGAGATGGAATAAACAAAAATCACAAATGATTATCTCGACACTATTTAAGGACAACGATGAAAGAATATTTTTAAAATTGCTTTCCAAAAAAAGAAAAATGCTCACTGGTTGGTTCGTTAGATTGTACAGTAAAAATATTGGACTGTGAAATCCATCAAGAACAGATGAATGCTTTGGGAAATGAACCACTGAAAAGCTACAGTATGTATCTGGCATTGAAAAACTGCTACTAATAATAATAATAATAATAATAATAATAATAATAATCTGTGATAAACTGCAACATACAGAAAGCATGAGAACATATTTAAATGACTTAATAGGTGAAGAATTCAGGATTTCTCAAGTGCTTTACCAACCAAGCTTAAAAATGATGCTTAGTCGTGTTTACAGTTTTCTGTAGCAGCCATTTAATTCTACTTTTTGGGGACCAACAGACCAACAGTCACTTATATTAGCTGCATGAGTTGCCGCAGTTAAGATGCGACACCCTCCTCCTGAGACAAATGGTTTGATTGGTCACACAACAAAAACACTTGTGTGTGTGTCCCTGTCAGACAGTCCACGTGTTGAGGCAATGACCTACCCTCTGAGTTAATGGCCAAAACTGCTTGTCTCAAGCGTGAAAAACATGTCATCCTGATAATGAATGTCAAGGGTTTCACAGCATGTTTTGGATGAGGGGGTCGAAATTGGGGAATAATAACATGTCTGAATAGAACTGACTTTTTTCTGCCTGGATTTAAAATGGAGATGAGAGAGACGGCAGAGGCAAAATTGAAGAAAAACAGGGATTCACATGCATATGCATTAAAACATGAGAGTCAGTGAGTGCGATATACAGTTCATATCAACATGTTCCACTGGAATTTGCTGTACATTTATCCCTGTGTTAACAGCAAAAGGAAAACATTATTGCTAATTTGTGTATTTGGAACAAGCACTGACTCTAAAAGCCTTGATATATCACTGAATATATACAGTATATTAAGTACACAAGACACAGCGAGGGTCAAATGTTACATGCAGATTTGTTTTAGCTATCAAGTGAAAAAAAATACTTGACATAAAACTGTGATGTAAATTAACGTCAAAGTACTGTTTCACCTACTCTTTGAAGTGTGGAGTCCTTCAATCAAGAGTAAGTGCAATCTCCCTTCCTATGAAGCATGCAGTGTAATTTCTCTTGCTACTGCCAATTAAGTTTGGCATTTCAAATGCCACAGTTCACAACTATGTTTCTAAGTTAGGGGGTTGTCATATGCATCAGGCTTTTTCTTTGTATTTGCAACCTCAAAGCAGGGCTTTAAAAGCAGTTCATCATGATGAACCTCATAATACAGACAATATGGATAACCATGTCACAGCACACAATGGATAAGTAGAGGAAATTCTGAGCTAAGAAATGGTAAGCAGTTGTGTGACAACAGGCAGCTAGAAACCTTTAAACATGAACTGAAATGAATAACCAGTGCCAAAAGAGACAAGTAGACAGCTAACTACAGTATTTATAAGTAATACTATGTTATGTGCTAATATAACATTTGACATGGTTACAATTTCTTAACTAGCTGCTAATAGTAGCTAGTTAGCATTGTTCAGCCAAACCCTTCCCAAATATACTGAATACATGCATTGGCTATTGTATTAGCATGTTTGTTAGCAGGCAAAAAAAAGGTGTTAGTTTGTTCAAAAATGGTTTGGGATCTTTAGCTTACTGGTATTTTACTTTTTTTTATTTGGGAATTTAGCTAACTGATGCTGAAAAAGGAGGGAAAAGGTATGATGTGGACAATCTTTTGGGGCACATTTTACTGGAAATTATTTATAGTCCAGATAGAGGGGCTAATTAATGAAGCTAATGATTAGTTAGCTTAACAATGAGTTGATATTAATGTTTTAAACCACTATGTCAAACTTTGCTGAAATGCTAAAAAGTAATAACTATATATTTTGAGAGGTACTGGGTTTGTCCATCAAAAGAGAGCCCTCTTTTGCAGAAGACGAATAATTTGCTGAGGTTATGGATGCTGTCAACATTTGCCCTGGTTGTTTTGCATCTGCTGTACTACTAATCAGCTGGAACTAATAGAGAGAGATGGAAAGATAATGGGAATGGAGAGCAGGACAAAAGTATGTTTTTTTTGTTCTTTTTAAAGGAAGATAAGACCAAAGAAAATAACATTAACTGTTACTGACACAAACTTTTAATTGTTAATGAATGGTTAAACTATTCTATGAAGACCAACATTTATAGTTTTTACTCTTCATAATGTAATGAGTGAACACATTACGAAGCCTGATGCTCCCTTTCACTGTATTTTTCATTTAAATATTATGTATATTTAGCTTTAAAACTAATTATCATGCAACCCTGAATCAACTATAAGGACCTAAATACATTCATTAGTGCAGGGGGCCTCAAGTATCTAGACTACACATCAAGTCTAGTTGTCTCTAACCTACAACTACTAGATACTACATCTAATGATCTGAATGACTCAAAACCTTGTGTAAACAAAAACAAAGAGGCTAAAATTCCATTTTAAACATGTGAGTCATACTGTACATAAAATACATGTTTCTGTATTACAGGCAGGATGGCGTCACGGAATATGACTGTGTGTGCATTGCTGCTCAACCTAATTAAGCCACATGATCAGAACACAATATTCTCATGCATCTGCCCAGGTACATCCATGATCAAGGGGCACATATTATATCTACCGCTGACATACAAAGGCAATTAAATTGCCAGCCATTTCAAGACCATTCAAGTGATTCTGCTAATGAATAGCTGCTGTATATAAACCACATTCATGCAAGAAAGCTGATATAACCTACGCTGACTTTTGATTAAAGCAGATTCCACTGCGAGCTACATTTACAGTGCACGGATCACTGGGTCAAACATCATTACAGCTGTTCCAAACAAATCAGTAACACTTAGGCGAAACTCTGGTTTGTAAAACCTGTAACAGCAGCAGCATCACTCCTGTATGGCATATTAATTAGAAATACTGTTTCAATCTTTACATTAGCCACTCCAAGGTCATCATGAGATACTCAAATCTCTTCATCTCTGCTCTGCCTTGAACCATGTCCAAATAGTAACCTATAAATTAGCTCTTGAATATACAATATCACTATTATCAGCTCAGTTTTGCTGCTGCTGGGCTGTTTACACTGCCTTAGTACACTGCTAATTTACATATTATATATAAAGTTAACTTAAGGCTGGGCGATATCTTGAATTAATTTGATTAATTAACATTTTTGTTTTCGCATGATGTGTAAAATGTCTAAATTGAAAAAAATCGAGTTATTACAATATGCACAAAAAGATTATTTTTAGTAACATAGCAGTGTATGCACTGTTGGGCCTATTGAAGATGTACAAAGGAAAACATTACAGTGATGGAAACAAACAATGCCTTCTTGCAATGCTGGCTTTAAATGAAATGGCCAAAAGATGGCTATGCTGAGAATTCCACATTACATGGCAATTGTACATTTTTTGGAACTAAACTGAACCAAGCATTGTGCACCAATGTTGTGATTCTTGCAAATAAAGCATAAATAACACTGTTTGTGTAAAAGGGGGCAATAATGGCAACAACCTCCTTTCCATTTGCTCTGTACAGTGCTCATATTAATCTGGGATAAAAGTAGTACTTCATTCCTTTTCAATCATAGGGTTGTGTTTTCTATCACAGCTTTTTAAAATTGCTCTGTCCATTTTGATATCTTCCAAAGAAGGTTGACACACACACACACTGCATTTCAATTAAGCCTTAATAAAGAGCAAGGACCACATTACGGTCATTCATAAGCATCCAGGCACATAAACATGCATTCACACATTCCCGCATATGTGTATACAGACACATAAAAGCGCACACACACACACACACACACACACACACACACACACACACACACACACACACACACAATGTATCTGCTTTCTTTTCTCCTGCTGACAGGTGTCATCCATCATACTAGCTGTTCGTTAGTGGTTCCATATGTTAAACGCCGGCCATAGTGAACAGAGACATCTGTGACATCGAGGCCTAGGCCGGCAGTGTTTGGGTCTGATTGGCTCTTTGGCCAACAGCTGCTGACATCTTGGTCACTAAAAGCGATGTCCATCTCTAGGGGGTTTAAGCCTACCAAAGATGGAGGAAACATGCACGATCTCTGTTGTGATTCCCCCCCCCTCAGTCCAGATGGAGAGTCTACAAACATCTTGTCTCAGGGAGCTGCTATCAACTAATGCAGCGGGATCAGTGCTGACAGTACAGTCAGAGAATCTGGTCTTAAATGTTTTCATGTGTTAAAATGGGAGCATGGGGTTATAATTGTACTGCAAGCCATCTTTGTCATTTTTTTCTGTACGCACTGTATCACTACATACTGTATGTATATTTTGTTTTTGGAGTAGTTATGATACTAAAACTTATTTTTAAAGTTGTCCCTTAAATACATTGTCCCTCAGTCATGGACACTGACTTGGAGACGATCACAGTGAGCAAAATGAACAGAGAATGTGTTGATACACAGTATAATCTGTCTCATTTTGTCATCAAATCTAATGTGTGATTTTTAAGATGAATTACTATCTAACCAGCATCTCCTTCCATTATGTACATCATCAATGTTTTGGTATGTTGTTTGTCTTGTCTGCATTGAGTCAGTGACAGAGTGGTCTGAGATAAAAGTAACAACAGAGCCGGTGACACAAATAGGAAGCCACTAATGCTAGCCTGTCATCAGTGTCCTCTTTGACATCAACAAATATTTCGAATAGCTAAGTGATGCCAGATGCTGACCAATTAACGTTTATAAAAGAGAATTAGGTTCGTTTCATATGGTTCACCTTCAGCTGGTCCTATGATGGTATGTGGTATGTGATGGAGCTGTATGTGCTCCGACATATGCATTTGTAGATTTGAAACCATGTAGATTGGATTTTTTCCTCAAAGAATAAGTCCAAAATACACTGTTACATATTTAAACACCTGGCAAAGGCTATGATGTGCTATAGCTGAATTATGATAATGTGCTTCCACTTTTGTTGTGTTTGAATTTCTATTTTTCTGTGATGTAACTGTTTCATTAGACTAACTAATAAACAGTCAGAGAGATAGCTCCTTAATGTGATTAATTTTAATACCTGGGAACTTAAATTAAGAAGAATTTTAGTATATTATAGTAACAAACACTTTAAGAACTTGCATGTGCATAAAAATGATACGAAACACATATTTTCAATTTAAAAATATACATTTTGTAAAGTTATTCCTACAAGGTATATGTTTAGGAAGTGTATTCATGTTATATTTGGCTTTTACAGTTCTGGAACTGACATCTCATCAGATGGTGATGCTGCTATCGTTGAATGTCATTTGAGACCATTTTTGTGCCACCAGAAGCTGCTGGTACTGAAGTGGTAAACCAAGCAACACTTGACTAAGTGCTGTTTGATTAATTAGGTTTAAATTAGATTTACCACTAAAACCCTCATCACTCATACGTGTTTTTAAAATACATTTAGGCAATGTACATATATGAGTATTGGACAAGAAAGTTGCTTACTTGTACTTTTGTATGCTGAATTTACCCTGTACTGTATGTTTTGCTAGGTGTCACTGAAAAATGCAGTGTTTTTGTGAAATAAATTTAGGAAACAAGGATGTGAATATTTCTAACACAAAATTCTCAAGTGCTTTCTGCAACAATATGTTCAAAGGAACTTCCTTAAAAGCTGCACAGACATCTAAGTAAAAGAAAGTCGAGCCTTCATATGTTCATTCTGCATTTTGAAAGGGTCAAGAAACAGAAGACTGAGGATGTGTTTTTTTCCAGTTATCATTTCCAAAACAGCTTGGGACATTGTTTACGGCGATACTCTCCAGTGGGCGCAAAATCTCAACCATAATGCGCTCTATAACAAATACAGCCTCTTTGGTCTTTAGGAAAGGGAGGAACGCTCCTGGAATTAATTATTCGGATAGACACTACGCACATGTCCCACAGACAAGCACCTAATTAACAGTTTACTTAGATCAAGGCTGGTAATATTAAAGCAGTGGTTTCCGACACCATTCAGACTGAGACTGTATCTCACAGGTTTAAAAGTGCGACAGTAAAGTGCACTCTGAAAGCAAAGAAGCATTGTTTTCCTCCTCTTCTGCTCTTTACATTGCCCTTCACAATACCATAATGCATGGTGAGTACCACTCAGCACTACACTAATAACTAATGTAGTGCCTCTTTGCTGGTTGCCACAGTGATTTTATTTCTCTCAGCGGCAGGTGACACTGAGCTGGCGTTGGGTGAGGAAACACTGTTGGTCCTCTGATGTCAATTTGAGGATGTAGCACTCCATATTGCTTTAACCTATGCTTTTATCCCATGTGGCATTGAGCCCTAGACTGTGCTTAGTGCCAGACTTCTTTTTTTACTTTCTATATGTATGGGAGGTATTTACATCATAGGAATAAAGAGGAGAAGCGGCAACTGGATGGTACAGAAAATACTCAAGACATGCAAAAGTGTATGAGCATCTGAGGTATAATAACAAGTTAATCAATCAGATTTTGAGTGCAAAAACACCACGCAGCATGATCCCAGTAAAAGAAACCCGAGAAGAATTAGACAAAATGAAAACATGCAACAAAGTTCAGACTGGAGAAGAAAGAACAATAGTACAAGTAAACCATCAATGTTCCAAAAACTGTCCTGACGTCACCATTTTAATATCAAACCTAACATTCTCCAATTCGGTGATGTTTTTGAAAGGAGTGATCGTCTTTTCTTTGTGAGAAGATAAAAAAAAAACATGAATAAAACTTTTGGCTTCATGACATCACTTCTCATAAAAGATTTGTTTCTCTCTCTCTCTCTCTTTTTTTTTTTTTTTTTTTTTTTTAAATCGATTGAAAATTTTCAGCAAGCCCGCAGCAATGATTGCAGCGGACAATTCATCTAAAAGGAGAGGGACATGGGAAGAAAGACCATCACTGGCAGCTTTCTTATTGACGTGGGGAGTGGATAAAAGGCAGACATATTGCGAGTAAAGGACATAAGCTTTTCGAGAACAGTACAATAAGGTCTAATTAATGTAGCAGTACAAAGCTATGCAACATTCTGTATACCAGTAGAGGAACTTGCTTGTATCACAAGACAGATTCAAACCTTTGAAAGACTCTAGCAACTGCAAACAGTTCAACCTGAAGACTTTGGATGGTGAAATATGAGAGCTGCATTTTACAATAATAAAAACGAAAGAAATGCGTCTAAAGACATATTTTTGTCTGTATGTGTGTGTAAACAAGCAAGCACAGGACTCACATCAACCATCGGCTGCAACATTTCTGTTTGTTCTCCCCTGGCGTCCAGCGCAACAGCAACTGAGGCGAATGGACGACTGGCCATCTGCTGACGCTCTCTCATCAGTTGCTGTAAAATCAAACACAGGTGAAAGATGAGCACAAAATAGAATGTTAGTCTAATTAAACAATACACAATTACATTAAGGAGAAAAATGCTACGTTGAAGTAATAACAAAGACACATTTAGTATACATTATTTACATTGAATATATATCATAAATATTAAAAAATCAAAGGAAGCAAAAATCATCCAAAGCGTTCCTATTGATGCATAAAAAACAACAAAAAAATGACTAATAGTGAGCTATGCAATGAGATCCAACTCATTATTGCGAGAAATATGTAGGTTTTCTCAACACATACAAAAAATAATTGTTTTCAATAAAATTGACGGTCACTGATCCAAATGTCATCAGTATTGTAATCATAATACTGTGCTGAAGATGCCATGAAACATTTTACAAGAACACACTTCAAAGGGTTTGAGGGTGAGAAAGAAAAAGAAATTGAAAATGAACAACTGCGGTCCGTCACAGTGTTCATGCACAGTAATCTACACCCTCTGGGCTATTACAGTATGAAGCTAAAAATCAATAGCAAATATCAATGGGGAAATGCTGAAAGACTATCCATAAACATCCATGCCCTATGAACATGGGGATTTATTTTGTGGCCCACATTTCTCAATGATCCCCAACATAAACTGATAATTTCCAGTTGTGTGATCTTTCATTTTGTGATATAATATTACAAAATTGCAGCAACCCATCCCATTCTCATAAATAAGGTACCATAATATTCCAAACATTTCTTAATATAATGGGAATACTAAGAATCAAGGTGAACCATGACATGTAAAATGTATATATCAACATTCAAAACCTGTAAATGATCAATCCATTGACTACATTCAATCAATCTGATGAGGGCAACCTCTTAAGTGATATTTACTGTAATTTCTTTTTCACACACGGTATACTATCACAGAGAAACTTATAAAAGATTGTCCCAAAGGTTCTGCATAGAAATGCTGTGGTTAGGTTACTGCCTAATGGTTGACACCATTTCTGCTGCTCAGACTGAGCAGAAAATAGCTTCTCTTGTTCCCCACTAATCAATATTGTAAAACAACTAGCGCCACACTTTCATCAACAGCGCAGTGTCTGATCGATATCTAAACGGGCCGCCATTTTAGCGCCAAGGACATCACTGATTGGTATTGGATTTGTGATGAGCTTAAGTGTGCTGCATTAAGATCTAATTGTACTTCAGATTACGAAGCACATCAGGTTGCTGTGATGATCGGCCTCATAACATGCCCTTCCTCTGCACTTTGCCGACGTTCAATAAATGTGTCTCTACATGTGCACAAACATACAAACAATATCATGAAAAGTAATACCAAAAGTAATACAGTACATATACACTTAATATAGCACATATATAGTAGGAAAAACCTAAGAATTATAATAATTTTGCTTTCAGATGAGTAAAGCTATTCTTCTCATCATACAAAAGAATAAGAAAATCTATACTTTCTTTTTTGTACACTAGACTGCTTCAGCACTTTCAAATTACCTCACATTGTGCCTTTAATAAAACTGCATGTCTTTTTGGATCAGTTGTATGAGAGTGTTGAGTTTCCTGGTGGTCTCGTTCCTGAATAGGAGTTTGTCCTTGGTGTAGTAATGAACCCTGAGATTCTTGTGTCCAGACCCCCACCCTCACTCACTCGGAATATAATTAAGAATTCATTAGTCCGGCTATTAATTGGCAAAATTCAGATGAGGTCTGGAGAGGTTGATAGCATTGTGAAAGCATAAATGAACAAAATAAAACAAAAAAAAAGTAAAAGATGCTTTGAATCAATGTCTTGTGGTATCAAGGACTCCATCTATGTGATAGGTTTGTGCATGTCATAACAGTGAATGTACTGTTGGGCCTATTGAAGATGTACACAGGAAAACATTAAAGCGATGGAAACGGTGGTATTCAACTAATATGTCAAAAACGTTGATTAGATATTTAGGATCTACCAGTGACTCATCACAGATACTCGCACAGACAGTTCTTCAAAAATAATTCTTATACATTTTCCCTTCAAGTGACTGTGGCATCGAATTACGAAAAGACTTCACACAAGAAAGCAACAGATCACAACATTACTCTCTTAAGTATTTCTTATGAAAGGGTTAAGGGTTTTAATACATTTTAAAAAAGTAATCTAACTTGTCTGAAGCACCAGAAATGACTAACAATAACTGAATAAAATTCATGAAATTTTCAATTTTCCCCAAAATTTAAGTGATATTAATTTTAACAGTTAGAGTTGAAGAGGGCTGCAACTAACAATTATTTTCATTATCAATTAATCTCTTGATTATTTTCTATATTAATTGATTAGTCGTTTGGTCTATAAAATGTCAGAGAATGGTTTAAGCCCAAGATGTAACCCAAAATGTCTTCTTCTTTTGTCCCAATCAAAAGTCCATAGCCCAAAAACATTCAGTTTACTATCACAGAGGACTGAAGACATCAGACAATATTCACATTTTAAAAAATAACTAAAAACAATAAATCGATTATCACAATAGTTGCTGATTAATTTTCTGTGTATCGAGCTGACAATGATTTTGGACAAATCCTTAGATATTTTGTCAAATTCAACTGGCAGATTCAACACTGATCATCATTGTGACATCATGCGATAACTGCTGCCTAATGAGTTCTTTGTAGATCATGTTCAAAGTTGTAAATGTTACAAATGTTAAAAAGATTTTTTTACTTTCGGACACGACAGAAGTAGAGTCAGTATGTAGTCTTTATGAGTGTTCTTCTCAGGCATGCTTTATAAATGCTTTGGTTGTGAAATATCTAATATTTGTTTGATGTGTGTCTTTCAAATGAAGGCAAGTTAAAAGGTTCATAGCATTTGTAGGTTCTGTGTATCATAAATAATGCATTATTTGTTTAGAAGCTGCCCATGTTGAAACATGAACATTAAACCATTTATTTACTGACTGGCCTTCACTGTTGTACATCAACAGACTCACTGGTGGGGAGTGAATGAGGCGAAAGTTCAGATCTCTTCCATGTAAGCACTGCTGTGTTGAGTCACTGTGAAAACATCCCCCCGGGGAGGTACAGCTGAGAGAAAAAAAACAACGGCCATATGAAATTGAGATTGATCACCTGATTGATTTTTCTTGGTCTGTTTTTTGTAGCTCTGATTTTTATACTTGAAATCTGAGGCTCTGTATTAGATTGTTGTACATCTCTACTATTAAACATCTTACAGCAACACCAAACCTATAGATTTGAGCTGCAGGGCCAGCGCAGGTCAAAATGAGAATTTTGCCCTTTTCCAAAAGATAAAAGCAGGATGGAGGTGCCTGGTGGGGTTGTTGCAAAACAAGAAAACAGCTCAGGGCTTATTATGGTTTTCAACAGAAAAACTTCAAAATCCAACAACATTCATCCTAAATGTCAGATAGCAGTAATGTTATTTATCATGTTGCAGAATTCATTTAAAACACCAAAGCATAAGAAGAGAGCAGAAGCAAAGTCAGAGAATGCTCTGCTCTGTGTCCAGCACATGCATCTAAAATGTGCTGGGAATACAATCATCAAGGGGTCGGCACAATACCAGAGAGATTTTAGAAATGAATACTAAGTTAATGACAAAAGGCAAGAGTGAATTCCGTAAAACCAATTAACGTTTGTGCAATGACAGACTGATTTTGTCAAGAATACAAGCTGGAGCCATTCACTGTTGTGATAAGGTTGGGCATGGGGTGCATTGCTATGCAACTTGATTAATTTAGCAAGTGAGAGCATGAATTATCTGTCTTGTGAATACAGCATTTTGTTCCCTTCATTGGATTCTATAAAAGGGTCGGTGTCATCCCGCCTCTGAGCATATTCTACACCTTAGCAGGTCACTTTGTCCTTTTCAAAGATCACTGGCTGTACCAGCAGGCAAAAAATAAAACTTAAAAATTAGACAAATGCAAAAAAAAAATCAAAGACTTTATGTCAAGTATGACGTAGTCTGTTTCTGGATTTCCTTCTATTGACATTAACATTCAATTCTCCATGTTGATGCATACTTTCAAACTCTACATACATACTGTGATTAATGGACTGAAGATATCCAGTCTAATAAACTGCCAGTGCATACCACATTGATGAGATTTCGGTGCAGTTGAGTGGTTGTGTGTAGGCTGAAGAACTCATTAGAAAATATGAATACCATGTATTATCGCAGTTGCATGATTACAAGCATAACATGTTACCTTACTATATTTCTATAATTTGGTTTTGCTTATTACCAGGACAGCTTCTAAGCTTACGAGTTACAACCTAAAGTGAACTCCTAATCACAGTAACACTCCATCCTCTTTAACTTTAGAGGAAGTTATTAGAGTGCAAACTTCAAACTGAACAAGGGACAATCAAGGTGACCAGGGGCTTAAGAGTAGGATAATCTTATTATAGCAATCGATGACTGCTGATTGAGCTCTTCAGTGGAAGAGCACTGGTGTGAAACTATGCCATGTGAGAAGAGGGACATGTGAGAATTATGTGGTTAGTAATGTATTCCTTTCACTTTTATCAATGCAAGCATAATGGCAAATAGCAAATAGCAAATTAGACCACCGAGCTATATCAGGTGGTCTAAGGTGGCTGCAGCCAGTGTGTAAAAATGATATTTTGTGCCACAGGAGGTCATCTTTAAAGGAATAGTTTAACATTTTGGGAAACACGTTTATTCGCTTTCTTGATGAGTTAGATGAGACGATTGTTACCACTGTGATGTCTTTACACTAAATATGACACTACAGCCAGCAGCCAGTTAGCTTAGCATAAAGAAAGCTAGCCTGACTCTATCTGAAGGTAACAAAAGCCACTTTCCAGCACCTCTATAGCTCTAATTAACATTTTACATCTCATTTGTTTCATCAGTACAAAAAATGGAACCCTTCCTTTTACAGTCTCCTGATTAAATATTAATTAATTAAATATTTAACCGGTAAATATATGGTAAATTATATTATATTATTGGGTAATTACCACTGGTAATAAATGGGTAAATACAGAGAAACTACAGCTGAAATACTAAGAAAAACCTCCACTACTACTCATCAACGCAACTAAGTATCATGTAGTTGTAAACAATTTAGGTTGGTAATAACTCAGATATAATTGTGTACTTCCTAGGAAGTAACCAATTCTTAGGCAACCCATTCTTACAAACACCTCCTCTATTACCCATCAATTCAAGTTACAATTGTAGTTATCCAAGGCATATGTTGGTAACAGCCACCATAATAGTTGATGAGTAATAGTGGAGGTTTTTCTTAGTATTTTAGCTGTAGTTTCACTTTATTTACGTACTTATTACCAGTAGTAATTACTCAATAATATACTATAATTTACCATATATTTACCATATATAAATACAAAGTCATTAGGGGACTGTAAAAGGAAATGTTACCCAAAAAACAAAGTGTAAAAAACAACACGTGTGTTCACGGGAAGTGATGTGTTGGACTATAGTAATCGGATTTTGTTACTTTTGCACAGAGCCAGGCTAGCTGTTTCCAACTGTTTCCAGTCTTTATGCTAAGCTAAGCTAACAGGCTACTAGCTGTAGCTTCACATTTACTGTACAAACATGAGTGTGATATCAATCTTGTCATCTAACTCCCAGCAAGAAAGCAAATATGTGTATTTCCCAAAATGTCAAAACTATTCCTTTAATGTGAAAGGGGAAAAAAAGAATCAGAGAACCCAAGAATACTCAGAAGAAAATAGGAACTAAACTACATCAGTGACACACCACATGCAACACGTCATTGCCCTTGCACTTAGCCTTTGCAGCCATCACTTTCCTGTCCTTAGCTGACACGACAGTCATCAGCTATAGTCTGGCCACATCCATTACCAACGTCACTGCAATCACAACGTCTATGGGCTGATGATAGCTTTTAATAAACAGATGCTAATTAGTTACTGGTGAATTTAGTAAATGGTACGCTTAAATGTGCTGAGAGAAATAATGGTCCTTTTAGTGGTAACCACTGCTCAATGACAGTTTTGAGTGCTTTTAGAGTGCCAGTAAAATATCACCGCTTCACACCATGGTCAGTATATGTCTCCTGTTTGGATGATGTTTTGCTATAGCAGGGCATATGTTATGTGAGGTGTGTGCTTGTATGAGTGTGTGAGAGAGAGAGATAGCGAGGGGGGCTGCATTAGATACAGCCACATGTTTGTGTGTAAAACATCTCTGTGTTGCAGTCTCGTGAAATGTCAGTGCCCCCTCCCTCCCATTTCCCCCCACAGGTAGCTTCAAAGAGGTCAGCCCTCATCCTCCTCGGTGGCATTTACAGCTGTTGTCTTTTCATGCCTTTGTCTCCGGGCGGGATCCAAGTCTCATCTCCAGCCCTCAACTAAAATTATTCAAATACAACAGCTGCATATTTGTTTATGAGGTCCTTTCAGCTCCCGACAAAAAAGAAAGGCCTTATCCAATTAGCGCATTAGTGTGGTAAAAGATCAGCCTAGTAAGATTAAGTCAATGCCAGGAATTACATGTTTGCAAGTCTGTGAAGCTGTTAGTGATTACCGCTTTTCAACATTACATGTAGACAATGCTTACTTGGTAATATACAAATATTTATTTTCAATGTGTTTCTGGTAAAATATACATACACAGTTTTGTAAATCAAGCCCAGAAATACTACCACAGATTTCACATTTAAAAGCCAATAAAAAAAGAGTTCAATCAGGATCATCCATATGCCACTTGGCTGGATCAGTGTCTCATTATTGTCTCTGCCATCTCTGGAAGCCTCATTAAGACTCATTCATTCCATGTCCTTATGTCAGATGGGGGCTTGTGAGCATTAAATGGCCTCCAGCCCAATTCTTCCATCCTGTATTTGGACACGCGCAATAAGTGCATGGGCTGTTCACAAACCCCTTTAAATTAAAAGGACACAATGTTCAGTAAAGAGCCAATCAGTTCACCAATGAGACGAGATTAGCGGAACAGATTTAGTTTCACTAATATCATACAAGTTTTGGCAATGTCTCAACACAAGTCAGCAAACACCAATTCCACTGAAACTCTTGTTATTAGAGATTGTTTAAAGGGTGAGATGGTGATTCTACTGTGGTAAGGAAAATTACTATCACATCATTCATTACATACACCCTCACACTATTAGGAGGGACAATTTCTTTACATTTGGATCAGTTATCACTTTATCAACGGGAGCTATGGTTTTATTATTCAAAGTATCCAAAGAGGACCAATTTAAAACACAGACTCATATTTTTAATGTCCAGTATCACCAGTCTGTTTGCAGTCCCAGGGCGTCAAATACCGACGCTTTGTCACACCCCTCGGCGTCTGATACCAACACAAAAGGCGCCCTTTAGAGTCTGTATGAGACGTACCTGGCTTTCAACTAGACTCACAGGTCAGTCTCTTAACGCTTCGCATCATTTCCAGTAAGGCGTGTCCTTGACAAAATGTAAGGGTATGTAAAGCGTAGATTTGTTAGCGGCTGTTCTCGCTGCCATTCAAGCAACTACTCTGTCTGGTATCGCGAGATTAGCTTTCAACTAACTCCAATGTAAACCCCTCTGCATCATTATTGGACGTTTATATAAGGTGACATTTTCCTTTTTAGGAAGAGGTGGGTTGTTGGATGGCTTGATAGTTAGATGGCAGAAAGTGGACTTTGCTGCAGGAGAGTTAGGGGGTTGTTCAGTTGATATAAATAATTCAATGTATTATGTCATACAACATAAATTAACTGCTCAATTTAAATGTGTATGTTTCATTAACTGCAGTATGTGATGTGCAAACTTTGAAAGAAAGTACTGATGATAGACCATAAAGACAAAACATGTATTCTCAGTACAGTGATTTCCATGACTGATACACATGATGCCCCGCTACAAATGATTCTGCTAATTTGGGTATTATTGTGGGCCAGAGTTAACGACTACTTGCATAGCTGGACCACCCAAACAGCACTGAAGAACATCCTCTAGGCGATTACAGCGTTCAACAAAAGGTTACCAGCACAGTTTCTCTTTACGGCTTTTCTTCAAAAGTAGGGCACCTGAAAAATGGCACAGGAACCTTGAGGTATTACCAGTATTTTCCTCAGGTTTGTATTCTTTTAAATTGGTAAGGCTGATAAAATCCAAGGACCAGATATCTAAATATTCCACAAAACATTTTTTTAGTATGATGGTAGTAAAAGTAACATAAATTATGTGCAAAAACCTTTTCTGCTAACAAGACTCAACTGTATTCAGTGAGGAATATTCAATCAAAATTGTATATTATAGGCTGCTATCATCAAATCCTTAATAATTTTGCTTTTGCAGCTAATAAAAGCTGGTAACAAATCCTAACAGAACCCCAGTGGATTTTAGGGAGTAGAATGGATTAAAAATATTAGCACAATGAGGAATGTAAAGGTCACTTATGGATTGGATCATGTTTCAAAGAAGAAATCTGATCACGTCTTGTTGCTTATGTAATAAAAATGTTCGGCTGGCACTTAAACCGAACTTTACACTGAAGACTCCAACTGAACCTGCACTTGCACACATAGCAATATCAGTATACTGTAGATATACAGCACCAGTCAAACATTTCTCATTCAAGTGAATAGGAAGGTGTGTCCAAATTTTTGAGTGGTACTGTATAAAAACTGAGAGATCAATTATTTCCTATATATGAACTGATCTGTCATCTGCGACTAAATATCCCAGTCCCTCTCATAAGTTCTTCTCACAGTGACAAAACTTTTCAATCACCTGAAATTAAGAGATGAAGGTTTTTATTTAACGATTTATTTATTATCATCTGGCAGCTGAAGGGCAATGACAAACAGATGATACGAATGCCAAGAGCAGACCAAAAAAGTGAGCAGAATTTCAATGACGAGAGCCCATCTGCCTGCATTAATTTTCATTGACTTTAATTCTTTGGATAGGCATGATTCTGAGTCACGGTAGCTATCATTCTTGTTTATTTTCAGATATCAATTAGAGGATATAAAATCCAGATCCTATGATTATCATTGTCAACCCCAAAGGGGAAATAAAGTGGGAGCTTTATTAGTCAACTGCAGGTCATAAGGCTGGATGTGCACCAAATTAATCTTCCTGCTATTGAGTATCATACGGCATCTACGAGAATATAGGATTCACTCTGAGGAAATGGAAATGATGCTTGCTCTTATAAACACCAGTAACCACTCCAAGCAGTTCCAGTTAAGGGCAGTGAAGTGAATTTGCATACATTTGCTTTCTTCCTCAGTTTCCTGCAGAGTATCTTTCTGGCCCTCTTCTTTAATTTCTACTGCCAATCATCTCATCTTTTACCCCTTTTTATCCCCATCTTTTCTCAACCCTATATTTCATAGCAACACTGAATATTAATATTTTTTTTCCATCCCCTTTTCCTTAAGTCATTCACAGCATCTTTACTGGCTTTCTTCACCCCCTTTTCCACCGGTCCACTTTAAAATGAATTGTCTTTATTCTTTTCAGCCATTTTCACCATTTTTCTAATAAAAAATTCATCAAGTACTGGAACATCTTTATTTTTTGAAGAAACATTTGAGAAGAGCAGATACAAACCTTCTCTTAATAGTGGTCTAAAAGCTCCTAAAGAACTCAAGTTGGTATTAAGATATGTGCTGATGTTCCAACTCAGGCATGTGACATCATCAGCCTAATTGAAGCAACTGAGCAATCAGCTGGCACATCTGGTATGTATTAGCTGTTGTTTCCCCAACAACTCTACATGCTCCCGATGATGGTTTTAAAGTTAAACCAAAAGACTGAAACTGCAAATATGCCTCCGTCCTTCTCAGAGTAACTCTGCCTTTTATAAATGTTCACTGTATTTTATATTCATTTATCAAGATTACATCAAGTTTATCTTCCTGTAATTATTTCTGGATGCATACTATAAAAAAAAGGTGGTGCCAATTGTGCTCTTCTGGTCTTTGTTAAATGCAGTTTGCTGTAGTTTTCAACAGTGTTTCAGAAGAATTGGGGCACCATCATGTTGAGGAAAATAACATATGTCAAGCGTATCTCAAGTAAACAGAGTGTATTTCATGGACTTACTTCTCTCCGCCGTGAAGCCCAGCAGGTCTGTTTGATCTTCCACACCACTGCTGCCACCAGGAGAAGCGACAGAAAGCAACTGGGATGACAGAGAAAAAATACTGTCAAACATGATGATGTCAAGAAGACTTTTACTATAACAGCTGTCGTTGGAAAACTGCCCATATTCTTTACACACAGGGAGCAGTCTACCCTTGGGTATTTTAAGTATTTATGGCCCGTAAAGGTAGTTACTGAGAACAAAAAAAGGCTGCCAGCACTGTTGAGTTTAATTTTACCATGTTGCAAGTTTGACTCTATTAACTCACGGCATATGCTACCACAAAACTAGTTAATTTGGTTTAAAGGAATACCAATAAAATGCTTCCCTGAAACATGACAAGTTCTCTTATCTGAGCAAGAAGACAGTTAACCAACATAAAATTAGCTAGATTTAAAATTTTAAAGACATAAAGCTGTTATTTTAAAACAATTTTCAATGGCTGAAACAGGATGGACTTGAATATTCAAAGTTTCTGTCTAACTTAAAAAGACAAAACCTGGGAGATGATTTGAGGAGGTAACATATTCATTTTTCAGTAGACTGAATATTTTGGCCGATTACTTCAATTAATAACCCAATGGTAAAACCATTAGTCTTAGGGAAATTCTGCAAGGTCCAAATGATACTGGGATAGAAAAATATGACTGATTGAGAGCTTCCACTTCATTATCCTGCTGACAGATGAGAATGTAAAGATTATTATGTGCTAAAGAGACATTCTGCACTTTTTATTGGCTTGTCTGAGCAACATGTGGGACACTGAATTCTTAACGAACAAATTCTTGCAGATGGCTGATTCTTGATCTCTCTGTGAGCACTATTTAGTATCAAAGAGTGCATATATGGATGCCTTAGATGTTTGTTAAGCTAGCTTGCACTGCATGCACTGTGGTTATGATTAAATATATGGGAAATTAGTGGTTAGCGGCAGAGGTGGGAGTAAGTCACACATGTGCAAGTCACAAGCAAGTCTCAAGTCTTAACCTTCAAGTCTCAAGCAGGTCCCAAGTTAATGCGGTGAGAATCAAGGAAGTCAAGTCAAGTCGAGTCCCTGCTATAAGTCAAGCAAGACAAGTCAAGTCATTGCTCAGGTCAAGCAAGTCACAAGTCAAGTCATACGAAATTCTGATGATCTACCAGTTTCCACATTTAAATCAGTTAAAAGACTGTAGTCATGAAAAGCTGAGTTTTATTTTCAACATTAATGAAAACTGTTGCAGCCTGCTTACACCTTATAAATCTTACTGATATTTGATATTTTGTGGCAATCAATAACAAGCCTCCTAAATGCATAACAATGTAGAGTGAGGCTAATATAGCCCCATACCTCTAAAGGGCTCTAAAGTGAAAATAGAAGTATGACACAAAAAATTTACATCATAGTGTTAAGCCTCCTGCCCTTGCTCCCCTTCAGAAGGGTCACACCGTTTCTCCTTGGCATCATCTAAATATTATATTCTATTATCATTATATTATCAGCACCTGTCTACGGTGCTTCTCATTGGACTTTTAGCTACTTAAAATAAAAAAGTCCTAACAGCTCTGATGAAGCCCAGGATTTATCCATAAGGGCTGTTTAATAACATGCTGTTTCACTGTATACTGTACACAGTGTACTGTGCAGCAGAACACAGAACATTAATTACCGTCCTGTTGGCATGCTGCTGAAGTTACCACTGATGTGACACTTGCCATGTGCGTACATGCGCACATCACTCTCTCAATTTAAAGACAGACTTACTGTTTCTGCTGCCTTGTGATGCTGCAGGTATTTAATAAAGTCAAAGGAAAGAATCTGACACACAGCAGCTGTGAGCAACAAACAACATCAGTACTGATGTTTCTGATACACCCTGGATAAAGTTAGTGACACGTGAATGACATTATTTTAAGATTCAGACATTAATCTAACACTTTTCAGACCTGTCTCACATAAATAGCAGTATTCTGATGGACATTTCAGTAGGTTATGTTATTGATGTGAAATACTAGAAGTAAAAGAAGCTAAATAAATGAAAGTTGATTTGTGATGTTGGAGAGCTCTGTGTGTACACATCTCTGCTGACTAAAGACACACAAACTGTGGCGTTTGCACTTTCTGCACTTTTCATAATGGACTGATCTCTGTGCTGAAATGTGGAGAAAAGCCTGAAACACTGGAAACTGCTCAGCTCACTGCAGTAAGCACCGTATTTCTCCCCCTCCCTCCGACACACTTTTATATAAAAATGCCAGTTTTGAGGACCAGAAATATGCAGACTTTGGCTCAAAACATTCAGGGCTGGAGCAGTGGCAGCACTCAGGACCTCCAGGATGGAACCAGAACTTTGGCACCGCGTTCACAGCTGTTGTGTTCACTGTTGCTGCTGACATGAACACAAACGAGACTCAGGAGGTTTTCTGTGAATGATAAACATCCAGTATGTTTGGTGTCAGTTTTACACCGAATATTTGGGAACAAATTAGCTTTCTTTCAGCTTCTGGGCGAATATTATTTTTGGACTGGCCCCCTCCATGATAGCTGCCTCCTGCATTGGCTTCTGCTGGTCTGCCACATCCTAGTGGGTTGCCAGGTTTGCACGCATTACACTAGAAATCACCCTATCATGTTTCAAAAACAATAAGTAACTTCTCATTATCTAGAAAAATGCAAATATTTTATAAAAAAGTCAAGTCCTTTCGAGCAATCTGTCACAAGTCAAAGTCAAGTCGAGTCTTTTATCAATGTTTGTCATGTAAGTCTCAGGTCCTCAAATTTGCGACTTGAGTGAGGTCATTTGACTTGAGTCCCCCACCTCTGGTTAGTGTCAACTGTATATCTAATAGACTAAGAGTTAATTTACTTTCAGTGCAAGCATTTCAAGAGGGTAATATTTTTCAAATATCCTCATATTAAAAAAACATTAAATGGCTGCATTTATATAGCGCTTTTACCCAAAGCACTTTATAATGTTTCTGCTTCTCAATCACCCATTCACACACACACTCACACACCAATGGAGGCAAGCTACCACGCAGGGTGCTGACAGAAACATCGGGAGCAATTTGGGGTTCAGTCTCTTGCAAACCAAATCAAACCACCGACCTTCTGATTGGTGGACGACCTGCTCTATCTCCTAAGCCACAGCCACCCCACATCCATAAAAATATTAGTGCGTACTAAAAATAAAGAAGGGAAATTCTGAATCATTAACACGTAATTTATCATTTTCTTATATTCGTTATCAACTCACTGAATTACAAGGGAACATGACCCTGTTCCTGATGTCTGGCAACAAGGATAATCATATTTGGATTTGAAACACATGGGGTAATATGAGAAATGAGCCCTCATCATTAGGGGCCAGCCATAATCTAAAATAGGCAGTCTGAAACACATGACTAGCTCTAATATCATGAGATTATTTGTTTGATTTTTAAAACTTTTGCAACCGATGCAATTAGCCCACTAGTTTTCAGAGAAAGAGGATAGGAAAGAAGATAAATTCATAAAAAGAGGAAGAAGGGAATTTTCATTCAATTCAGTCCAATTTTTATGAGTTGGGATTCACTCTGTAAGTTAATCAATCCCTCTGTAGTAAGTCTGAAATTTTATATGGTAAATTAACTAAAACTGGTTACTAGATTTTTAAGATATACGTGTTGTTCCCCTTATAAGTAGCAGAGAGGCTTTCCATTGGTAAAACTTTGTATAATTCTCCCTACCACTGTGTTACTGTTGGGGGTTTGTCTTTAATCCACCGGAACAAAGTAGATCCACAAGCTAGCCACAACAGTTTTGTTACAAGAATATACATATGTATACATATATATATGTGAGGGGTTAAGATCAAAACCTTCTGGCAAGAATCCCAACAAAAACAATGCAGGTTCCAATTTAATTTCTATGTGCAAGATTGTGCAAAGCTCTTTTTAAATTATTTTTCCAGAAACTTGCAATCACAGGGCGTTGCCATATTAGTAGGGCTGTAGTTTGCTGGTCGACTGGTCGATTAGTTGGTCGATATGCTCTCGTCCGACTAAATTCTCATTGGTGGAATAATCTCTGTGTTATTTTCATAAGGAGAAAAGTGCTACATCAATAGCTTTCCAGGAGTAATCCATTATTTCCTGCAGCGGGAGGGACTAACTAACAAATTACCTGTGAAAACACCACCAAACACCCCCGTTGTTTTCACAACTTTGAACTCGCCCAACTTAATGGAGACTGCTGGGTCTAACTGTATTTAACATTTACTGAACGTACTGAACGTTTACTGAATCTGTGTTTCTCCATAATGACATAACGAGAACCCCCGCCAGGCCAAAAAAAAATATTTTTTAATATTTGATATCCGAATGAATATCCATTCAACGAATGAATATCCATTCAAATGTGCAAAAAAGTGCAAAAAAGTATGTGGAAGATATTCCCTATATAGCATGGAGTGAGAGGAGGAAGTCTCTGCTTCAAAAAGGTCTCAGATTGTTTTAACACCTTTTGCAAACTAATTTTCAATAACACCTTGCCCATGTCCAGGTAGAAAGAAGTTGTTATTAAGTATTGGTTGAAGGGGTGATGAAAAATTTCCATAGCCAGACCATTTAGAAATATCATACTATGATTTTAATGTGTTTGAATACAATTATATTTTTAATATCTGTAGAGAGTTGGACTTTGTTTGACAAATAACTTAGTAAGGAATGTGGGTGACAGCACGAGGAGTCAATGTGGGTTTTTTTGGCTTCTAAGAAATGATGTATCCAATTATAAACTGTTTGAGCATGGAAAGCCAAATTATAATAGAGAAGGTTGGGTGGGGCTATCCCCCCTCTGTCTATGGGAGTCGCAGTGTTTTCGTTTTCACTCTAGCTTTCCTCCCATGCCACAAGTATCTAGAAATAGACTTTTCAATATCATAAACTGTGGTTTTTGTAATACAGAAAGGGCATTTGCATTGGGTCAAGAAGCCTTGGTAGTATGTTCATTTATCTCAAGCTCGGTCTGCCCATTCAAGAAAGGGGTAAGCCCAGCCAGCAATTCAGACCTGTTTTAATTCATGCGATGTTTGTAAAATTTTGTTTATAAAGATGACTGATATTTGCAGATATTCTAATTCCAAGGTAAGTAAATCTAGATGGTGACCACTAAGGGAAATCGGCAGGCTCGTTAAAATTCTCTAAGGGGAGAGCTTCAGATTTCACAATCTTATTATCTCATGATAATCTGAAATTTTAGAGAATTCATTTATGATGGAGAAGATTATGGGAATTGAAGATTCAGGGGTTTTAACAAAAAGCAAAACATGTGTGTAGAGTGCATTTCTGTGATCCAATCTGGCCAATTCAACTCCATTATCCTTCATGCTTCCTTATCATTTCTTCCAAGGGCTCAAGAGCTAGTGCAAAAAGGAGGGGCTACAGGGGGCAAGCTTTGCACATTCCTCTCTGGAGGTAGAATGGGTCTGAGCAGCATCCATTAACAAGGACCTTGGCCATCTGTGATTTCTACAATATTTTCACCAAATTGATAAATGTGTCCCCTTGCTTAAATCTCTTCATTGCATTGAATAAGTTCTCCCATTGCACCCTGCCTTTTCAACATCTAGTGAAATGGCAAGAATTTTGGTTCTGGTGATCTGAGAGTACTGGATAATATTTAATAATTGTTGCATGTTTGTATGGGAGTTAATATGTTAATAATAAATCTTGTTTGGTTGGGATTGGTCAGGTTTGGAAGAAATCTCTCCAACCTGGTAGCAAGTACCTTGGCCAGTATCTTACAGTCTACTCCTATCAGACTGATCAGTCTATATGAGGAACAGCTCTCAGGTTGTTTGTTCTTTTTAAGTATTAAAGATACATGAGCCAGATTAAGGGTAGGAGAGAGACAGACATTTAGGAATGACTCAGAAAACATTGGTTAAAGGTTCCACTAAGTTAACAAATTGCTTGTAGAACTCTGAATTAGGTCCTGGTGCTTTCCCCCCTTGTAAGTTCCCAATAGCCTCACGTACTTCCTTTTCAGTAATTGGAGAGCATAAGGTCGCCCTTGCATCGACAGGCAGAGTTGGCAGTGCTATTTTGTCAAAGAACTATTACTCAGGGTAGAACTGTATTTAAATTCCAATGTGTATAGTTTTCCATAAAAATCCTCCGTAATTTGGATAATATGTTTTGTTTCAAAGTGTCTTACACCATTTTTCTCTAAGAGTAAAAGTATTATATTATCTTCCTTTCGGCCTTTGACTAAACGTGCCAGTAGCTTTTCTGGTTTGTTGCCATACTCCAAAAAAAATATGTTTTGCATAGAAAATTGCCTTTTCTGCTTTTCCAGTAAGAAGCTGGTCAAGGGAAGAGGGAGCAGTTTCAAGTTTGTGTCGGGTTTTCTTAGTAGGTGGGAATTTAAATTCAATTCCAAATGTACCTTTAAGGTTTTTTTTCTCAGGTAAGCTTTGGCTGTTTCCCATAAAGTTGATGCAGATGTGTCTGGAGTGTGGTTAGCAGATAAAAAAAATACCCCACTGTTCCTTCAGGTATAATATTAATGAGGAATCACTGAGCAAAATAGGATTTAGACGCCAATGTCTGGACAGAGGGTCATAATATGGAGGGTCCGATTCTAGATAAACTGAAGAGTGATCAGAAAGGACACATGAATTAATCCTGCATATGTGGGAACAATCTAAGATAGATCTTGACACAAATAAGTAATCAATTCTTGAATAACTTTTATGTGGATATGAAAAGAATTTATAATCCCTTTCTTTGCGGTTTATTGTCCTCTATGCATCCAGCAATCCTAGTTCACAACATAGTTATTTTTGTTGCCTTTGACACTTTCAGTGGTGCCAGTTGTTTGGGAGGATTATAATCGATTACCATTTTCAGGCCACAGTTGAAGTCATCCCCAGGATTATATTATTAGTGGGTATGGATGAGACAACTGCCAAGAGTCTAGAGTAAAAGGCCCTGTCAAATACATTTGGAGCATAAACAGATCCTATTAACATGAAGTCCCCAAAAATGACTATTAAGGACTAGGCTATTAAAATATATCTTCCATTTTTATCTGATAAGAGTTTTATCAAAGGTGATGTTGAGCTTTTCATGAATTAATATTGCTATTCCCTTACTCTTAAGAGTTATATGAGGAGTAAAAGACCTGTCCAATCCATTCCCTCATAGGTTTTAAGTGTTCTGTGTTGGTGAGATGTGTCTCTTGTAACATAGCTATTCCAATGTTAACTTTCTTTATCTCTGACAGAATCTTGTGCCTTTTCACTGTACTGTTGATACCCCTAATACTGAGTGTGGTAACTTTGGTAGCACTCATTCTATTCAGTCTTTAGTACATCTGGCTGTGCCTTCAGAGTTTGCTGTGCTCCGCATTGGTCCCATCTAGTCTGCATTGAAACACTGATAGAGCAGCCGTGTATCTCATCTAGAACTGGATGTTCTTGCTGACGAGTTGTTGGCGCACTCTGTTGAATTCACAGAATTTCTTCCTCACAGCTGCAGAGAGATCTTGCTGTATAAAGAAAGATTGCCCCTTTTAGTGAAGACTTCATTTAACCTTGATTGCGTCCATTATTTTCAGTTTGTCTCTTGAGTTATGGAGTTTAATTATGACGGACGATTTCGTTGCTCCCTTGGTGCCAGGCTTCTATGGGCTCTGTCGATCTTTATGTGGCCTTTCTCCATCTCCAGACCAAGGACCCTTGGGAGCCAAGCTTCAAAGAATTGCATGGGTTGTCTTCCTTCTATACCCTACTTAAGGTTGGTGATGTGTATATTGTCTCATCTGTTCCTGTTCTCCATATTATCTGCAAGCTCAGTTAGTACTTGTATCTGTATTTGGGATTCTTTGAGTTGTTCTAGATTTGTCACTTTGTCTTCCATGGTGGATACTTTCTCTTCAGCCTCAGTGATACAGTTTGCTTGAGTGTCCAGCTTGTTGCATTAAGACAAACAAATTTCTCATTCATTACTTTGCTGATATTTTTGTATATTCCACTGTGAGTGACTCACTGCTAACCGTAGCCCTGTTAGTTTCAAGTGAAGTTGCTTCTTCTATTAGTTGTTGTCTCATTGTTTTTGGAACTCTTTGTTTCTGAGGCATATTCACATTGCCACTATGCCGTAGCGTGGTGATATATTGCTTGAAATCTTCAGTAAGGAAGAGATTGTTGGTGCAGTGGCAGGAGTTCAATTGAAACTCGTTTACACAGCAGCCATCACGGTGACGTTTGATATTTAAACTTGAGTATGCTTTCTATTTGCTTTGGCACACCTGCCAAATCCATTGGCGGGGATCTCTGAAGAAAGTGATATTGCCTGCCTGTGAGGAACGTAACATTGAAAGTACGGTGGAAGCAAAGAGGAAAAAAGGAAGAAAAGTGGGATTTAAGTGATGAGTAATGGAAAACTCTGTACTTCAAACATCTTGTAATCGCATGTGGAATTTATTTTAGGAGGTAAGCAAGCTGGGATCCCTTTCATTCTTTTAGAAGTACTTGCACCATCTTAGACACCTTTGAAGATAATGGTGGATGGAGAGGGGAGTTGTGAAGGCTTGAATGAGATTTTTTTCATGTAGCAGAAGTGACAAAAATCCCCAGACAGATGTTTGGCTTTCATCATCTGTATTTTAGACAGTAAAGAAGCTTAAATCCCCTTTGCTGTTCCTTCTGCTTCTGCTGTTAATAAAAAGGAGTTCTGCAATCATTCATGTTCTCACTGCCAATACTGAAGAACAAAAATACATTTCTTAACACAAGGAGCTGCTCTGTAGTTTTCCACAAGTAGTTATGGATATGGGATTGGTTGATTTGTAGATCTAGTAACAGTACAGGTAGGTGTGAAATTTCACTCACCCAAGCAGCGCACATTAACCTTAAAAAAAATGACAGGAAGCTGTCCCACATTATAATAAATTTCCCGTCTCACTATTGAACTATGTCTTTATCCCATTTTACATTATTATCACCATGTGTTTTTCATTGTATAAAGCCAAACTATTTCTCCCTTTAGATAGTGAATAGTGCAGTGCCCATTTAAAGCATACCTGTTCAGAATGAGCCGACTGATTGGGTTCCAATATGGCTGCTTGCAGCTTTCTCGAGAACTGCTCACCCAAACAACTTCACACTTGACACTGTACTTCCTCGGGTCTTCAGCTATACACCCGCCAAGTGTGAAGTCTATCGGATGAACAGTTGTCGAGAAAAGAGAAGGACAGACAGACCCCTGCCTCTATAGTTAGATAATGAAACACAACGTGTAATGTAAATGCTTTGGACTTTTTCTCAACTCTGTTGTTTGATCTTACACTGAACTCAGCTTTACTCTCTTTTACTTACATGCTCATTTCTGTAACCTCAAGGCTACAGTTACCACGAGGGAAAACAATCAATAAGATCTATACCCACTTTTTAAAGACTTTTCTGAATGCTGAAGTCTATGAGGCCTCAAGAGATGACTGGAGTAGTTTTGCAAATAGCATCTTTAAAATAGCTGTTTTATGAATTAAGTTGGTATTACACAGATGCTTTTTTCTTAAAAAGTCTATTGCTTGCACATATATGGTGTAAACACATACTGACGCTAATGTGGACATGTAATTCTGCACGCAAACACACACATACACACACACATATATATATATATTATATATATATACACACACACAAATACATGTGACTCGAATGAGGATGATTTTTTTAATTAGTATCAATCAGACCCAGAGGTGCCACTGCTAGTATAGTGGAGCATCCTATTAGAGAATTTCTTCAGCATCTATTCAAAATGCATAAAACAATCAGACTCTAACTAGATTTCAACTCAGGCAGCATTGTGGTGGTAAATATTGTCTATGAAGTCATGAAATCATAAGATGAGGGAGAAAGGAAATTGTCTAAAAGGTTTGTAGTGAAAAAGGTGAACAATATTTGAATAAACAGAGAAACAGTAGGAGAAAATAGAGCTTGCTCCCAGTCATGCCGTCATTTCCTCACTCTCCATCTCATAAAAGGAGGGCTAGAAACCCTGTGGGGCGATTTGACATTTTGTCATCAGGCTGATTATGTTTCCTGCAGGTTCACCCCTCCAAACCTCCCACACACACACACCACTGCTTGAGACTCTATAACAGCCTTTTTGCTGAGTTTATGGGTCAGGGAGAACTGGACAACAAGAATGCAAACAAAGACTTGAGAGAATTAGTATAACCTGCATAGTGATGTAAAAAACAGAGGCTTAAAAAAAATTCAATTTTGTTGGATTCAAAATGCACCAACCGGTATGAGAATTCAACTACCTTTTAAATTTAAATGCAATTCAACATTCAAAAGAAGTGCATTGCTGATTGAAATATGCTTAACATATTTCATAGATGTCATAATTAACTATGAATGCAAATGTTATGGATGTGTTTGCTTAAATGATTGTACAGAATGAAAAGCATTTCAATAAATATGCTGTTCAGATGTAGAGGATGTACTGTAGATCGTTAGAAATCTGTCTCACCATGACTTTCCCCTGCACAGGTGGAAACTCACTCACTTCTTATTTCGAAAAGACTAAAACTTTAGCTTGTTTTGTCCAGTTTTTTCTTTTTTTCTCCATGTCTGTTTTATGACCCTATTCAAAATGGTTACAAATGATGCAAGCGGCAGTCACAGGTATTTCAAATAAAATAAGCCTCGCCTCTCTCTTGCCTTTCCTCCCAAGAATCCCTGAATTTGGCTGTTCAACTGTAATTTGATCGGATGGAGGAAGACGATAACCGATTGTGTGACAGTTTTTCAGGAAAGTTATTGTGGACTGGGCAGTGATGGGCAGGTGCCTTGGGCAATAGCTGTCTTCTATTCCCACCCTGACAGCTACACAGATAATGTGTTACTCTGTCAGCTACTTCAGGCAGCATACCTTCAACTGAAATGAACACACACAGAAGCTGCACGAAGGTTTATGTCAGCGTCTATCACAGTATGTATGAAAATGACTGTCCCCGTCATAGACACTGACCTAATGATTAAAACAAACTTACAGGCTGGAAGAAATGTTATTATACTCATTGGCTGTTAATTTATGCAGACTTTGCTGTGCTTTTGAGACAACTCCATTCATTTCAAACATTTCATTGAGGAAAGACTTTCACTGCAGCTTTCTGAAAAATCATTAAGAGCCCTCATATCTTGATCGCCCACGCCTTCTCTTTTGATGGCACTTGCAGAGCAATATACCCCTATTTAAATGGTTACCGTCAGTCCATTTGCCACTTGAAAAAGGAAATTGCTGCCTTGAAGACACAAGAAGCATTTACCGCACATGTACTCTGTTAACATAACTGGGCCAACAAGTTCAAGTAAGTCAATAAGCCCTGGAGGTAAAGTGGAACTTGAAAAGGTGGTGGGTCGAAATCTGGATAATGCTCCTTGACTGCTGAACACTTACAACTGCTAAAACAAATGACTGAGTGGGTGTATTTGAATATTTTCCTTACCTGAAAAATGTCACAAAGAACTGGACAAGGTCCATGATACTGTTGTGTTGGGAAAAGGCAATCTATTTGAGAAAAAGAAAGAAACAAGAAATGACTTAGGACAACAGTCAGTGTAACTACATGATATGAAAACACGCATTCTTTTCAAAAAGGAAATCTGTTGTTCAAATCTAGATGAGGCTTTTGCAGCATTCTGTTGGTCAAAATTCATCTGTAAACTTAACAATAATTTAATTTCAAGGGTCAAAACACTCAGTCTGGCCCTCGAGAACCGTTAGTGTACTCTAGCTGAGCTTTCCCGGTTGATCTGTGACATCGCGAAGGGGTTAACGTGATATGGTGTTGATAGGTCAAGTCCGCATTAAGAGCAGAATGGACCCGCTAAAAGGTCACTGACAAGATTCTCTTGCAGGCTGTGAGAGCTCCTGCTTGTGAAAAATGTCTCTTTGAATGCAGTGAAACAAGATAGAAAAAGGGTAGAAAGATTTTGAAAAATTGCTTTCTGAAAACATATCTGGATAAAAGTGTATCCTAAACTAAAGACAGGCTCTTCTATATAAACCCAAAACCGCAGATTAAAAAAATGATTTGGTTTATTTAGATTTTTAATGGTTTCCTTCCTGCTGCTCCAGTTGCGAAGATAAAAAACAATAAATACAATTCAATATTTTTTTTTAAATGCAGATAAAACAGGACACTTTCATTGTGCTTCAATTCAAAAAGTCAGTCTTCAATCAAGCTAACGGACAACACGCCAACCAATCTGCTGTTGAGGTGAATTTCATACAGATATTGTATCTCTACATGACCAGTCAAAAGTTTGGACAGACTTTCTAATTCGAGG
The DNA here is from genome assembly GCF_963924715.1 of Thunnus thynnus. Taxonomy (NCBI): domain Eukaryota; kingdom Metazoa; phylum Chordata; class Actinopteri; order Scombriformes; family Scombridae; genus Thunnus; species Thunnus thynnus. The sequence goes on along the minus strand of NC_089536.1, from coordinate 13,793,967 downwards.
GAATGGGAAGGTGTGTCCAAACTTTTGACTGGTACTGTATATGTCTAAAAGGCAACATGGCCAATGAATAATGGGTCAGAAATATGTTTTGCCTTCATTAAAAAGAGGGATTACACACACACACTCCTGGCAGCTAAAATATATCAGACAGGCCACATCATTATCTACTGTAGACGCTTTGAAGACATTGTGCCCTGAAAGCATTTAGATACACAGACACAATGTCATCTGCAGCAGGATTGAGCCCCTGGATGATAGCACGTAGGGTTAGGCAATGGGGCACAAATTGTGCTTTTAGAGGTTGATGATTTGCATCGTGTTTGTTGCTTTGAATGCTGATGAGGCACAAATTCAAAAGGTATTTATTTTGGTAAAAAGTCTATCAGTCAAGATTCAGTCTATCACAGATTAGGCTATTCCCCATTCCCCCATCCCTAATGGCCAGGCAAAGCCTTCACAAGACTTATTGACAACTTCAACACCCTCACAAACCTTGGCCTCCTTTGAGTTTTTCAATCTTTTTAAGTAGAAAATGAGCACCACTGATCTGAAATGAGATGCTCAGTGACATGGCTAACATGACTCAAAAGCACACAATATAGAGATGTTTTGCTGCCTTTGTAATAAGTTGGACAGCAACACTCCTGCACTTTCACATAAGAAGAGGTCAAAGTAATACGTTGAGGGTTAATTTCATTTCAATTCATCAATCCCGGGCCGATCAGTGGAATAAGAACATTCTGTCTATTCTATTGCAGGTGGACTTTTATTGAATTGAACAGTCTGCTAGATAACAATTATACTGACACATGATGTTGCCACAGAAGCTCAAAATAAGGTGTTAAAATGTGCCCATCTTTATCCACTTTCAAATGCTTATTTTATGGGTTAAATACAAAGGCTCATAACTAGATTCTGCTTTATCTCAGCCAGGTCTACTCTCTCACCCCTGCATTATAAAAGGCAAGCAAGGAAAGAGAGACCTTATCCAGTTACAGAAGCTGTTTGCCTTAACAGCTCAGGCTAGTCCATAATAAATAAGTGACTGTTGGCCAGGAAATCTAATAGAAAACTATTACCGGGCCACCTCCACAGATTGGCTGACCCCAAAGATATTATTACCCCACCGTCGTCCACTCATCTACCATGTGAGAGAGAGAGAGGGCCAGAACAAATATAAAAATCGATACTTTGGAAGTGGTCTAATTTGCAAAAAGGATATTGTATGTTGTCATTAGTAATGATAATTGTATCTATCACATTTCTCGTAAAAGTCTTCGCTTTAGAACACCAGCTGACTTTTATTCATTTATAAAAGATAAAATATTATGGAATATTATATAATATATAACATCAGTACTAATTAACATGTGAATTTACAGTCATAGTATGGATATTAGGACTGCAACTAATGATAATTTTCATTTTCCATTAATCTGACTGTTACTTTCTCAATTAAATGATTCATTATTTGCTCTAAAAAATATCAGAAAATACTGAAGACCAAGTTGACATATTTAGAAAGCTTGTTTTGTCTGACTAACAGTCCAAAACACAAAGATATTCAGTTTACTGTCATAGAAAACTAAGATAGTAGCTCTAACAGAGATGTAATTTATGCATTTCCCTAAGCACAATGAACCAGTGACCACTTCAACAGAGATGATGCTATGCAACCACTTCAACCAGTGTTACCTTCAAAATCTGTGAATAAAAACAAGTACCATTGTGCATTAGTTCTGACTTTTGTTTTATAAAATATCAAATATATTTAAAACTTAATGTAACCCTCATTTCAGATTTAATTGGACCACAAACAAACTGACATGAAATCGTTGTTTTACTTTATTTATGGAATTCAACTGCAGTGAAGCATATCTAACAGAACTTTTCTAAGTAAAAGGCTGATGATTTAAAGCATACATTCCTCACAGTTAGAGATTTGTTTAAATTAACAATTTAAATAGATGTAAAATAAAGTAAAATCAACTTAATTGTAACCAGTAATAGTCTACAGTCAACTTGTCTTCATGTGTAGAGATCATATTCGTTTGTCAGCTCAAACAGATAATGACCTGGTGTTTTTTAATGTTTTCATGAACTCACTGCACATCACTTTCAATCTGTCATTTTCTAGCCGTCACTCACATTAGTGCTACATGGCCTTGAGCCCATTTCAATTTCACTGTGTGTAAGGCTAAACCATGAATATTTTGACAAAAGCTTAATAGTTATTTTCCTGCAAACTCAAAATAACTAATAGCAAATGGCATTTTTCATGGTGTTGTCCACAACACCAAAGCCTCAATCCCCTCCATTCAGAGGGAGGGCTAGAAAAGGTTAAATGGTGCTTTGCTTTTGCCTGCTAACAAAAAACAGCTGTGCACCTACGCGCGCTAACCATCGCTCATTAAATCTTTAATTAGAATTAAGTGCACTTGAAATCACCCTGAGCAACGATGGAGCTCTGCGTCTGCTAAGATGGCTGCTCCTGCTTGCTTTATGTATGTAGGACTGAGACCTACTGTTTGTAAATGGGTTGTTTTTAGATGATTACACACATACTTTATATCTAATGAGCAATTTGAAAACAAGTACAACATACCATATTTGCTCAAATAGCCTTTATTTACGTGAACTGCAGAGGGTACCAGGCCTTTATTGGAAACAGGCTTATATTAGAGAGAAGCCTTTATTTCTGTTTTCTACTTATTTCCTTCTGTTTGATAATCATATTTTAGTACAAAGCCTCCTTGTTTTCTTCTATTTAAACAATATTGTATCTCCTCCGTCCCCCTCCCCTCTCTGTGACGGCTGGCTGGAGGGCTACACATGTACCCACAGAACTGGAGTTACATCCAGGTAACTACTATTCATGCTTAACTGACATGCACATTATATAACAGGCACCAGGAGTTTATCCACCCTTGTTTTTTCCCCCGGCCTGTTTTTGTGACTGGCCTTTGTTTGTTCGTGTCAACCATGCCCCCCGCCATTATCAAAGACCCAGCTTTTAATTGACTACTTTCTTTTATTTGAGGAAATACAGTAACTCAATCCAAGGTCACAGGAACAGTCCTTACCTGGATCTTGATGGGCCATGAGAAGTTGCTAACGTAGACATAAAAGGTGATATTGGGGTTGCTTCTGAAGGTGAACTTCTCACAGGAGAAGCTGTCTCTGTATTCCTTGATGTTAGTTTTGGAAACAATGGGCACCTCCTCTCCAGAGATGGTTCCAGCTGTTGGGGCAAAGAGTTCACGTTCAGTGCATTGGCATTTGGCATTCAGAGAGCTAACCTACACACATAGATGGCTGCAACATATTATTATGAATCCATTAATGGGTTTACCAAGCCATTTATGACAACAGGAAAGCTGTCATAAGCAATTATTTGTATGTCTTCAGTGCATTAAACTTATTTTTTGGTTGGCCTAAAACAGAGTGGAGCTTTATTGTGTAATTATACGTGCCGGCCATATTTTATTGTTAAATGGACAGACGTGGGAGAAAAGCACAGTTTGAAAGAGGGACTAAAATGCTACTGTCCAAAGGTCATGACTGAGTCATGTTAGAACATATTCATCATTTGAATCCATATCACCACTATCAGCTAATGCATTTGGTATATTTGAAATACAGAGTTTGACATTTTATGCTCTCAGGGTGGATGGTATCCACATGAGGTCAACACAAGTCTGCACAAAGCAGCATTTATCATAAGTACTTGTTTGTGTCCATTTATGTTCAGTGTTCACAAATGGAATTTCTGTTTTCTATTATTTCTGTTTCATTTCTGGGTGAATATTGCAACAGCTCAAAAGCTATTGCTGAAACTTAACGGCTGTTACTATTTAGATTTCATTTGAGTGAATAGTTATGTTACATTTGATGGACAAGAATTCAAGTCAAGATGATGCGATTTTCATAAATTTCCAAAACTTTAGAGAATGCATTGTTTTATTTATTATTCTTAATGTCTATCATGAAATAACAATAAATCCATTTCCAATAGAAATGCTTGAAAAATAAGTATTTAACATTTATCTAAAATGTCTCAAGTCATTTTTTATTCTTCCTCATGTCAGCAGCTCCCCAACATTGACATTCCAACCCACAGCTCTGAAACAAAAGAACTGAAAATGACAGCTTGAGTGTGGCTACGTGAGCATGTTTATCTTAATTGAAATCACCCTCCTCCCCCCACCCAAAGGCGATTCACGCTCTTGACGATTGTGAAGAGGCTCCCGTTCCTTCTGAGACACAGTATCTTTGCGGTGGAAAGGGGACCCGACTTCAAATATTAATGACAGTGCTCCGAAAAGGTTAAGGTGGCGGGAGAGGAGCGCGGGAGGTTAACGTGTTTTAGTGGTTGGAAAATGTCAGTGTTTTGTGGGGATAGAGAAAGTGGCAGATGACTTGAGAGGAGGGGAGGGCAGGAGATAAACAGTGGCACTGGACGACTGCAGTGTCCTTGGGTGTCTTTCCTCAGGGGACCTATAATATCCACTCAACGGTGACACAGTACACACTAACAAGAGACGGTGCGTTACTGTTTGTTATATCTGTTGTCACTAGATGATTACTTTAATAAAAAAAAACAGTAAAGAGAAAGCTAAAGCAAATCTTATATATTAAAAACTAAATTTCTGAAGCCTGAGACAACTAAAATAAATGTGTTAACAACCAAACTATATGATATTATTGATGTTTTTTGACTGAGACTGAGAGTACGTGTGTGATTATGGAATATTATATCGATCTGAATGGCGTAGTAATTCAAGTAGAGGGGCAGGGGATGATTTAAGTTCCAGCAGGCACCTTTTTTGGAATTGAAATGATAACAACTAAAGATAGTACATCTTATCAGCCTGAGTTTGTGTTTGATCTGTTTGTATAAATTGATGATTGTGGTAAATTGGGTGTCTGTCATTTTGTATGGGAGTGGCAAACTCTGCAGTAGGAGGGCAGGTCTAAACATCTTTTGAGATTTTAATTAAGTGCTTGGCTGACCTTTCAGTGCTAAAAATGATTATGGATATTTTTGTGTAAATGTTTAACATCGACAAAAACAACATCACTCTCGAGATCCTCAGTTTTACAATTCTGATACATTTTGACCTGAACCACTAATAGCATTTGTGACCTAAGCCATTTGTCAGGGGTGGAATAAAACACTCTGTAAAACTCTCCACATAATTATTTTGCTCTTTTTGACAAGTCCATGCAGAAGACAGTGTTTCAACTGGGAATATGTATTTTCACAGACTAATAGGTGAATTTATAACAGTGAGAAGAGGGAAAGAAAACTCATTAACCAGTGGCCTGTGGACAGTAGCAGGGTTTGGAAAATCCATCTACTTGGTTAACTATGAAACTTGCTTTCAAATGGACTGGATATTTAATTTGCACTCTTGTGATTGGAGCCAACATATCAATTACATGAACAGATGGGCTGTATGCTTAGTGTTGCACTCATCAAGTTGTCTATCAAATAGAAAAACACAAATAAAGTGAGGCATTTACCACACAATAATTTCAAACTAAAGATTTAAGCACAAGTACCTGTTGAGCCCACCGACCAGGTGATGTTGAGGTTAAAGTTGTTGGATGCATTAATAGACATGTCCAAGTTCTTGTTGGCCTTCAGATGAAGAACATAAAAACACAAAAATTTATTACTTAAAGAAGTTAAAGGATAAACCGATGATACCACACAAAAACAACCACACTATAGTAGTACACATAATAACAGTTGAGATTTTATAGCAAAGTTATGAAACTCAGCAAGGATTCAGGAAGTCTAGACTAATCTGGGGTAATTTGTTTTTAGCAATGGCCATTCAATGTGTTTATTTTCTAAAATGACCTGCATCTGTTATTACCTCTGTAATTATAAGGAAATACAATGTATTTGTCACCAAGGTTTGCACTGACTGCAAGTGTTCATGAAAATTTTTTCATTAGCAGATCATTTTTAATTTTTATCAAAGGAGTAATCAAACAAGAAGGAACAGTGAGTGAGCTGTTAGATAAAGTCCTGCAGGCGACAGTCTACACATAATTTTTCAGAAAGGTAACTAACTACTGTCACTGTGTCCTGCTATTGCATGAAAAACTACTAGCGCCATGCATGCCACAAAACCAGGTCGCAGTTGCAGTTGTTACTGACTGACTTTTTAAAACAATGTTTGTTTGGCTGCGCTGTAAACAGATACACCTGTTACTCCTCTTCTATATCTGACAAAGCGGCTGCTCAAGGAGTGTTTGCTGTAGTAAGAAACAGTCACCACAGGTGGTGCCAATTTACAGCACCTGAAATCTTCAGCATTACAACTTCAAAGGTGTCAAATTCTGTTGCACGACTGACAACTAATTACCTGCTCAGGTGAGGCCATAAAGTTGATGGCAGTGTAGTGATTATCATCTTCTTGGATGAGACTGAAGGTGAACTGGTAGTCGATCAGCAGATTGTCTGTTAAGAAAATCAGACAGAAAAGAGAGGTGTGTGTTAATGCAAAATTCAGTTTTAACAAGGTTTTATTGTAACTGACTTTATGGAAGGATTTTATTTACTAATTAAACTTTTTCTTTTTAACAAATGACTTCTGGTAAAGGCCTTGTATTTCACTGCTTATTATATGTCTTCTCAACATTATACAGCATGTAGAAATAATTTCCTGAGTTGCCAGCTGTTACTTACACTACTATAGCCTACTATTACAGCATAAATATACTGTATAGGGAGGTGTAGCCTCCCTATACAGATCAAATCAAATTTCCAAGCAAAGAGCCTGACTGATTAAGACAAGTGAAATCAAAATGTCTGTAATCAAATCAATGGCTGCAATCAGCGTGTACAATTTTCTCATGAAGCAGAGTAGGAGTACCTGACCCTGACAGCAAGCTCAAAAACATTCTCCTACAGTGATTAATGAAGTATTTAATTATGTGTTAATTTTGTATTGCCACATGTTAAAATCATTCCTATTTTTATTTTATACCGAAACATATACACAATTTTCAATGCAGTATGTATGCACACACACTTCAGATAGTTTCTTCAATCCATTTTGTAGCATGGATGTTTATTTTTGCTGTCATGTATCAACTGTGTTCATGTGATTTTTAAGCAGTAAAATCAAAGTTCTAGTCTCAGTTTTTGTTTAATAGCTTCAGTGTCAATGTATGCACTGATAAAAAAAATTGAAAACTCAACTAATAAACTCTGTAAAGTAGCTGAATAACATCACCATGAGTGCAGCATGTTAATCCATGCTCAATGGCCTTTTAGACAGTCAGGAGGAGCGTCATGTTTACAATACATAACCAAGCTCAAGAACAAGTCCCCATAGTGTGCAGAGGTTAAAACAAGCTTCAGGCTTTAAGTTTCTGTCTTCCCCTCATTGAACTTGGTGTCAGGCTATGGCATTTCAAAAAGGGACAGAACCTTGGCAAAAGCTCTGTTGTGTGTAGCAGAGTAGTGAAAGAGAGATAACAAATCACTAAGTGCTGCGGCACCGTGAAGGACACCACATCATGCAAGTAAATAAGCAAAGCACAAACACCAACATGTACAGTATACACAAGAATACAGGCACATATGTGCTGCTGCTCACCTGCACTGGGTGTCAACTCTTTTTTTTTTTAATAATGGAGGTTTTGTTTCTTTTTTTTTTCTTTTTGCATCGCTCACCTTGATATACTTTCCTTTTACTTCACACTCAAGTTAAACTAACATTTAGCTAACTTTCTAAATGAATGAATGAGTTGGTGGGTGATTGAGTGAGTAAATGAGTAGACAAGTGGAGAATTTTTACTCCTCTGTCTCCTTCATTAGCTCAATCACTCACTCCTTCTGATGCACTTGACATTTTCACGACAAGCCATTCTGTCACTGAACAAGCGCCCCTGGTGCCAAAGTGCTAAAATGCTCCATCTGCCCTGAGCGGAAGAGTGGAAGTGGAGAAGTAGAGAGAGAGAGAGAGAGAGAGAACGCAAAGCAGGGAGCGAATAGCCAAGAATAATCAAGGGTGTGTGTTTGTGTATGTGTGAGTGTATACGAGCTGCCTCTCCAGCAAGTAGCTGTCCAGTAGAGAATTACTCACAGTAACAGGTTCCCCTGAGTGGATTGCCAAGGTAACGGTTTTCTGAGTCACATCTGCAGTGAAGAAAACAGAAGAGGAAAGAACAAGATGAAGACGAGTGCTAACAGATGGAGAGCAAGAATGTCTCTTATCAGCCAAGTGCCAGCGCATTAGCTCCTGCTGTTGGCACCTCATCAAGTCGCTTACTTCTGACAAAGAGGAAATAATCTGATAGTTTGTTAAAGTTAATTAGATTTCTTTTTTTAACTTTTGTTTATCAAACCAACGCAGTAACATGCAACAAACTTTATGTACCACCTGATCACAGAGCACAGAGTGTGGCATCTGAAAGTAATGCGCAAAATTAATTCCCTTAAATTCCTTGGAGCAAACAACAGAATTTATGTAAATAATAACAACAATAACTTTATTTATATAGCACTTTTCAAGAACAAGTTACAAAGTGCTTCACAAAGACATAAAAACAAGAGAAATTGTTGAATTGAAACCAGATAAATAACAAATAAAAGTAGAATAAAATAATAATGACTAGTGAAGTATGAATTACAAAAACACAGTAAAAACAAATAAAGTAAAAACAGAAGAATAACCAATTCAAGAGAAAGCAGTTCTAAAAAAGTGCGTTTTTAAGAGACATTTAAAAGAAGACACAGAGTTAGCCTGCCTGATCTCCTCTAGAACAGCCCAGTATCACACCAAAGTGTGTAATACATGAGCCGATCCACTAGAGGATACCGTGTCAGCGTTACATTTTGCCTTGTCCATGTGTGAAAAGTACCATTTGAGTGACAGATGCCATCTAGTGGCTGTAGTAATTATAACCCAGAGAAGTGAAGCAGTTCAGATGACGTCTACATAACGTGTCAAATGTCCTTATTAGGAGGAGGTGGGTTGGGTGGGTGGCTAGCTGCAGGGGACCATTGTTCGCTTTCCGCCTCCAACCATGAGTGTCACGTTTCTAATTGCGAGTCGGGACCATGATCTTTCCCTAAACCTAACCAAACATCATTATTTTCACTCTTAATGCAGCACAGGCATGAAAGACACTGTGTACCTTTCACACCTAAGCAAGGCAAAACTTGACACTAACACAGTGGACCGGCGTGTGTATTACACGTTTTGGCGTGATACCGAGTTGTCCAGAAATGATTTCTTACTTGATTATGTGGTACATATAATCCTAAACTGAAATGTTGAGCCAAATCAAAGATAACCACCAACCACTAGTATTCCCAACACCAAAAGGTTGGGAATAACCCTGTTCTTGACTGGAGTTCAGTACCCATTGGGCCACGAAAAGAATATCTAACCAGTGTCAAAATTGTTTTTAAATATAGCATGAAAACAAAACCTAAAAACTACAAAACCCTCAAAAATGTTGACTAAAATGAACTGGAATAAAAAGAAAATTGCATGATTTCAAAGGAACAAAACCTCAACTTAGGCAAGCATGTGAGCCACAAAACATGCAAGTACTAGTAAGTAAACACATCCTGGATTTTCATTGTGTTGCTAAGCCATGAGTTGTCAAGGTATTTTTAAAAAATCCAGATCAAAGTCAAGACTTTGACCACATTTGGTCAATAAAATCTTTACAAAGCTGATCATAGATAAGCTCTATTAGTTGTAAACATCCACATGGACCAAGCCTGACCAACAGAAGCCTTGTACGGCAGCAAGTGATCAAGATAATGATCAAGACAATCTACTCTGTAGTACTTTCTTTTTTTGCAATTATGAATTTCCAATTTGAATTCTATTTCTATTGATGCTATTCAGTCTGTTAGAGGATTACAAGCTGTTGTTTACAGGACTACTAATATTGTACTTCTGTGCTTTGTCAAAGTTCACAGCATTTTCATAAAACTGCCGCCAAGATTGAAACACAGAAAAAGTCAAAACTTTTTTTCTGTCAAGTATTAAAACCTTGAACACTTGTTTCTGATTTTTTTTATTATAATCAAACGTGTGTACATGACTTACACCAACAGTCTTTATGAGGGGAAAAAACAAAAACTGACCATCCTTTTAATCCCATTACAGTGAAACAAACAACTATAAAACTGTAACAAAATAGGACACTAAAACAATTAAAAATAAGATCCTAAAACTGAAGTAGAGATTCAAAATGATTTTTAAAAAAAGCAATAAAACTATAATTATCCTGCACTTAACACGTTGCTTGTGTTTGTTTCAAGTGTGAAATGAGTAAGCGCAGGGCAAATTAATCTATAAACTAATGAGGCTCCTAACTCCGGGCTAAACATGGTGTGAAAAGCCTTCTGGGTGGACAATTACTAGGTTCTATTTGCCTCTAATCCATTGTTGTCATGGACTCTTTCCTTTTAAAGCCTCCGGCGTCTTCACATCAACTCAAATGCATAACAGACAATGGGAAGTTGCGCAACATTACCTTGGTTCACTGCTGCACATACTGTATGAATCAGATTGCCTCAAGGATATAACCACTGGAGATGCAGTTACAGTACTTTTAAAGATGTACTGATTTCAGAGAACATCAGATAACTTTAATGAGGTGATAAAGTACATTAGATCAAATGTTGACACTGGTCTACTAGCAGTTAAATACTATGAAACAAAATCTAGATACAGTTGCACAATGTATGAAACAAGATGCTGAGCTTATATTATGGACAGCACAAAATGTGTTGATATTGACGTTTTATTTGCATTATAACCAATTATATAAAGCTAACCAAACTGTATGTAGTCCTAGAAGAGATTTTCCATTCATGTTCATAAAGGTTTTGCACCTTAAATTTGCTTCGGTCTGGAATATGGCTAATTCAGTTGATATTTCAATAGATTAAATTGTTCTCAACACCTTCAAAGTTGGCTTTATACATCTCTAAAGTAACTTTCATGGAACTTTTTCCTGTGCATTTGTAAAAACACAAAGATGTGAATGGGTTCTCCTAGGTGCTGTAAGGTCATGCAGTTTAATCAAACCGCTGCAGTTTAACAACGATTTTCACACAACAACAGTAATATCCTGGCATTAGCTAAAATTGTTTGACTTTTAATTTAAGTACTGCCAAGCAAAATAATTTGTTAACATCCACAGAGTGCTATCAACTGTTCTGAGGGTGCGTGTGCGTGAGTGTGTTTTATCAGGCTCATGGCTTTCTGAAGGCCTGTAATGAGGAGGAACATATGGCAGTGTTCACTGGAATGTTGTGTTCTTTATCTCCTTTTAAATGCATCCCTCCTCTCCATATCTCAATCTTTTAGTCTGTAATTCACTCTGAACTACATTGCAGTCCCTCTGCTGTACTTTACCTGATGAAAGGGAGTTAATAATAGCACACACGTGGATTAGAACTGCACAAATAAAGTGACAGCGCAATTTAAACATAAAGCACCCATTATCTCTATGACTTTGTTTCACAGTTGTTTTATCTTACAGACAACCAATTAAACTTGTTAAAATGTGAATATCAGAGGCGGTGTCGAGGAGTCAGTGAGGAGACTGAGTGAAGGAGGAGAGGAGCAGACCAACTGAGAGAAGCGAATGCCACTGAGGAGGAGGTGGCTGTTAGTGATGTTACAGTGGAGGAGGATGACTCGGCCTCTAAAAATAATTCAACATCGGTTGTTTTTGCAGCATTTTGGATTTGCAAGACAGACATTATTGCAATCGAAGGTACCAAAAAAAAAAAAAAAAAAAAAAAAAAACGTGCATGGAGGTAACACATCCAACTTGTTTTGTCACCTTAAGTATCACCAGAGAAAAAATTCTGACTGTTGAGCAAAAAAGTTGCAAAACTGTAACCTGAGCTTATATTTTACAAAACAGCTCTCATTTAGTTTAGTGGAGAAAATGTGCTTCACATTTTACAACAGTTTTATTGTTTATTTATTGCTACGTCTCATGTTACCAACAGCTGTTTTATTTGAGTTACTCTCACGCACAGTAAATGCACACTTTAACAATATTAATTGACCTGATCAGAAAGGATTTGGACACTCTAATCTAACCAGCAAATCCTGAAGGACAAGCATCAGTGCTCTGAATGATCTAATGGGGGCAGGACACTGAGCTGGGGAGGAGCCAGCTCCGCCGCTCTCACTGTTAAACAGGCAAGGACGGGAAAGAGTGCTCTTTTACCATGGTACAAAGGATGGAGGACAAATGCCGCCACACGCTTTTGAACCTCACAGAACATCACTCCTGGGGCGTTTCAGCTGCCTGGCATTTGCAGATGGCTAAACACACACACACGCACACACACACAAACGTTCATCGCAAAGTGTATAACGCAACTCCCCTCTGCTGTATGTTAATTTAATCTACACCTGCATGCATGCGTGCACACATCTGAACTTCAGGCAATCCCCCTACACTGTATCTTAATTTGATCTACACTCAACTTGAACCTTTGTCTGCGCTAGTGCACACACTGATTTAACAGGCAACATGCACACACAACACATAAATAGAAGAAACGTGCTACTGTGTGAACCTATGCAACGTCCTTCACACACACACACACGCGCGGGGTGGAGCTCTCAGAGCGACCCCGTTACCTCCAGCGCAAGAAGAATCCTGAATAATGTATGCATCTAAATGAGCATTATAATAAGAAATATTTCCCTCGCCGCTCTTGTTTGACTCATCACTGTAACGCAGCACGGACCTCATCAATTGTTTTCAAAAACAATTCTATTCTGCACTGATGCACCCTTCACTTCATTACTGCAGCTATTATTCTGAGGTCCTAATGGCATCGGTGGCTGCGGTGCATGCATGTGTGTGAATGTGCACGTGCGTGTGTGTGTGCTTTTGTGTACGCTGTTGAAAAGACACAGTACCCTTGTGTGGAGGTCTTTGTTTAAGGGTTACTGCTGGGGATGGTGTGAGTGAGTGAGTGGCTGACAGAGGTTGGGGAGGCACTGATTACACGTAATGAGATACCAGAAATTACATTACAAAATGTGAGCAGCAAACACGCTGCCCCAACTGTTAGTCAGTACATATACACACTAATTAGATTACACTTGGAAAAAAAAATTGATTACTTGATTACTCTAACATGTTTGAATGTGAAAATGCATCTTGATTTTGAGATTAAAGACACTTACTATCACTTTATTGATAACGACGACACTAATCTAATTACAGTCTGTGATGGGACTGAATGAACAACATATTCTGGTGCTTTATGTTTATGTTGCTGGCTAAATTTTAAGATGATAATCAATAATGGGCTACAGGAAACTTCCCAAATCTGGCTGTGGAGGTGTATGGGCAGATCCTCCCTCTAAATGGCTGATGATGATTGGCCTGCTGGTGCCTGGCCTGTTCTGATGCTCCACTCTGGTTTTGTAGGGTAGAAAATTAGTCGTTCGTATTAACTGTTAGCCACCTGCTATCCGAGTGTTGCTCTGCATTGTATTGCGCTGCATTCCATCTGGAAGCACAAATGAATGTGATATTTTCTCATTTATGCAAAGTGTCATTTATTTACCCTCAAAATATTGAGGGTTTGAAGAGGTCTCACTCTCCTCTATCCTTCATTCTTTTCCTGGGTACTTCCTTCTCCTTTCTTTGTCTCTATCGTCTCTGTCTTTTTTCTTGTACTCACATACACGGCTGTGACATCAACCTCCCCCTTTTTTTTTTTAACAAGGGATGATCTTTGAGTTTTTATAGGTGGTACAGATTCTTTTTCCATTCCAGCATGCTGGATGTCACTGCTCATGACGACTGCCAAGTTCTTGTTCTTTTGGCTCCTGTCAAACAACTGCTCATACCACAGTAAGTGTAACTGGCATTACATCCTATGTGCTTGACAAGTTGACTATATGAATCACCGTTTATATAAACCATCATTCGGCAGGAGTAGTACAACGGACATAGAAATGTTGTCGGGTAATTGCAAACATGTGGTTACTGTTATAGATACAGTATGAATAACTTACTAACTGCATGCATTAACATACAGAGCATGATGGCTCAGACATGTTTGTCAGCTTGACAGTATCTCTTAAAAATCAGAGGTCCAACATGTGAACAGTTCTGACAAAACTTGACCACTACTAGCTACTTTACTTAACACTACTTATCATATATAGTGACCAGTCATTTCACAAAGTACATACTCATCAAAGCAAGTTTACACTAGGTATTATCAGTACATTATTTAGTTATAATTAATAAGCACCACCACATATAAAATTACTATCTTTGAGGTTTAAAGACAAATAATTAAGGACATCATAACTACTATGTGTTGAAGTTGTAGTCAGGAAGCAAACATCTGACTAAAATCTGACTACATTTAAACTGATAATTTGTCATGCATCAAATTTATTTCATGATGATGATGTTTGTGTACTTCCATACTTCTGTATAGTGAAGGTAGAATAAGTGATGACATCAGGGGCTTTGCAAGCAACAGATTTATATGTATTATGGACATTAGATGAGATTCCTGAGTATTTTATATGGAAGCGTATTGCTGCCACACCAGAAAAAGAAAAACACATCAGTATCACGTTATAATGTGAAAAGTTTAGTACATTGTTATAACAAGAAACTGCTCTTGTTATAACAATGTACTATTTATCTTGTTATAACATTAAATGTTTCATGTTTCACATTATAACAAGATAAATTGGTCTCTGGTGGAGGTGGGCTGTGTTGTATGCGCTCCATCAGGGTGGTTTATATCCCGGATCTGATGTCGCATGGAGGTCCTTCTCAAATCGAGCAGAGGCTGAATCCCACACACATTCAAATGTTGTGGGACAGGTTCGGGAGAGTGGAGGTGGATCTGTTTGTGGCCCACAGCTCTCCTTTACACTTTTCCCCTGGTTCCCCTGATTCCTCGTCTTTTAGCACACATTCAGGAGGAGGATTTAGCAGTTATTCTGGTGGCTCAAGAATATGGCTTGACAGTTTCCAGTGATAGGCCAGCATTTGTGGGTTTGGCCGCTGAACAGGAGTGCTGGGTAAGGTAAGGTTTGTCTCCTGAAGTAGTACACACTATTCAGGGAGCCTCTTACTCAGCGAAATGGTACGCTTTTCAGTGCTGGTGTGTGGAGAGGGGCACAGATCCCACATTATGCCCTCTATGTCATGTGTTAATTTTCCTAAAGCTGTTAGTAAATAGAAATTTGGATCTATTTACGGTTAAAACATATGCTGCAGACATTTCGAAGGCTACGGAGAGACATCTGTTTTTGCATCCGCTTGTTAAACATTTCTTAAAAAGAGTCAAAAGACAGCGATCTGCCGTGCGCTTCTTGGCACCGCAGTGGGATTACCCCTGGTTCTATGCGCTCTGGATAAAGCCCCTTTTGAACCACTAACGTAAATCGCTCTCAAACTACTGTCCTTAAAGACAGCACTTCTCTTAGCCTTGACTTCGGCAAAAAGAGTAAGTGATTTATGTGCACTCTCAGTCTTTCCATCTCGTCTCATTATCAGAAATGACGGGAACTCAGCCATTCTGAGGCCAAAACCTGCGTTCATGCCCAAAGTCTAAACCAGCTCTTTTAGATCAAGAGTTATTTCCTTGGATGGTTTTTTCCCTCCTCCTCACAGAAATGAGCTGGAAGAAACACTGCATCGCCTCTGTCCGGTGCTTGTGTTGTTCCATTATGTGGCACACAAAGCAGGCCAGAGCGTTTGACCCCCTTGACTGTGTGAAGCTATCGCACAGGCATAAGTCGCAGCAGGGAAGGACCCCCCACCTGGCGTTCGTGCGCACTCTACGAGAGCTTTGTCCTCTTCCACAGCTCTCCTCAGAGGACTGGCAGTGGAAGACATACAGCGGCATCACCGTGTCCTTTTATTCAGTTCTATCTGTGCGATACATCTGCGTTTTCTCTAACTCGTTCAGTATCGAACATACTTGATGACCAGTGACACGCTGTAAGCTCTGGGCACCTTACACACACACAGTCTTCACTGTAGAGAGCCGGTACATGCACACTGTTTACTCATTAAAACATGAGTTTCACGTTATAACAATATAGGTTATCTCGTCATAACATGAAACGTTTCACATTATAACAAGATAAATGGTATATCGTTATAAGAAGAAAGGTTTCACATTATAACAAGGTAAAGAATATATTGTTGTATCAAGAAAAGTTTCTTTGTAATAATGTAGAAATACCTTGTTATTACTTGAAAAACATCTTGTTATAACAATTAACTCTTCACATTATAACGTGATACTGATCCGTTCTTTTTCTAGTGTGTACCGAGTATTTCAGGATTATGAGTATTTACTGATTTTTATCATTTATCTGGAGTAATTTATTGTAAAACTAACAACTAAACAATTATCTTAAATATTGTTTGAAACTTGTGACTTTGAAATGTATAATTAAAAAAATAGAAATGATGCCATGCAGGCAGATATCAATGTGTGCCAAACAGTGTGCGCAAAACCAAGATGAAGACACAGAGGATCCGATCTAAGCACTCAGTGGAGAGATTTTAAGGATGTGATTTTAGAGACAGAGAGAGAGAGAGAGGGAGAAAGAGAGAGAGAGAGAGAAATCATGGCATGGTGTGCTGAGTGGGTGTGTATGTGCCCTCGTGTTTGTAAGTGACCCTTCCATAACTCTTACTGCATTAGGGGTATTAAAAACATCAGTGTCCATTCTGCTTACAACTGGGAAAGTAGACAGCTAAGTGGAGATGGTCCTCCTACACCCGAGGGGAATCCACCCAGTCAGCAGAAATCATGCTGGAGGTGGAGTTTCTGGCCAACACCAATTGACGGTTTTCTCTGTTTACACCACCGAAAAATGATAACATCCTAACCTCGACATGAGAGGAAACAGAGCTGCTCTCAGTGGTCAGAAATCAATGCTTATGACTGAGTCATAAAAGTCATGAGTCACTTATTTGATTTGCAAATTTGCTTTGGCGGTTATGATTTAAATGAACTGTGGTCTCAGCCTATGAAACCCATTATGCAATTAAGAGAAAAAGGTTACTGAAAGTCAGAGTAAGTAATGATTCCAAATCACATAAAGTTAATTTCCATTTAATGTGTATTATGTTTTTGTGTCTTTCTGATCCTTGGCAGCACTCCAATAACAACTAAATTAACTTTGCAATATGACAGACATACAATTAAATAGAAGAGCGTTCCTAATCCAATATTCCTGCAATATCAGGGATTTGTTTTGTAAAAGTTACCAATTCTTCTGGGTTCCCTACCAACCATTACAATATACATTATATTGAATTAATACCATTTTATCAATCATTCTGTCTGATTATATTATATCTATATATATATTAAATCTAAAGTAAGAGGCTGACTTCTACTCTAACTGCATTCATCTTCTTTAACAGCTCCAGTTTTCAGGTAACTTTCCACTGTGACTTTGTCTCCATAAACATGTGATTGCCAGAATTACAGAACACAAATTCAGGGGTTTTTTTTTGGGTCACAATTTATGCAAAATATTATAAACGGCACATAGCGCTTTCCCATATGCATCCATCTCACTTGTCAAAATGGGTCTCCCTTAAAATAGCCTGCAGCGTTTCATCAGGGCTCCATCCTAAGTGATTACTGGCGAGTTGACAGGCAGCCCAGATACTCACTTCTGATTGACATTACCTTAAGTCAGTGAATTTCAGTTGGAGCACTGATAGCATATCTCTCATTTGACCTCCCTGTTGTCCATCTCAACTTTTTTGTGGGAAAGAGTCTAGAGATACTGAACTGACCAAACAATTTGAACATGCAAGCATTTAAAAACACATCATGACTACACTGATCTTCTGTTTTTTTTCACGGTTGTGTGTGTGTGAGCATGTGGTCAGAGTACTCACAGCTGGCACTGATCTCCTTTGATCCCCTTGGTGGTGCAGAAGCACTTGCCAGTTAACACCTGGCACACGCTTGCATGGCCATTACACTTACAGGCTGGAAGGGGCAAAAAACACAGATGGAAAAAAATATGGGTAAGAGAGAAAGAGAGCGTAGCAAAGAAAACAGAAGGATGGACACGTCATTCATTTGCATTAAAGGTGCAATGTGTAGAATTTTGTGGCATACAGCAGAAGGGAAAGGGTTTTAATTGGTATATAATCCTCTGAAAATGAGTTTTTTTCAGTTTGTTGCAATTTGCAACCTTTATTCCTTCAGTCAGAGGTTTGAGTTAGACTGTGCAGAATGACGTACGTGCAGAATTTGACACTAGAAAGCTGTTTTCACATTCATCTGTTGAAAAATCTGTGTTTAATGGCATCACAACTAGTTTGGAGCCAATTGAGGGCGAGTATACAATTTTTATCAGTGTGATGTGGAAACTTGAAACCTCCAGTGCACACACACACTGAGAATGGACTTTTCAGTAAAGTAGGACACATTTTGTGTCGAGCAGTTAAACTTTTGAAATGAAGCATGTTTGGATATTCATAGATTCTGGATTTTGAATGAGGTAGAAGCCATTTTAAGGATTTTTTACATGGTAACACAATCTATTATTCCAATCAGAGGATTTTTATATGTGCTAAAACATGTCTGGAGGGGTTCTTTAAACATTGCTAAAAAAGGTTTATAAAGTCAAGGTTTGGTTTGTGTGTCTGCCTACACGCACATGCTAGTTAAGCCTCTCCAATCTTAAAAACCTTTGAGTTAAGGATCTGCTGAAGGCACAATATAGTCTACAATTCCCACCATCTGTGCCATAACAGTTGTTTTTCCCTCCACTTTTAAAAGCATGAGGCTAGCAGTTTCCCATTGCTTCCAGCCTTTGTGCTAAGCTAGGCTAACCGCATCCCTTCTGCTGTACTGAAAGCACAGAGAGATGAAATTGATATCAATCTGGGTAAGATGGTAAACAAGTGTATTTCCCAAAAGACTGGCTGAACTTCAAAGATCTGATACATGATGGAGAGAAATATCCCCCCCTGGATAGGACACTACCATACCCACTGGGCATATGTGTGTGTGCGTGTGTGTAGAATATAAACAGTGCAGCAGTGGATGCATGGAAAATGAGTGAATTGGCTCCTTGAACGCTGTGGCACCCTTTCAGGTTTGCATTTGCAAAACAAAAAAAAAAACGGACCTATTCCTTTTGGTTCACTAAGCTTTAAAACACTGAGAAGGTGTATTACAGAAGGTCAGTGGGTATTGTTTATCCCTCTGGTGCTAAACCTTCTTCTTAGCACATTTTCCCAAGATGGTACATATGAATATTTCAGGCAACAGGACTTCTTTTAACTGAATCTCCTGGTCTTCCTGTTATTGACGGCTAGCAGGTTAATTGGATGAGGATAAGAAGTTTTTCTACTAATGTATGTAAAAACAAACACTATGTCTTTAAATAAAAGCATGGTTTTTTTCGCATGTAGTAATAGGACATAACGATTTTAAGTCATTTTGTCCTCGGGCTCTAAAAGAATGAGAAGAATATTCCCTTCACAGATGCTCACCTGTGTAGTTTCACTTTACAGGTTTCAGCTATAGCCTATGCATCTGAGACCATAAAGCTCCCAGGTGTGTATGTGTGTGTGTGTGTGTCTCCCCTGTATAGCAATTCAAACAATAGCCTACATGTAATTTCTCAGGAATGCTATTCATGTCTCATCAGGGAAGAGTGTAGAGTAAATCTCCTCTTGACAGATTCAGTCAATTCATTTAATAAAAAGCCGGTTATCAAATACACATACTTACTTTATATTTGATTAAATATCCATTTCTATGCTGACAACTTAATGTTTACACCCGTTCCACGCATTAAAATTCAGAAAGTGTTCGGTGCTTTGAAAACAGGAACGCTGTATAAATTATAGGTTGCAGTCAATCAAGAAAATGTGTTCTGCATTGAGCAGGTGACACAGATAATAAATCTGAATCATGTGCTATTCTAAAAACTTATTTTTTATATAGCAAAAATATAGATGAAATTTTAAAAAAGAAATCACATCACTGCATTTATATTTGTTAACATTTGTGTATGTTGCCTTTAACACATTGATGTTTCTTCACCCAGCCAACCGGCCCTGTATATGTGTGTTCACTCGAGATACATGAAGTGCACACGTTTTTATTTTCAACAAAGCTTGGTTTGAAGGGCAGCAGCCACGGTAACACAAGAAGCGAGTGTTTGACCTTCAGTCTCACCTGCAGTTCCCACAGTGTACACACTTCTGCTCTACAATCACTCCAATGTCAGGAAAACATCTTGATATTTTCTCTAGCTCGTCTCTAGTGAGAGTGGTATTTCAGTGGACTTGCCACGGCCAAACATGAAGCAGCGGAGACCGAACCACTTTCTGTGGCTTTTGTTGTTTTTTTTAAGTCTCATGAAACCAACAAACTGAGTAATATTGTCATTAATCAAGTAGGTCAGACAAATTGTCACTGCTCTCAGCGATATACAATAGTGCCCTCTGTTGGATATGATACTGTATTACTGTATGTTCATTACACAGGGCATAACAATGTACTAATTGGAATTCAATAAGTAGATTACATTCATCTACCAGTTTAATTATCATTTACATATACCAGGTCTGCTCCAAATAAAATAAAATGGAGAAGATAAATTGTATTATTGTATCTGTTAAACCTTAATAATGTTTGCTGCTATAAGTTACAACAAATGAGCATAAATGTTTAGAGATGAATGTGAAAAGAGTTGAGGGGTTTCGAGGCTGAAAGGCAAAAGCTTCACCTAAATGATAACAAGTGCATCCATTAAGGCTCATGTGTGCGGAATGACTAATTTCTGTGGCGATGCGGCACTCACCCTGGCATTTGCCACCATTAGTGGGGTCTCCATGGTAACCAGGCATGCAGGTCTGGCAGTGAGGACCGGTGGTGAGGTTGCGACACTGTTCACACACGCTGCCGTTCACGCATGTGCTGTGGCCATTACACTGGCACGCTGCAGAGGGAATAAAGAGGGGTTAAGGATTAATGTGACTGCAGGGTCAGAGGTAAATTTCACTGTTTTAACTTTACTTTCACAGCTGCTTATTAACTAGATATTTAGGAAATAAATGAGTGTGAAAATCAAGGATTTGAAACAGTGGCAAACTTGCATTTACTACGGGTACTGTATCCCTAAAGTGGGGGATACTGGGAGGACAGGGCTACCATGGATCATTATTTTTAAAATTTGGGGGCAAGAAGGGTGATTTTCTGCAAACATGCATGTTGTCACGTCCTCCACCTGTCTGCGAGTCACACAGGCACCTTTTTGTACAGAGTGATTTTTGAATATTTTGTGTATAAGTCACACAATCATTTTGATTTTCCTCGCTGTAGCAAATAAACAGCCCAGCACAACTTACACCCAGGGATGTTGCTGTGATTGCTTCCTAAAAAAAGCAACACAGACCTATTACAGCTGTCAGTAGCTTGTGTCTGCCATGTCATAGTAATTATTATTCAAATCAGACCTGCCTTTTAAAAACAATTTAACATGGCTGCAACTCTAAATGAACATACAGTCAATCCTCCTATTGGAAATACAAATTATAAACCTAATAGAAAAAAAATGTAATTAATGTGTTTATAGCTGTCATTACTACTCCATTATTCTGACTTTTCAAATATGAATATCTTCTGGTTTTCTTACTGAATAATATATGAATACGATTTCATACTGTTTGAAGAGATCAAGTTGGACTCTACCTTTAATTATTTTCTGACATTTTAAATATTAAAACAATTAATGGATAAATTGAGAAAATAATAGATTAACCCACAGTGAAAAAAAGCATTAGCTGCAGTGTGTTTATTAGGGCTGAACGGTTTTGAAAAAATATCTAATAGCGATTATTTTGACTGATATTGCATTTGCGATATAAGATATGATGTGTGATATAAGAGGTACTATTACTTTTTACATAATTTTTCTCATTTTCATTGAAAAATATATTAAAATGATTATGTTGTGATTTTTGTGGGGATCTGTACCAAAAAAAGATGTTTTCTTAAGTCTGTAGAGTTAGATGTGTGGGCTAGGACATCTGTAGCACAGCAATATTCAATTTAAAATGGTATTTTGACGCATATTTCTCCTTTGACGAATATTGCGCCTCCTGTGATTTGAAAACTGCAGTAGGTCATATTACGATTTTGATGAAATTTCGATGAATTGTTCAGCCTTAGTGTTTATATTGTGATTTATATCAAGATGAGCTTGTTTTTAGGCCACAGTAAGCTGTGTAGCACTAAGCCTCAACTAATTGTTACAATTGATAGGGTTAGTTATAAATAATCTACCGCTACCACTAAAAAACTATTACTGTGCTTTTGAGTCTTTTATGATTTATTCACAGTGTATCTGTGCATCAATATGACGTCACAGGTTATAGGATGGAAAATGCCTTTTTGTAAAAATAACACTATATGAGAGTAAAGGAATAATATTTTCAAAAAGAAAAAAAAATCAATGACACTGAGCTTCAGACCTACAGGTTTTATCCTGTAATAAAGCAAAATATCAGCTAAACCTCTTTATATATGATGTCTTGACTTATATGTTATATTATATTATATGTTTATTGTTATATGGATCTTACAAAATACAATACTTCTCAAGGTTTTACTATTATTGATACCAGCAAGGCACTGAGTACTCATTACGTTCTCAAATTACAACTTTCAGCGAGTATATGATCAGCTTACATGACGTGGTTGATCTGACTACAAGCATAAGGTTACATGGAGTCAGCAGGGAGGGATTGGTTGCATAGAGATGCTGTAACAGGAATCTTTGATAAGAACATCTTTTTAAACTTGAGACATGACCGTCAATATGTAGCAACCACCTCTCAAGTGGATACACTTATGACACGTGATCTGTAATTTCAGTAAGGAGGACAGGAAGTGGATCGCTCACCGGGGCACTGAATGAAGGCCCACTCGTAGCCCTTGTCTTTGGGACAGCTGCCTGGCTCCAGGCTCATGTCCAGGGACTGGCCCTGCTGGCCCTGCTTCGCCGGTCTCTTCATGGGCCCCCGGTACGAGCCCTCCATGCACAGGCCCTTTCCTGTACTGCTGGGGTCTCCACACCAGCCGCACTCGGGCTGCTCCAAGCACTGGGAACACGTCCGCAGGCCTGAACAGTTCTGGGCTGAAGGAGAGACGGAGGGTGAGAGAATTTGTGTCATATTGAAAAGATTTATGTTTTTATGTTTGACTCTATTCTAAACAGATTTAACCTCTTTCAAGAGTCAAAATCTACCTTAGCTTATTTGTTTATATTCTTTTATTAGCCACATTTATTCATTTTTACTTCATCTTAACATTTATTTACCAGGGTCACCTTGAAATAAACAGTAGCATACAGCACCAGCAACAAAGAACCAATGCAACAGCAAACAAAATGCTTAAAAGATGTAGCTTTTAGGAACAATTTCAGCCTTTTTATTGGACATCTTCAATAATAAATTCTAAGGCTTGAACAGGACCTGCAGATTAAAGCGCATTTGCACTGACACATAAACTCGTTATCTAGTGAGCTGTCAGGACAACAGATCTGAGAGCAGATAAGAAGATAAGAATCAGAGCATTAAACAGTTGATGGAGAGGAGGGGAAAGCACAGAATGACACAGGGAAATGTGTCAGCAAACCAGAGCTGGGGAAAAGTTTGTGATTCGAGCAAAGTTCACTGAAAGGCTTAAATGTGATGTGTGAAGTGGCACCTCACTCCAAAACTTCAAAACCCAAGGGAGCGATGCTGTTCTGTCAGTTGGGGGATGAACTTTCTGGCCACTGAATTGCTTGACAAGTCTCAGCGTCGCCACTTGCCTGCCAGACAGACACTTTAGGGGAGAAAATGCCACTACTATTTTAAGGAGACAAACACTGAATGCTTTTACCTCAGTTTATGTCAAACACATCTCCAGCTATTCTGCTAATGGATGTGAAACCATGACAACGCAAGAGCAATCAGCACAAAGTAAGGCCATTTAAGTTTGTTTTGACTAGAGGACATAAGTGGCAGATTTCTCAGGAACACACCAGTAGAAGAAAAGAAAAGCTGGCTTAGGGCTTTTGTCTTGACACAACACATAAGCATGTTGAAATAAAGAATAAAAACAAAATCCACATATTTCATATGGATTTTGACAGATAAATCAATACGTGTGAACATGAATGACTAACTCTGATGCCTGGAGCTGTTAAATAAAATGGATGGTGATTATGTCTGGGTCTGTACAGCAAAGGAAGTCTTGCTTCATCTGGTGTTAACAGTCCTAAAACTAGCAAATAAGAGAAAAATACTTTTCTGGCCCAGGCTGACATGTCTGCATTTATTTACGGAAGCTTTCAAGTGCATTTTTATGATCTAATTGAGTTAAACTTCAAAACCTTTCTCAGTTTTATACTCCGTCGCAAATTACATCAAAATGTGACTTTAAAGATTAGGACTCTAAAAGAAGGAATTTTATTAGATCAGGTCATTGTATATCCATCGTGCTGTTGGACATCTCATGGGGTTACACTTGCTTTAATCTGTGTCTTCAGGCTGTTCCCGCTAGACCGCACATTATCAAGATTATCGATTAAAATGACAACCCTCACTACTTCAGTTTGAGGTTTTGCATATGTGATGGCAATGTGATGAAAATCAGTCTTTTCAGTGATGTGTTTTAATGTACCATGCAATCAACGGATAACAATTGCTGCATTAAATCAACAAAGATCCCTGTGAGCCTATGTAGATTTTTAAAGACCAAAGCATGTTTGTGAATATTGTGATACCAGAGATGCATTAAGATTTCCCAGTAGTTACTAATAGTTCATTTTCTATATTAACACTGTAAACAACAACTAACTGCAAGAAGTGAAACAGTGAAGTCGGTGTAGGGAGCATAAAGGTCTGTCCTAATATAAAAGATTAAATCAAAGATGAAGGAAAATACTATGAGGAAAAGGGGAAAGTCAATTCAACCTTGCATGTTTAAAATTCTGTCTGAACTCAACGCAGAGGGAATTCACTTTTTCTGAACTACCTTGATGAAACCCAAAGACTTCGTGTTCATGGCACAGATGACCATGTGTCTGGTTTGGCTGTTTGATCTGTAAGATGTAGCTACACAGAAGTTGAAGAGGTATTTTGGATTATCAATTCTGTGAGGTGTATTTCATCATACAGTAACTGCATTTAAAGGGGATATATCGTGCATATTTCCAGGTCTATATTTATATTTATATTATATTCTGGGGCTCTACTAGAATACATTTACATGATTTATCTTATTATTATTATAAGATATTTATTTATCTTATACTGGCCCTTTATGCAGCCTCTCGGTTCAGCCTCTGTCTGAAATAGGCTGTTTTAGCTCCTATCTCTTTAAGGCAACCCCTCCCACCAATGAGACCACTCTATTCTGATTGGTTAGCTTCTGGAAGCTGCCTCTCTGCAGACTTCAACCGGCTCCGAAGGCTACGTAAACAAACAGTAGTAGCCGGATTTCACTTCTTTTTCTCGTTATTTACTCAAAATGGAAACTTCTTTAATATATCAAAATCCGATCTGAAATATGAGAGCCATGCAACCCATAGAACAACCTTAGCAACAAAGGCTACAGCATGGACAGCCATTTGTAGGCATGCATGAACAATATGCTGTCATCACAAGGAGGGAACAGAGGTAACTTCAAGTTCAAGATTCATTTATTATCATATTACGACACAAGATTGTATAACAAAATGTAGTTTGTAGTCCCTTAATGCTACTCACAAAAACAGAAATGATATAAATGGATTAATAAATAATAAGTCATAGAAATAATTCTATTTTTTATATTGGAGTGCAGAGGATGAATTGAGGAGTCTCTCAGCCTGAGCAAAGTAGCTGCTGGTACGAAAACTAAGTGTTCAGAGCAGGCTTGAGCTTTTGACTTGCAGGGAACATTTTTACATACGTTCTCCTCAATAAATAAATAAATAAATAAACAAACAGTCCTTCCCCACAGCAAAGCTACAAACTACTAGCATCTATTAGACCTCTGCTAATGGGAGCATCAAAAATAGAAACAGCGTGCCCTTTGAAAGCGGCCCTGCAGACAATCATACTTCTGAGTATTCTATCCCAGGTTTATGGTTTTAAGTGCATTTATGTGGCGTACTCAGCCTCCAACTCATACTGAAAATGAGGAGTTGAGGACTAAAGTAGCTGAGATAATTAAAGACAGGAGAGGTGATTGAAACTACGAGAGTGAATGTGAAGGAGCAAAGTCAAGCAGAACAAACAGAAAGAAAAGAATAAATTTATAGGACAACCTTCTTTGTCCTTCATGCCGAAAGGGATAAATTCCTCGAGACAAATGTGTGTACAGAGTGTACAGAAACGTCTCTGGGTTACCTAATACTGGCCGACACAAATTATTTTGAGACCGTACCCTTCAGCTCCCTGAATTTGTTACTCACTAAACTGATCTGAGATGTTTTTACGATCTGACACAACTGTGGGCATAATTCATACATCACACAGCACAACAGCACCAACCCAAACAAGACCACTGACCTTCAGGTACAGGAGCTCTTTGATCAACTAACCACTGTGCAAGAGAAAATACTGTTAAGAGTTTCACCTCTGTGTGAACACTTACTTGCATTACTTTTAGACATGATAATAAAAAGAATAACGCTCCGAGATACTGTTTCATTATTGAATCATAGCGTCTTTCCTTATCTGTCCAACCATGATGGGTAATGCCTTTTTTTTTTGCTTCTGTCTTCTTCATTACTTGTTTTGTGTGAAGTCTCTTCAAATGGGTCAAACTAAGTCATTCATATTATTTAGATAGCCCCAAAACTGCTCTGATGTAAGTATGCAAGTATGTACTCTAGCAAGTTATGTACTGGGTGATCAAGGATGAAATGACTAAATATGGTAAAATGACAGACTTTGAGTTTTAGCTAACTTTTAATGACAGGTTTACATAAAGACGACACGGACATGTGCAGTCAGAGAGAATATTTCATCTATAGTACAGGTATCTTCACTTTCCATCATGTTTCTTGGTGAATTGTCTTGAAAGCAGCAAACACCATTTTCAATGAGATATTACTGAGTGTTTCAATAAAGTGGATGTATATTTGTAACCAAAAAGAAAAAGTTTTGTAAAATCTTTGGTATATATTGTTTTAGAAGTATTTATGTTATGAAGATTTTGTTGCAATGGAAGGTAGGTTCACAGAGCTTTGACATAATAAGAAAAATAGCCGCTGAGTGCCTAAAAAAGTGCACTTTCATTGTTTTCATTTCAAATACTTTATTTAAGGGGGGCTTTGGCCAAATACCTTAATAACAAGTTAAATACACATAAATAATGAGCCCAGATAGTATCTAAAATACATTAATCATGGACACTGGTATTCATAATAATATAAAATAACATTAAAGCAGCAGAGGTACATCACTGAAATAACACTTCTGTGGCCTTAAGTTGCCTGACTGAAAAACATTTCAGAGATTCTACTGCTAATTGTTTTTTTTTTCTAAAAACATTCACATTAAGCGCAGGCATTCCCATTATGCACTCCTCTCGTTCACGGAGTGAGGTTATTTGTAGCCATCTCTAAAACAGTTTCTTGATGCGTGACTGTCTTTAAACTACTCAAAGCCAGCTAATGGTAAAGAGTCCATCTGCAGCCTGGTCAGCAGGGAAATCTAACAGTTGGGGTGACTATATGTGGAACTAATTGGCCATTACAAAAGAAAAAACAGCTTTCAAAGCCAATCACAGGAAACTAATACAATTTCCCTCTGACACAAACACGTTCCACGATAAGCCGTTTTTTCTCCCTTAACCTCCTTTCTCTCAGTGATGAATATTGACTGCTTACAGGAGCCAATCTAGGAAAGCTTATTGCTGGCCACCTTAATGCCAGACTATAGACTTTAAAGAAGCCTCATCTCGATTAGTTTCAGTAAAAGACACTTACCCACACAATCACCAGTTTGCCACTCCAGACACTGGCCATAGGGAAAAGAGATGACATAGGCAGTGGAGTCGACGCAGCGCTGTGCACTGCCGCACCACATACACTCCATGGCCTGGCTCGTGCAGTTGGCACAGTTGGTGTGCAGCGAGCAAGGCTTCTTACAGGATGGACGGGCACTCTGATTAGGATTCCCTGGACAGGATGAATAAAGATAATGATTATTTCTTAATTAACTCTGTAATTGCGTTAAAATTTGTGTGTGTGTATGTATGTGTGTGTCTCTCACCAGTAGCTTTTTCGCAGATGAGGCCATGGGCAGTGGCGGTGCATGGATTGGCCCTGAGACCCGACACCTGAGGCTCCTCCAGGTAGGCACAGAAACCCGAGTCACTGGGCTCACCGGGCAACCAGCGCAGGCTGCTGTTGGTGAAGGGAGACATGTCCTCCCAACCCCAGTACGACACGTTGATTTTCCTCAGGCCCACCCAGGGAGACAGCCGCTGAGGGGACACAGCAGAAAGCTAAACGCCTGAAAAGCCACTGGGTATTTATATGTAAGATAACATTTCATCAGTGTGCCTCCCTTTCTGCTCCATCATGCCATTTAAAGAAATGAATGGCTACTGCATTTACACCAAGAATGCCATTAAGAAGTCGACTGAAAATAATTTCACAGATATGATTCCTTTTTTTGCCTTCAGGATTCAACTTTTAATATAATGGGGAAAATGACGGGAAATGACATGTCAAGGTTGTGTTTGGAACAAACAGGCGAGTTTCAACTGAGCAGACTGACGACAAATGACATCCTCATGAATACAGCAGGCATGACCAAACCAAAATCATCAGTAGACTCCATAATTTTCTTTCAGTGCGAGGAGGAGATGAAGAGAGAGAGAGAAGGAGAAGGTGGACGTTCGCCCAAAAGCAAATTTTATCATTTCCATTAAAGATGAAGAGGCTTGAATCAGGATGTTGTTAGGACTATTTAAACATTCTCTATGAACCAATCATCATTATGAGTTACATTTTATGTGGTAGTCTTGATTTTAGTTCTGGGCTGACTGGACAGTTGAAGAATACCACAGAATGGGCGCAGTGGAAACTCTGGAAATTTGAACTTGAAGATGGTCAAATTTGATTGATTTCTTTTTGATTTTTGAGCATAAATCAGAAAATTTAAATATACACTTTAAAAAAAAAGCAATGGAATTTGTTCAAAGTGAAAATTACATGTCAAGCAGACTCATCAGTCAATGTTTTAGATACTGTAGGTGTTAGAGCTGCAGCCTGACACGGTATTTATTTTTGCCTTACCGCACAAATTAACAAAGCCACTCAAATCGTTGCGCTAACCGCCATAAAAAAAGATAATTAAAACTCAGGTGTTATGAAAATAATTGGTTCCTCAATACGGTAAAATGCATTTATTCCTGGAGGAGTCTTTTCTTTACAGCCTCTCTAGATTAATTGTCTGTCTTTATTCCAGTGTTGTCGTTAAGAGGCCAACTTTGCAGCAGGGATATTGGTCGGCATTCGTCATTCTTTATGTCCAGCCAGAGAGAATAACTGTTGTCCAAACACTTGAGCCGCTCACTCGGCGGCGAAGCGGTGATTAGTGTAAGTCTGCGGTGGGCATGAGGTGATTGCGTTAAAGTGCTTATGATTGCTCCTACAGACGGTGAATCATGTGGCCCTGGTTCACACTATAAAGCAGACGGAGGAAACTGTGTTTAATAAAATGTTACAAAGGCTTAAAAAAGTTCAAAAAAGGCAAAAGTGAGGTGTGATTATCTCAGTCTGATTTACTGTGTGCCGTATCTCAGAAGCAAGACTATGTACAGCCAGCCTTTGTCTAACTTGTAAAAGCTTCACAGTCAAATACAAACCATACAGCTTTTGGCACTGCCTCATAGAAAACAATTAGATGGAAAATTGGCTCAAAGGCAAGAATTACACAACCTTAAAGGAGGGCCGCAATCAGTCAGGAAACTTATAAACTGTATACTCAATCACCCAGCTTTCAAGAAAACATTGACAGAATCTGATATACAGTTTTTATTGTTGGCATGAAGCATCCAACCACTCAACTTAACTCTCAGACTTTCGCAATTCCAGCAGTTTTGTTCCATGTATTTTCTTATGTTTACCTTATCTTGTTGCTGTAGCTTCTTTAGTTCCTCTAGCACAAAGTCCACTTGTTTGGAGGTGGTGAGTGATGCGATGTTTCCGTGGAGGTTCTTGCAGTAGTGTTGGGCGTTGTCGTAACTCTCCCGGCTAGAGTTGATCCTCAAGCAGGCCTCCCCCACCTGGCTCCAACCCTCACTGCACTGCTGGGCTGCAAGAAAGAAACAGTTTGATGACAAGATGATGATACTGGGCCGAGACATGTAAAGAAGTTAAAATGTTACAGTTTAACATTTAGTTTACTATGATAGAAGACTAAATAAACCAGAAAATATTCACATTTGAGCTATTTTGACTGACAGGGCCATTCCATTTGCACTTAGCACATGTAAACAGGACCCTGTTGGCAGATATAGCCTTGTCCATGGTACAATTTATGGTATACGTGACACTATGATGAACATATATGCTCCTAATCCACTGCCCCCTTAATTTAAGACTAGGGTAGCAGCAGACTTGGAGGAATACAAATGCTCTCTTATAGTGCTGGGTGGTGACAAATTAGACAGGTCTCCAGTAGATGCATATGGAAAAACAAATGCAGGTGTTTGAGTGAAGCTACATTGGGTGCACACAGGTGGCAATTTCCATCATATCTACTTAATGACAAGGAATTAAAAAAAAAAAAAAAAAAAGAGATGGAGGCAGAGGTAGATCTATTTTTATATGAATGACAACAGTGAAATAAATCCTGAATTTCTCTGGGACTCTGCAAAGGCTTGCTTTAGAGGATTCACTATCTCATACATGTCACACTGAAAGATAACACTGCTGCTGAAGCAAAACAAATTGGAAGCAGAGTTAAAAAAAAAAAAAAAGGCGGAGTTAGCTCATAAATCTAATCCAACTAAAACAAATCTCATTCAAATCCAAATTATCAGAGGGGTGCTAAATTCAGTTCTGAATGAGAAAGCTTCTATGTCATTATTTTATCAAAAGGCAATGACTGTGTGAATATGGTAACAAACCTAGTAAATATCTGGCACGTCTACTTAACCAGAAATAATATCATAATACAATAGCAGGAATTCGAGATACTGGAGGGAAAAGACATTTTGACAGGAAAAACGGTAGTTTCGTCTTCATTGTATCATTTTAAAAGCCATTATATAAATCCAACAATAATAGCACCGAAGAAGAACTGGACAAGTTATTTTCTAAAAATTAAATTACCAACACTAACAGCAAAAATTTCTGGGGAAATCCATTCAGGAGGAGGAAATATTAAAGGCAATAGCCCTAATGCGCAGTGGCAAATCCCCGGGCCCAGATGGGATTCTGGTGGAATGGTTTAAGGCCTTTAAAAATAAGCTCACTCCTATAACTATAGCTTCTACATTCCCCACCGTTTACCATGTCATTAGCCAATGTCTGTTTGATTTTGATTAAAAACAAGTACCCTGAAAAGCCAGCGTCTTACAGGCCTGTATCACTTATTAATGTAGATGCAAAGATTTTGGCTTAAGTCTTGACTTTGAGGCTTGAACCACTAATATCAATATCAATAGTAAAACATGATCAAACAGGCTTTATTAAAAGGAAGGAGTTCCTTTAATAACATCAGGAGGCTTCTGAACATAATACAGCTAGCCAGTGTTAATGAAGTACAGGGTTTGGTAGAAGCATTTGTGTTCTGTTCAGGTATTTCAAAAACGATAATTGTTGCAGCCCTGAAGCATTTATTTCATAAAATTTGTGTGAAAATGAATAATAATAGAAATGAATAATTCGAGTCAGATAATTATTTAAACACTGCTCAATAGGGGGGGGCTATGCACCAAAAAAAAAAGACCCCAAGTAGAAAAAGTAGTGGTAGTAGTGCAAGAAATCTGTGTTCATCCAAACCACAGGGGACTTACAACTGAGGGCTTTATGTGTGTTTGGATGTCTCACATTGCACTAATTTGACTTAAAGAAATGAAATGACTTTTGGAGGCCAAATTGCCTGTCACTGCTTCTCATAAAAATATAGTAAATGCACACATAGATGTGTATATAGGCATTTTGTGCATGTCAGCTGTGCAGAGACTCCTTCTCAGGCATCAAGAATACATCACATCCCAGATATGATTTGCGGCTCCCACTGCTGCAATGATCCCTCAAGCGACAAGGCTTTGTGAAATAAGAATTATGGATGAAGTGACAGCAACATTTCTTCAGATACGGCGAGCCTCAACATTTGGAGGGGGAGTTAGCGGGTGAGAGGTAAACTAAACACACCGCCAGACGTGATAAACAACATCAGAGTGACATCATGAAAGTACATCTCTGCAAACACCAGATGCTGTGTTTGAATCAGATGTACAGTGGCAGCCCCAACTTGGTAAAATCCTTTATATTTTGCAGTGTCTCCCATTCAGGTCTGCTGAAAACAACAACCAGATCTGGATAGTAAAAATAAATGAATATCTGAATATTTATTTGTTTTCTGAATGTGGGTGAAGTCTTATTATGTTTTATGAAGTGCTCGCTCTCATCCATTTTTATCCATGGCAAGTGCTACACTTACTAACAGAATAAAAACTGACTTTTTCCTTTTGTTTTCCCACAACCTGACACTGTCCTCCTGCAAATCTGAGGACAAAGACTGAATCTACAAACTTCAGTAACATGGCATGAGCTCATACGTATGAAAATGTGCTTATGCAGCATCTTTCTTACCAGGCAAAGCGTGGCACTCTGACTGATTTTGGTCCCACTGACAGTTGAGATTCAGCGAGCAGCTCTTGCAGTTGGCAAGCTTGCTGCACACCTGCTCGTTTCGCACCGGACACTCAGTGAAGTTCTTCACGTTCTACGGCAGGAGAGGAGGAGAGAATACAGAAGAAGTGAGGAGGGTTGAACAGAAGGTTTCGTTTTTAGATGGATCAGGGAGTGTTGGACACTTCAGTAAAGCCACATGAGTGAATAAAGCACAGTCCTGTTTTTACAATGACGCAACAGACTGTTGCAAAATGTGCAGCATGCTGTGAGAACTGTAAAATGAGGCATCGTCATCATCGGATTTATTACTTGATTTCTCCACTGATGTTGCTCCAGTAACCCCAGCTCACAAAATCTTGGAAAAAAAAAAAAATGTGTGTGTATGCTTAAGTGTGCAAGTGAATGTTTCAGGGAGCTGAGCACAAGAACAGAAGTGCTCCGACGCCCCCTGTTGGACCACTCACAGAGGTACAGTTGCTTGAGGCAGAGATGCACTTCTTGTCGTCACACCATTGGCACCCGTTGGTGTTTGCTGTACAGCTGGCACAGTCCGAGAACCGGTAGCAACGCTCGTCAACTGTGACTACAGAGAGATGAGAGAGAGAGAAAACAGAGTGCAGGAATCAGTGTGTGAATGTGTACATATAGTCAAAATGTGTTTTTTGAGTACATAAAAGAATATTTACTCATATGAAGTAAGAAATTGTTCCTGTGTTTGGGAATCCAGATGATTGAAAACAAGTTTCTTTGTAACATTCAGTTTGCGTGTAACTAGTTGATATCCTGATGGCGTAATGGCAAATTCAAAACTAAAACCATAGTAGTAATTTGGAATAGCTGAGACCAAATTTATGTGTTGTCTCCCACTGAGAGAGGGATGAAGATGAGCAGATGGGTTTGGAAATAATAATTCTACATAAATAGTGGACCATCAGGCATCCTTTGGCAGATTTGGAAAGAAAGACTCAATCAGAAGAGAAGATCTGAGTCCAAAAAGTCTCCTTTGACCCACCATCAAGTACTATATTATATTATTATTTTTATAAATTATATATAATTATTATTATTGTGTGATATTTCACCTCTCAACCCAGGCACACTTCCAATGTCTAATGTGCTGTCTGACTGGTTGTCTGTCTCACCAGCTTTAGGGGGGCAGAATGGGGCAGGATTGAGGCTTCCATTAGCCATGCTGGGTTCCCAGGGGAGACAGCGGCCTCTGCTCCAGATGCAGCGGACCCCTGGCCCGGCCTTCACACACCCCTCCTCTGCCAAGAAGGCCTGGCAGCTGGGGGGTCGGTATACAAGCACATCGTTGAGCAACACACCGGAGAAGCCCCCAAACACATACATGGACCTGGTGAAGAAAAGAGAAGATAAACAATAAGGAGCGATATGAAGACATTGGCAGGACCTTTGGAAAAAAAAATTCTATTTCAAATTCATAGTCAAGGCATTAATTAGCCTGGCAATCAACAACAAGTCTTAACAAACAACAGATGCACTGCTGAGGATACTGTCAGTTATTGGGTTAATGTTATGCAAGAGAACTGTAATTTAAGTATCAGAAAATAAATAAATATGTGTGCGGCACATAAAAAACACGGCTAAATAATGTTTTCTAATGGTGAAAACAGACTTATAATTACATTTTTATTGATGTTTTTGAGTATCTGGATCACAGAATAATTGTTACTTGGTCAAAAAAATGAAATGAGGCTTTACTGAAGACTGAAACTTGACTGGTTGAAGCATCTGTCTGGTGAGTTTTGGTCTGATCTCTTTAGAAAGACTCACCCGTTGCTGACCACAGCAGAGTGTCCAAAGCGGTTGATATCCCTGTGCAAGTCGGGCTTAGGCAGGAGCCTCCACTCATCGCAGGCTGAGAGAAACACGACACCACATGCGAAAGATTATTTAGTCATTTATTCTCAGTATGCTTGCATGTTATGCAACTAACTAAACAGACACATCTAAATGTCCATCTTAATGTAGTTCTATCTGTTCTTTTCACTATGATATATGGCTTTTACTCCTTTTTTAAAGGAGTTGTTTTTACTAAGTGATTCATTCTGATTTGGGTGATAAGAGAAGATATGTGCAACAATGAAAGAGGGGAGGCAAGAAGATGTTTTAATATTGCCTTAATATCTCTTTAAATCTCTTAATTTAATGATAACCCACAAAATCTCATTAGCTGCTCTTTAAAACTCATCTACCATGACCTCAAAAGCCATTTTAAAAATTCAACACATACATAACAAGTAATAAAGGACTTCAACCACACTTGAGACATTCAGACATTCACTAATAGAATTAGTATTATGTATAAGATACATGTCTTTAAATGAGAAGACAAAGTGAACACGAGTGGGCTTTTGACAAACATTATTCAAGTTACTGATAACACTGTTCAAAATTGTGGCACGTCAACACCGATATGAGTCCTACCGATGTCATAGGCGAGGAAGTCAGCAGAGAAACACTTGGCCCCGTTGCTGAGTGACGTGTCGTTGTGCGTGTTGCCGCCGAAGATGAGCAGGGTGCCGCTGAGCAGCGCAGCTGAGTGCATGTACCGCGGAAAGCCGCTCTCTCTCAGAATGAACCTGGATGCATGAAAAGGGGTGTCAAAGACAAGAGTAGTAAGAAGAGCATGTCATACACAGCAACCTACACACAGACTGGTATACATAATGAATATAGAAAGAAGCCTATGTATGCGCTGATTTACCATGTCCGCGTGTTAACGTCGTAGCGGTAAAGGTCATCGACAAGGCCGTATTTGTTGGCAGGCAGCGCCTTATAGCCTCCGTGAACATACACACTGCTGCTGGCACTGTCGTACGTGCTGCTGTGGCCGTAACCTCCCTGGGGAACGGCACCTTTGGTCTCAGGCACCGACCAAGTGTTGGACCCTGACAAAGAAGTGTACAGAAAGCTATAAATACAGAAGAAAAGAAAACATCCTCCCATTCAAAAATATTTTTTTATCCAAACAAATGATGGAAAACAGTTTTTTTTTTTTATCCTTAATCTTTAATCATCATTTGAAGACATCTGTTTTTAATTTGGCAGAAACCAAAAACAAACCGGCAGGGATGGTGAGAAAAATAGGCCCCGATTCTTAGCTTCTTGTATCCAAAAATTCTGGTGTTTTTGGTACCACGGTTTTTCTGGCAAGTTTTCAATAGAAAGGTGGATTCCAAAGCACTCTAGTAATTATGGTTAGTTATCTGTGCCATTTGAAACCACCATCGCACTCAGTTTGGCTGCTGTGGCTTTGAAACTGAGCTCAGTGTAATCAAAACATTATCCTCCAGTATGAGGAGGGGGTATATACTGTATATTACTGCAAACTGAAGATGAAAGGAATATTCTTCTGGTACTTACAAACCCTATGAGGCAGAGCTGCTCATTAAAAATCGCTATAAAAATTATTTATTTGTAGAATCATTTGAAATTGAAGTCAGTGAAGTTCTTTTTTTATCTGAATAATTACTTTCTGTATCAGTTTTATTTCTTTATTTTAAAGTCCCTTGCAGACA
This sequence comes from Thunnus thynnus, assembly GCF_963924715.1. NCBI lineage: Eukaryota > Metazoa > Chordata > Actinopteri > Scombriformes > Scombridae > Thunnus > Thunnus thynnus. The sequence goes on along the minus strand of NC_089536.1, from coordinate 13,757,498 downwards.
CCATTTCCCATAATGCAACAAATATCATTCGATGGGAGGGAAACATATAGAGAACTGACAGAGTGAGCGTCAAAGCGTCTGCTTTTGATGACATACTCAGGTTGTACTCTTGAACGTTGCTGACGTAGCTGTAGATGGGGGAGTAGCCAAAGATGACCAGCATGATGGCCTCATCGCCGTCTAGGAGAACACAATGGGCTGAGTGACCCTCCACTGCGTAAATCTGAGCCTGGGCAGGTGGGCCGACCACAGGGTTTCTGCGTTGCCACGTCCTACTGGGTATGTTGAACACCCACAGCTCGTCTGTAACGTTCCCCCAACCGGCTTCCAGCTTCCCACCGAACATGTAGATATCATCCTGAGCGGGAGAGGAAAGATTTAATTTGTATGTTTCGTAATGCAGCCATGTCAAAAAAAGTATGCAGAGAAGATGATGCTGGTGTAAAATAAAAGTGAAATAAAAGGGTCTGTCAAAACATAATGGTATAAAATGAACAAACAGTTTTTACTTGAAATGATTTCATCTGCTTATATTTCAAATCTCCGGTGCGTTTTTTTCTCTGATATTTATTTAGGGAGACGTGGTCATATCACAGTGTTTCAGGATATATTACAAACGTTTGTTTACCAATGTAAGAACATGACTTGTGTTAACACTGAAAATAAGCCATCTTCCTTTTGAAAGCATTGGTTTTTCATCAATTCCTTCTCCACCCAGAGAATGTGTCTGTTTACCTGGTAGGCAGCGAGCGAGTGGCCGTATCTTGGCACGGGGCCACTATTGATGGGCACTGTGTTCCAGATGCCGCTCTCCAGGTTGTAGCTGCAGAGCAAAGCGACAGAACATTACTTCTTAACTACTCAACAAACACACATACACACACACACCATGAAAACGCGTAAAGAACACAAACAGTCATTAACTGCGCACCGAATTACTGCACATATTTAGCTTGCCCTTCTGTGACTTCACATAAATAGATTTTTACCTCATGATCAACCTCCTCTCACCAGAAGGTACCGCTGAACTCTTTCAGTTGCCAAAAGTGCTTTTTTATTAAGCGAGAGGTTTGACACACTCAAGAACACGGGCAAATGAATGTAGGCATTCACAATAAAGCACTGTTCCTGGTAACATCATCACACATTGGTGACCCTACAGTGAGCAGATGGAGCGAGCTTGTCCTGACAACGAACTGGAGGGAAGGGGAAACTTACGAGGGAACAACAAGGACATGACCCTGCGGAGATGTCAGTTCTGCATTTCATCTGCAGACTCATCAAAATACACCGAGTGACGACTAAATCTTAATTTAGAAAGAATGAATGTATCACAAGATAACCACGAAGCACATCACTGAAACTTCAGCCTTCCCAGATTTGACAAAAAAGAACAAGAAGTAGTTCTAAAATACATAAACGGTGACAAAGTTGATGCGTTTGGCTGAAAGGCAAAAATGTTGTCCTACGTTTTGGTGTTTGTGAACAAAAAAAATGAAATAACTCTTGTTGTAGGATGAAACAAATGATTGTTTTTCGCTCAAAAATGTAAACAGTATATTAAACAGTGAGAATTCTGCTTGTGGAAAAAAAAAAAACAAGCACGCTATTGTTACGGCTTACTTGAGAATCATCTGGAAGGAGCTGAAGTTGAAGGTGTATCCTCCCACCACCCACATGACCTTTTCCTGCACCACAGCCTTATGGGAAGCCCTGGCGAGTGACGTGCCGAAGGGCTTGACGCTGGGTAAGACCCAGAAGGACTCGGTGGAAGGTACGGTCAGAGAGCAGTCTGGGCCTGCGGGGGACAAAAAGAACATGATGTGAAAGAAATTACAGCTAAAAGGCAAATGTTAGTAAATGACATTGTTGTGTCATGAGAGCGACGTTTCCGAAGTGATTGCAATTCTTTAACATAAAGACCTACATTTATCTGATTCTGAATCTCCTTTATGATGGATTTCGTTTGGTCTGAGGCATATTTTCATTACTTACTCACTTTGAAGTGCAAACACACCGCTCTCTCTCAATAAGAAAAGCATGACCACTCCTTAAACGAACACGACAGCCAGGGAGGTGTGAATGTGTTTAAACTGTGTGAATGAAGGCCACGCTAAGAAAAAAAACAAAACCTAATGCCTCCACTAATGATTCTGTCAAGTTTCATCACTTGAAAGCAGTTGGTCCCCTCCAGCTGGAGGCACATAATAGCGCACTGTCACAGGGCTTATTGACTTGTTACCAATCAGCATTATGACACAACACAACACAGCTGTTCACACTTGTCTGCTAACACATTCTTCATTATGTCTTACTACATAATTGCCACAAACACAGGAGAAGCGACGGCGTTTTCGATTGCAAAACTGTGTTACGTGTGATTCATCGCTCAGTGTTTTGCTTTGTGGAAAACTTTAAGAGAGGGTGAACTGTTACTCCAAGAATATTAATCTATATTTTTACTATAAGATCATATCAGTGAAGTTGACAGTGAAGATGCAGTGAAGACACCAAACCATGTAATGCTCCAGCAATAAAACTTCACACATATTTGCTTACGCAGTCAGATTCTAGGTGTAAGTTGGGAAAATGTCTGAATTCATTAAAGCTCTGAGTTGAAAAAATTTGTTATTGAATCTCATCTTGCCTCTCACTGTTAGAACATGAATAACATTTACTTATATCAAAACTATATAATCCATCTGGCAAAAAAAGTTTGATTCTCTAAAAGTCGATCTTTGAGTTTCAGTTCTTAAATATTCTATATTTTATCTCTGTTATTATTTATAACTTATTCAGTAAAATAGATATAGTAGTTGAACAAGTAGAAAGTTCAGCCTAGATTTAATCATACGTTTGAGAGAATTTTAGTTTTGATCATCTGATTCAGTCCTGGATTCAGATGAAATAAAATGCTGTTTGGTTGGCTTCCAGAGTGTGTCAGATCACATCTGGTCATGCTCCGAATGTTGCTGTGAGATTTTGAAAATATCTTAGCCTTTGTGTTTTAAAAATCCTGTTCATGGCTACTTTCCTACTATATTTATCATTACTGCACTGACCCGAATATAAGAAGATATTTTATTCTGGGAATTACATTTGAAAAAGTGAGGATTGTCATATAGTCCAGACTGTTACTTGGTAACAAGATCAGATTTTCTTTAAAACTGCAGAGTTTTTTAGTGTAACATCAGATCCTTAATGTTGCTTGGCTAGTAAGTATATTCAAGTATGTTTATAGTGTCTCTTAGAGTCAGTCAGCCCTATAAGTGTTTTGTAAACACGGTTTAACATGCAGGAGTTTCTGAAGGTTTGTGTCATGTCTTATACCACCGCAGGGGAAATAAATTCATGACGAGTGAAAAACGAATTAAAAAGCGTCTTCCGATGCCTCGGCTGCAGAAATGTTCCTGAAAAATGTGAACTGCTGGAGAAAATAATTTTTACTATTTACAAGAGCTTGACAGGAGTGAGTGGGACTGATTGACAAGCTGCACAAATATGCAATTTACACTCTGCTTTCATGGTTTTACTTCACTTTTACGAGAGAAAAGCCTTCAAGGATGAGGGCTCTCCCCTCCTTGGATTAATAGTGTCTCAGGGAAACTGTCTCAAAAGGACAATTGTGACAGCGTGTTGTATCTTTACAAAGTCTTTTTCAAAAAACAGGAGTTGGAAAAGGGAGGTCATCTTATAATCAGGGCCGTCTTATATTTGGTTAAATACGGTATTATTAGCAAGACATTTTAAAGTATACATGTGGATATATGGTGAAAAGAAAGGCCCAATCCCACCTGTACTTCTACTTTTACTTTTACTTCAAATTAAGATCCTGATGTGAACATTTCCTGTGTTTGGACAGCACTTCCTTTTACCTTGCCAACTGTCATTGCAGACGCACAACTTCTCCCCGGTGAGGTCGCAATATCCGTGGTCGGGGCTGCCGCAGTTGTTCCTGCAGTAGGGGATGTCGCAGGCCTCACCTTTCCAATACTTGTCACATTCACAGTACACTCTGCTAGCGGCAGAGTTCCCAGGGGTGCACTTCCCATGGCCAGAGCAGTTATTGGGACAAGAGTTGATCCTGGACAGAAAGATGTTTTCATTTAGCCAAAACTGTAAGGAGTATTTCCGCCACACGGAGACCTTAGCCTGACTGATGAAGACTGATGAGTATCATTTATTTTTTTGGCAAAGGTGAGTGGGATAAAAAGATTGGTAATAAATGAAAAACTATTGAGCGGGTCACTGGTCATTAACGGTGATTGTTGCTGTAGGTTTTAGTCCAGAAAAGCACTTGTAACTGTCTTTTTGTTGCTGAAATATGGGACGCAAAAATATCACCATCCATCAGCAGTTAGAGGAAACAAAAACCAGTTCACTGTAAGAAAAATAAAATAAACCAGAGAGACCGTTATAAAAATACTGATATACGGCCTACAACACTGTGTGCAAACATACCTCAAGGGTTTGGAATTGGGTTCCTGCTGAGGCACCCGACACTAAAAATATAAACTATGTAAGGTTTTATGTTGTGTTTTTTTTTCTTTCCCCAAATTCATAACCTAGATACAGTACTTACGAGTAAAATATTTCAAATCCTGTGAGGTTATAGGCAGCATCGCTGAAAAAGTGTAGTAGTGCGTAGCCTGAAGTGGTCTCAACCTCAGGAACCGTCTCATTTCCCCGGACTTCTGGTACAATCAGACCGCTGTGGACAGAAAGCAGAAATTTCACTGATGTCACTTTCTGTCAACTCTCACCATTTCCCAGTTGCAGTGACGAGCCTGTAAATCTCTGCTAAAGGAGAAGGACCAAATATATGTGAGAATAAATGAGGAAGAGTAAGTTAAACTAAACTGTCAAATCAGAAGAAAAGAATCTCTTCTTTGACAAAGTTGCTTGATTCAAGTTATTTCATGATCTTTTTTTTCTTTTCACAAAACACTTAATAATAACGATAGTAATAATAATAATAGAAACTGACCTCACCGTTATTAGTACACACTTATGTCATCTGTCAACATTCTGGACCTGTCTCAGTAAAGTAAACTTGCTGCCTCACTACTTTGGAGTTTCTCACCTGAAAACAGCAACCAGAGGAGCATATATCGAGTCTCCATCATAGATGTACATATGGTCCCAACTACATTCTGTGGCAAAATGGTTAAACCTTAACCGAAGAACCGCGTTTGGACTGTAGGAAGAAGAAAACAAGAGGAAAAATGCTTAGGTTTCATAGATAAACATTTGAACGACATACATTTTTAATCACTGCAGGGTCCTGAGAATTGCATCAGTATTCATGGATAATAACACTGACGTATTATTTTTATTTTAGTGTAATTACACTCTTGATGTCCACCCACACATCATGTTCACCATCACATCAAGTAATTTGTGTAGAACTGAACAAAAACATCCTAATTGCTTATTCATTAACATACTTAAGCATCATCAATGAAGTTAAAAAAAACATAAATTGTTAGCATGTCATGGACCAAACTACATATGAATTATCATTTCACCAAAACAACAAAAGGAGAACACTGTAAAAGTGACAAATACATCCCCCCCCCCCCCCCCCCCCCCAGGATATTTTTAGATTTCCCACATGCTGCCCTTCGTTTCCATCCTGGCAATAAAGTTTCCAAACAGCTGTGTCCTCTCAGTGACCGCGGTTGCCATGACAATTAAAAGAATCAACAGGTCCTAGGATTTTACCTCTCTGAATCACTGCTGAGTAAAATGCAGCAATCAATTCAAGCTCAATAGACTTTCAAAATGCTATACCAGGCTTTACATCATAATGTGTAAGCAACCTTCCGCAAAGACACTGATCAGCTTGGTTTAATTACATTAATCAGTTTACACTGCATAATCAAATTCAGCTGCACACACGCTCAGCTTCAGCAGAACATATTCATTTATAAACAGCACTTACTAGCCCTCGATAAGCCAGGTACACTTTGTTTTGTACTTGTAGTTGATTGGACCGTCAGTGAGGTATCCTGAGGGCTCTGTCAACCTGAAAGATAACAGACAGATACGACACAGTCAGGACAGTGATGTCTGTCAACACACAGACAGAACGTGTGAAGTCAAATGACAAACACGTTTTAATTAAAATAACAATCAAATCAAACAGACAGCTGTTCATTGACTAGTATGCATGAATGTAAGATTATTAATTAATGGAAAAACTCTTCAATTTTATCTTCTTGATGTTGATGCCAACTTATTTGTCACTTATTTCTGTGTTTTTTTTTTTACTTTCATGTACAATCATAAAAGTAAAGGAGACAAGAGCATCTGCCTGACAGACAGGGGATCCTTTCTGGTAAAAGGAGTTTCCGTACATAAATGAGATGATGGTGTATTGTTATCTGACCTCTATTATTTCAGAAAGAGCATTGAATAAATTGAAAATAATCTTCAAAAGCAGGTTTGTATCAAAAAAGCAGAAGGAAGAAAGTGGTTCAGCATAAATCTGTGTCACTCATTAAAATCTTCCTACCTCAGATGCTTCTTCAGACATGAGAGTCTTTCAGAAAATAGTGAAAATGCCTATTATAATTTCCAGATTTTTCCCAAGATGATGTATCCGAATGACTTGTTTTGTCTGATCAACAGTCCAAAATCCAAAGATATTCAGTTTACTATCATGTGTGACACAGAAAAGTTTGAAATCCTCACATTTGAGAAGCTGAAACCAGCACATGTTTGGAGCTTTTCCTTAAAATGATTATTACATTATCAAAATAAATTAATTTTCTGTCAATCAACTAATCAACTAATTGCTGCAGCTGTAGTTGGATGTTCAGAATCAGCAGCAGATCGTTACTAGAAACAGACGTCAAGATGCAACAGCATGAACAATTTCTCCGACTGTGTTTACACGAACGTTTAAGTGGAACAGCTACACAACTGGTTGTCATCTAACATAAAAGCTGCTGTGACGTTCTCTGGTTTCTATTTTTTTTTTCCAAGTAAAGAATCTCACTCAGAAGGTATCATATCATATAAAAGTTAACAAAGGTCTACTGACTTGAACAATATAGTTTTTATTTAATGGCAGCACAGAGATTCTATTCTTTAAGAAGCAGATCTCTCATCCAGGAACAAAACCTTTTATAAATGTAGACTCACAAGATTCAGCAAATGAAGCCAGAAAACTGGCAGTCAGCCCGACGCGAGTCCCTGTCAAGCAAAAGATTCAAGCAACAGCTCTTGAAACGCTTCTTGTGCTCCTTTCTGTCTCTGATTTGATAGTGGAAACGACTTAGAAACAAAGTATTCCTCACACAAAAAGACCACAGACGATCGTAAGAAATTAAGACCCGAAAACCGTGTTCAGAAGAAAACTGAACGATTAGCTAAAAACATTTTCTCGACACGGTGACGCATTTCATACGACCCGCTTGGGTGTCAGAGTTGAAAGAGATATTTCATTTGAGTATCTGTCAGTAGATAACACTCCGGCCTTCCTTTTCTTTATCATAACACACAGACGGACTGCAGCCGTTGTTCTCTGATCTCTACATTTTGAAGCATTCCTCAAGTTAACAAATACGTACTCTGGTCTTGTGGGTGGTCTGAATGACTCATGATCTGAACGGTACTGCCTTTTATGTCCCTAAAAATTGTTTTAGATGCATAACAAGACCTAAGAATTTATTTCAATTCGGATGCTTTGACGGGATAATGGACAAAATGAGGGTTGTAATCTCATTAAGGTGGTATGTGTATCATATGATTCAATTTGGACGTGTAGTTCAAAAACCTTTGCCCAAACATTTTCTGTCCTGTTTAACACACATCAGATCAACAGCTTCTTTATGCAAAGGCTAGTTGCGGTTACTGCACCTGGATTTGTGTTTTGCTGATTGATCGGATATAAACTCCCAGCAGCAGACAAGCAGCTATGACTTACACATCCGACGATGATGAATTTATCATGCTGCACTTGCACTGGATAGAGAAATACTATCCTGTGCAAGAATCTGTCCCTTAACGACTGTTTTTCTCATCACGGTGATGTTCCAGTTTTCCTGTGTTTAAAAAATCACAAACTCTAAACACAGCACAAACATGAAATTAATCTGTGATACTAATTTAAACTTTTAAAACACGGTTTCACACTGGCCGCAGCTTGTTTCATACTGCGCAGGGTGCACGTCTCTATCCCGCTGACTAAAAGGGCGCCAAGATATCACATTTCAGTAGTTTGTCTCTAGGTGATGATGGAGGTTATTCCTTGACACCGTGCCCGATGACAACCCGTACAAACCCTCAGACACATCAGGAGCAATGGTAATTACTGTGATCAAGGCACTTTTGTGCCACAAGAGTGCACCTTAGGTGTACCGTGAGGCCATTAGATGCGTTCAGCTGTCAAGATGAACATAATTATTGTTATTATATAGCAGTTTGAAATGTATTCGTTGGTCGCTTTGCCACTGTTTCCCTTCTTTTTCCTACTACTACATCTTTGCACAAAACCCTCAACTCCTACTGCACCTATAAGAAGTTTGTCACGGCATCTACCTGTGCTGATTAACAAGGAACAGTAGCTATTAGCTGTATCAATATATAGACAGTGGGGAATGTGCTAAATCAATTGGTTGCAGGTGTTCACTCATCAGGCTCATTTCTCAATATAACAATGTGTGGTAGAGTCTTGGTTGTCTGGTCTATGCTCACATGTGCAGATCTGATTGTACAAAGTAATGCTGCTCATTCATTTACTGCTCTCGCTGACACCCATACAGTTTCAAATCAATGTCTCCTCTTGTGTGGGAGGAGGAATCAAAACATCAAGCATGTGGGTAATTCAGTGAACAGACATTAATCACAGACAGCTAACAGAGGGATGTAACACGCATAAGAGAAACGTTCATCAAATTACAAACTCCCAGGAAACAAGGACTGGAAACATTAGTTGAATAATCAATAAGTTGATCCACATCAATTTAATCTGCTGCTATTTTGATAATGTATTTAATTGTTTATGACAATTTTCAAGCAAAAATGCCAAACATTAACATGTTCCAGCTTCTTAAGTGTGAAGATATGCTGCTTTTCTTCGCCTTTTGTGATACTTAAGTGAATCTCTTTGAGTTTTGAACTACTGGTCAAACACAACAAGCAATGTGAACAAGTCACACAAGTCACCCGGAGTTTTAGAAGTAATGGACATTTTCTGACATTTTATAGATTACCAGATTAATCAAACTAATCTTTAGTTGCAGCCCTGAAATTTAGATGTAATTTAAAATATCAAATTTGTGCTTCCTGTTCCCAAAGCTGTACCTCATGCTGTTTTTTTTAATCCTGACATTTTCATGCAGAATAAGAGGTGCATATTACAACCTGTAGAAATAAGCCCTGGACTGAGCTCAACAAATCTACTGAGGCTGCTAACTCATTCAAAAATATAGTTAAATTTTGAGCAACTATCTGTTTATTGTGCATAAATCCCAATATGTTATGATAATAATAAATAATAATGTGTGCATAATGTGTTAAAGAGGATTTGGTGTCATAGGGCTAGGTGACAATACTGTCGGGATGACTAATGGTGCTTTGACAAAATATTTACGCAATGAGATTTCTGATGAATAATCATCAGTAATGTGAATGTGATGACTAAGTGGGTAAAGGCAAACAATAGAACAGTTGGAACAATCTGGTAAGTCCAGAAAAATACATCACCTTACTATAATGTAGCCTTTCATACCAAGGAAAACACCTACTTTTATAGTTTCTGTGAAACCAGGGAAAAAAACCACCCAAAATTTTCTTTTTCATTGTAACCCATTTCCCAAAAAAGCTGAGTACACACAGGTCTGTATGCAAACAAGTGAGTGATGAAAAACAACCACTTCAGGCAACTTCATGATCCCAACCTACTTTTGGGGGGCTCAGAAAATGTGTAAAAACTTGTGCAGAAAACAATAACACTATATGGTAATCTGACGTTGTCGCAGATGAAATCCTTGGAGCAAAACATTTTGTACATGGCTCACTTACTTGAACCTCCCCTGGCAGTGCTGGCACTGGTCTCCAACCCATCCTCGATCACAGATGCAGGATCCGTTGATACATTTTCCAGAGAGACAATTCTTGTCGCACGATTTCGCCGGGGATGCGTGAGTGAAAAGTACCAAGTAAAACAAAACACAGACCACCAAGTATCTGTTGATGGCCCGCAGATCGCTGTGGGTGGCTACTTTGGGTCCAAAGAGAAAGAGTTTAGTCGTACATCTCCCCCCAGGATCCATTTTTCCCCCCAGGTCGACCGAGCCGAGTGAAAGACCGGGGCCTTTTAGCTCTGCTTTGGGAGAAAGCCTCGGCTACTCAGGCTGTTTTAATCATAACAAACAAGTCCTGCATATTCGTTGAGTGTTATGCATACTCAAATGAAGGCTAAAATAAGCCTGCGTACACAGCTTGAGAGAAAATGGCTAAGAAATGGTTGGCTAAATGTTTTTTTAAAGCTGCTTGGTTAACCGCATGCATAGAGTTAGAGTGGGAGGAATTCCCTTCACCCTACCTCTTGTTGGAAGAGCCTACCAAAAAAGCAGACCATCCATTAAAGCTATTTAAGCCGTTAACTCGTTGAATACTGTCACTGGCTAATACATAATGTGTTAGCCTGTGTGGCTCATTAGCAGTTTGGCCTCTGCTAGGTAATGTAACGTCCCTGCATTGATTCAAGACCATTCTCTTCCAAATGCCATTTCAGCAGCCATTTTAACGCGTAAACAAGCGTCCGGACTGGAGCAGGGATGTACACCGTAACAAGCGGTGGTCCTCCTACAAGCAGTTACAATTCAGCCGGATATTGTCCACTGCCGAACAAAAGGGTCGCGATGTTTGTATCCCTGAACCCAGCGCGAAGGCTGCCGCAGTCAACATGGATGTGATGTGATGGTGTGGGAACTGGAAGGCTATTGAGCGAACACTTTGAACTGTTGTTGGTCCTACCGGCCTTCTCCCTCAGCACTTTAAACACCTTCAAAGGGAGAGGAGTTGACTTCGTTGACATTACTAAGTCGTGGTGACTCCTTGTATTCCAGTGTGGGAGAAAAGCACCGCTGCTTGGTCTCTGAACATGACAAGAAGTGGCAGCGGTGGATTTGCTAGCGCAGCGACAGCAGACAGCTCCTCAGGTTGGAGAAAACTAAACACAAGATGCGCATGCGCACTGGAAGCTGATTCAATTTAAAGGTACAGCGTCAACAAAACTACAGAACTGTCCTATGCGGCATTTAAAAGCTTCATTTTTTCAGGTCAAATACTGTATATGCACACAAGACCACAGAGACACATTTAGCGACATTTTGTCCATGCTGGTTTTGTCCTTTGACCTTGAAATTGAAATCTTGCAACCTTGAAATTCACTGCGAATGAAAACTTCAGTACAAATTAAATGTCATTGTTATTATCATTATTAAGCAAGCATAGCAGAGGTCAGTTATTAATATGATACAGAGGTGATGGCATTCTTTTTCTCAATTGGTTAACATCACATATACCTTAAAGCCCCACAGAGCATATTTACAAAAGACATTCATCTCTTCATAATTAAAAAAATATATCTTATAACATTTAAAAATATCTTTAAAAATGTGTTGTCACTTACATACTGTAGGTATAGGTAATCAATATAAGATTTCCAGCTTTTTCCCCTCTCCTTGCACATTCATTTCCATTTTTTGATGTTAGGTTATATCACGTGTTTGAGTTAAACCTGTTCAAATAGAATTAAAAAAAACTCAAACAAAACACACAAGTAAAATATTATTAAAATATATATGTATTGGTGTGTTTAAATATCCAGAAAAAAACATTTTATGGTCAGTCTTGTTTAAATGATAAAATATAATGACTGTCCATGACATATTTTTCCTATGAAGAAATATATGGCAAATACATATAGGGTAGAATATAGGGTGATTTTTTTTACAATATATGAAAGTTGCAGAAGGCATAGGTATATTGCAAATGTTGAACATGTTAAACAATATATTGCAAATACCATATATTTATATGTAAATATTAGATCTCCATATGTGGAAACTCTTCTGCATTTTTGTTATATATGGGCTCTGTTGTACAAGGCATACATTTCCTCTAAATTGCAGTTGAGAGTCATAAGTATCAAGGTATTTAGTCCATTAGATCAGTTCAAAACCATCACAGATTTTTGCTAATCAGCAAATTAATTAAATCATTTGCTGTGATGTGTTAGTTATAATAAAAATCTGCAACCATCTTATATTTGTACATCTTGTACTCTTGGCTCTTGATGGCACATAATTGAACACTGGGGACTGGGGAGGTGACAATGATGACAGTAAAAGCTTTCAACAAAATTGTGAACAAAATGGTCAGTGGTGCTTGGTGATTAAAGCAGTGCAGCTTCTGGTTAGGATCCAAAGAGATGATTTTCACATCTGCAATTGCCCTGCTGGACTAAATTGTGCTGTTACCAGCTGAGGTACATGTGCTGCTGGGTCGATTTTTCTATGAAAATTATGTCCTCTTCCTACCCAAGGTCCTGGCACATCCCATGAAATTTCAATAACTGTCACTAATGGTTGGAAAAAAATATTCAATGACAAGGTCAAGGAGTGACAGGCGCTTTTTAATAAAGTCTCTTATCATTTCCACATGTGAGGAGGCTCTTTTGTGACTGTGCCCTAACATCAGATACAGTACGTCTCTCTGAGAGAGCACATCATTGTTGAAGATGAGGATTATCATCTCTAATAATGACAGATAGGCACTTTGGTGGAGTATGCAGTTATATGAGAGTGCTAAGAGAAATCTATGGTTCTGTTTGTGTCTGTCGTACAGATGGCAATTCACTGCACAGATGGAGCCAGGCATCTTCAGCTGGGCTAGTTTTTTCTGAAGTTCTGAAACAATAACCAGCTGATTATATAAAGCTCTGAACTGAAATCACCCTATAAAAGTGACATTGTGATGTGCAGTTTGATGTGGTCCACACTGGGTTGAGAAATGTACTGAGTGTACATTCTGTCCTTCAGCTTTTCAAAGTGTGCTATCAAACCATGGTAAAAGATAAAACGCCTAATTCTGCTTCTGCATTTCAATACTAGGGCTCATGTTTTACTCACCATTATCTACCCTGTATAACTTTCAAGTCCACGAGAACCAAAAAAAAAATTCATTTTAGATTGGTGCACGTTCAACAGATCCATAATATCCGCATAATCACATGTGGAGCTGCATACACTTCTGTGTCTATACCTGCAGATGGCAATGTTGCACAGTGAGTTCATACTACAGGATTCAAATACAAATATTACAAACAGCAAAACAACAGAGTGCACACTTTATCACAAACATATAAATAGTGCAGCCTTATGTTCTTTAGTTAAAAGTGTAGGACAGGAGTAACGAGCCAAAGTTACTGTTCGGTAACTTCAGGTGTCCAGGGACACTATCAATATGAAACTGCTAATTTAGGGAGTCTTAAGTTGTGACTAATAACTTTATTCATATTTTTTCATTCTATTTTTTCATATGATGAAGACACTTCTTTTCAAGTGTCCCAGTAAGCCATGTCAGTGTAAGAGTGAGCCAGCATCCACGTTACCAGGACCAGAAACCAAAGCAAATAAATGGAATTTAGCTATCATTCATTTTAATGTTAACACCTGGGCTTTTACTACTCTGATATGTGTTCTCAGAAAAGGCTCTATGGCTATACAACTGTTTTATCTTATTTAGGCAAAAGTTATGCCATAGTATTTATAGTTTCCTTTTGGCACCACATATTTTCACAAATACCCATCTAATGGCAATATTAATACCGACATTTGACCTTTATTTGACCGGGATGGTCTATTCAGATTGAAGTCTCTTATTTCGATACACCCCTGGCTGAAATGGCAGCATGATTACATTACAAACCAATACTGGCACCATGAAATGAAATGTGGGAAGAAGGAGGGAAGGATGGAAATGAAACGTTGTGAAGTTAAAGGGACAGTTTGCCCTAAAATGGAAGTCACATAGATTATTCCATTTATGCAAATTGCACAGCACAGTTTCATTTGTGTAAATTCAAACCAGCCTCTTTATAAGCTGAAGAGAATCTAGAATTGATAAATAAATTCTGGGGTTTGCTTTGCAGACAGTGAATAATGGAAGAACTGCAAATGTACTTTGACACAAAATGTCACATGCTGACATGTCAGCCCTGCTGATTCTGCTGGGATTTCACAGCTTGAAGCCCTCGTTTAGATGTAACATGAAAATAAAAATTATATGAGCCCACTGAGTCGGAACATATCATAAATGTAAGTCTTCATGCTGGGTTGTCTGTGTTAGGAAGAAAATTGTCTTTGATGTGGATATTGATGTTTGAGTCATAGCAACTCGGCTAAATGAATTCCGTTTTTTTTGTAGATTTTCTGTGAAATACAGACTCTATTAATCTTAACAGCAAAAAACCCCTTAAGTCATAGTATTACTGGCAGAGTAGTGAAATAATCTGTATATTTTGAGCAGGTTATGTGACTGATCATTTTCAAACACTTTAAGACACTAAAATGCAGTGTATTTTGTGAGTCATCTTTAGAAATATCTATCCTCCGCTAAGTCTTCCCAGGAACATGGCGGATATGAAGATAGACTACCAAAATCCCCCTCAGTGTTCCCTAAACAAAACCTTCAGAACCTGCAGGCAAGATTTAAGCTGTCACAAAAAACATTGCCTCAACGTTTTCTCAGCCTTCACATGAGTCTGAAGAACCACTGCACACACTTTGAAATCTGAAGAACCGCTGCTTATTTTCCACCGAGGTTAACATGAACCTGATCACACAAGAACTAAAAGCAATATTATTGCACTATGACTTCACACTCTTCTACTTAAGCCGCAGGAGAGTCCGTCGGCGTTTAGTCAGGTGCACGCACCTCTGTGCTTCAGGGAAATAGGCACCATCTTTACAAGGTGTAGTATGTCTGAAGCCAGTGCCCTCTACATTCTTGGTCTAAATGCTCTTAAAACAACAGGGAGGTACCTACGAGAGTACAGCAGAGCCTGTGGATTCGACTTTCTTTGGAAATTCCCAGACGTAACAGTAAGAGGAGGCACATGGTTTAGACTAGATTAGATGAAAATACCTAAATAAATGGGGGGTCTCTTTTCAGAGGATTGGTGGCGCATTATATGTCTGTATATATGTGTGCAAACATGGTAGGGGCCCCTGAATCAAAGAGGGTCCAGTGCTAATTTGGAGTGGAGTCAGTGACCTTTGTCCTCTGATTCACAGCTGAGGAATGCTCTTTGTGCTCCAATCAGAGGCAGAAAAGAGGAGAACGGTTCACAGTCGCACCTTTGACTCAATAATGCATCCTAGCATTGTTCAAGTGTCTGTCTGACCAACTTTTTCAAGATTAAGCAACCACTTTCCACACCTACGTACGAATACCTCACACACATGGACAAGCGTGAGAAATCTAAATCATCTGAATCAAAATGTTCAAGACCTGAAACCTCCCATACAGCCAGGGGCTTCCAAAGGTCTGATGCACAATAGGAATTCCCCTGTTGGATTAACAAGACAGTTCTTTTGCTGTGGACAGAGACAAAGACAGTGGTGGTGGAGGAGTGGAGAAGAGAAAGGCCAGACCACCCTTGTTTTCAATTCATGTTGAGCCATCATGCCTGACTCACATTCACACTTTCATCATTCGCTCATGATGGTAAAATGACTGTAACATCACCTGTTGACTTTAAACTGATCTGTTTGAAGTGAAGTGAAGGCTGTACAGAGATTCAAGGCTTCAGAACTGAATGAATGCGGAACAGTATCCCTAAAAAAAGGTGAAAAGGTTGTTCAAATGCAGATTTTTAATTATCATCTGTGTATAACAAAACATAATTTTGAGCGAGAACATTCTTTCTTGACTTTGAAAAAAAAAAAAAAACCTTAACTCAAGGTCCACTTACTGGCTTTTTCTTAGGACAGGTGATGACAGCTAAGCTAGCTCCATGACAACTCAATCCACTGATGAAGACAGTAAGATGCAGCTGAAAGCTCAGGAAAAAATGAGAAACAGGTTTATTGGCAAATAGGTTTGCAAGGAATGCATACAAGGAATATGGCCTTGGTGTTGTGGTGCATAACAATCAAAACATGGGAAGTAAGAGAAAACACAACTACCACAAAAGTCATTATAAGTATCAAGAGCTGTCAGAGTTTAGTAAATGTTGTACAAGATATTGACTGAGAATGTGCAAATGTTCACAGTATAAACAGTATAAACAGTACATGTAATGTGGAAATGTAATAAAATTTAACAGAATCTACTATGTAGGTTTTAAGTCAAGACTTTTTGTTGTCAGAAAACAAAATACACATTTCTTTTTGTCTTCCGCATTCATTTTTCCATCTTAATTGTTATGAGGTTATTTCAACACAATTTTGATACAACAGTTACTGTATAAACACAAGTCTCTGCAAGGTCTACATACAGGTTAGCCTTATTTCCTGAAGTTGAAGGGCAATGTGCTTGAAATAAATACTGTACCGAGTTTGTGAAGTTTGACATTTAGTTAGAACTTTTTCTAGTTGTCCTCTGGTTGAAACTTAAATCGAATGAGAACTGAATGTTTGCTGTGGTTGTTCCAAGTATTTGGAACAGCCTGAGAGTGAGATGTGCAAACTCAGCTGATTCCTGTCAATAGCATCTCAAAGCTCCACTTTTGTGTGCCAGCCTTCTACACATACTCCCATCTAGCTCATCTCTTTTATTATGTGGTTCTGAATTACTGTACAGTAATTGTTTTGTGTCTTGTTGCTATTTCTTTCATGCATATCTCTTGTCTTGCCATTATTTCTATTTGGTTCCTAACATTTCAGGTCACACTTAAAACACAGTGGTAATCATGGCCACATAGTTTGGCTCATTGTATGTATCTATAAAAAGTTTTATATTTCATAACACTGCTTTGGCTGGCTTTTTAAAAAAAAGCCAGTTTAATATGTTATTATTAGAAAACACAGTCTGAATAGAAGGATAAGCCTAGCCGTGAACTAAAAGATTTACACTAATAAAGCTTTTCCTTATAAACACTGTTTCAGGCATTAGGCCACAAATATTCAATAGAGTTTAAGCCACTGGAAAGGAAAATTTATGACAACACACAACATAGTGAAATCTATTTGACCTCAAACATTGTAGTTTCACATGAGAAAATATCCAGTGTCCAGTGGAAATTGTTGCTTTTATAGCCCACATTCATACCCCAAACCCCTCAAACACACACAGACACACACATACACAATAAAGATAATACCCTTAATGCTCAGTAATTTTGTGTGTTTTGTGTGTGTGTTTGTGTGTGTGTGTGTGTGTGTGTGTGTGTGTGTGTGTGTGTGTGTGTGTGTGTGTGTGTGAGGGAAACAAAAGAGGGATTTAAAGTGGTCTGTATCTTTGGAGGAACTAAGGGTCACTGGCTGAAATCACAACTGGGAAAATATATACATTAGAAAGTAACAAGACACTCTTTGCTCTCTTGACATCTAATTTGCTCCATGCAAACTTATCACAGGGCCAGCTGTTGAAAGACTGAGGTAATACAGGGCAGCTCACAGGTAGGATTACAGCACCTGCATTTGAATTTAAAAAAAAAATAGCATTAATGCTCCATCAAATAGAATAAAGAGACTTGTTTCTAAGTCAGAGACCACTGCGAAGTATGTTTGCCCCTTTTATGACACTGTGTCTCCCCAGCATGAGTGGATCCAAATGTCATTTCTAAAGGCTTTGAGACCGTTCACCCTTGGTTCAAAGAGAAAGCCAAAGAGAAGTAATCACTGATTTATATATGTAGTATATGACCATCCATCAGTGCATTTGAATATACTGGAGCTCCTTTGAAGAACCTCCATTTCTTCACCATTTCTCGTACATGTTGGAAGTCCTTGGTTCTGCTCTAAGCTTCTCTGTGCTTAAGTCAGGGTGGATTGGAAACTTGGATTGACTGTAATTGACAGAAGATGGATGAGTACATCAGGTGTGTTGAAAGGGTGAGACCTATGAAAGCAACCTGTCATGATTAAATGTTGATTTATTGTTAAAACCACTGACACCCATACATCATTTTATCAATCAAACATTTATTTTCTTAACGTGGGATGAAATAAACCAGAGAAATACAAAGAACATTTCCAATTAAAGTCCGTGTTAAATGTCACCTGTGAGTATGTTTGGTGTGATCTTTAGTCCAAGTCATTTGTCAACTTACTGAAATGTGGAGAGATGTCAAACGTTCAAGCACAGGATCACATAAGGGATGTATGAGGTAGTAATGATTTTCCCTCACCACCTCACTTACTTATCAGAATCCCTCATTGCCTCATCAGCTGTGTCTCCTTTGTCCCAGCAGTCTCATCAGGAGGAACCTGCCTGTGTCAACCTTTGTGCAACCCCCCCTCTCCCTGTGTCTGCTGCAGTCAGCCTACAGAAAGAGTATCATTAACCAGCATCACATGACATCACAAAACTACCACCTGCCATGTCCTCGCTGTAGTTTATCTTGTAACTAACCGTGACCTCTGGACTTGCTCTTGTGTTACTCAACCACAAAATCGCCATTATTGTCTGAGCTGCAGCTTGCATGACATGATCAATTGCGTGCGTGTGCGCCTGTGCCCAAGAAAATACAAAAGCATCAGCAGGGAGGCGACTTAACGCAAAAAAAAAAAAAAAAAAAAAAAAATCGGGTGCGCGTCATGCGTTTTAATCATCTTCTGGAGTATGTTATGTTACTCCGCTTGACATTCCTCTCATACCTCCACCCGGTCACGGATCTCCCACGGGGGTGCGCGGTTGTTTAGGCAGAGAACTTCCATGAAAAACCAAGGCTGTAAAAGCACACAGTACAGTACACCATCGGTCTTTTTTGAGAAAACTATACTATCTGCATGAATGCGTAATGAGGTTATATCGATGCCATTGTCTTTATGTCAGTGTTTAAACATTATTCAAACATAATTTCTTGTGTTTCTAGCTGATCTGTGGATGAAACGTAGTTAGACAGACTTTTTATACAATAGACTGAATCCACATTTCTGACAGGATTCTCACCTTTCCAAAGATTGCGAGGTTCCCTGTTGTTTTGAGTTTTTTTTGTGTGGCAAAGTTAAGGTTTAGATTAGGAGGCGCCAAAAGTATATTGATGCGACACCTCCCTCTCTCAATGTAACAACTCAAGTCAAACTCTTACGCAATTTATCATAGGACTCACTATGCTGTATGTTTGGAGGAGCAATTAACGCGTGCGGTTTACTGTCGCTGCAGTCTGGATGCTGCAAACTGGGAGGAGGTGCGGTGTGGAGCAGATTAGGAAGAAGAGGAGAGCGCTGTTGTTCCGTCACAACTCGGCTCTGTCTAGCCCAGTCAGTGTAGGTTATTCGTCGAAAACGGGAGCGCCGGGCTGCATTCCACAGAAGTTGCTGCCCCATCACTCCTGACAGCAAACTTTGGGATTGTTTGATTTTATGAGAGGAGAAAAGCGAGAGATAAGAAGGTGAAACAGCGAGGGAATGGAGAAGCACAAAGGTAAGAGGAGGAATTTAAACTTTGTGTCATTTACAGGAACTTCTAACCCTCGGCTCTCTCCATGACATTGTTGACAACGCATCCTGACGGGCTATACTCAAACTCTCTCTGAAAATGCTACTTCAGAATAGCAATTTTCAGAAAAATACTCGACTAATAATAATAACTAATAATCGACTGTTTATTTATTTATTTTTTCTACATGCAGATGACACATGAATCCACCCATGACATTCCTTTGATTTTGGATACATGAGATTCATTTGCATGTTGCCAGCAGCCTGGATGTGCTATTTCTGCTTTTTTTTTTCAGTTTGCCAACACAAGAACAAACATGTACATCTTCTGAGACATTTATTCTTGTTCTGGTTGGTCTGTGCTGCAAGAACTCATCGTTTTACTGGTCACCTGACATTAATAATCATTTTTAAAAGTCCCCTGGTGGTGGGTTCCTACTTAAAATGCACAGGCTGTCTTGTCAAATAAGTTGGCTGCCTTTGGGCAACTGTGCTGCATCAAACCGAAACCACTTAGAGTTGAATGCACTCTGTTTCACCACTGAGGATATGAAGATGTGTTGCTTATCCCTGAACCGCCTCCCTTCCAAGTGGGCTCCATAAAATAGTTTACACTGTGGCCACTGATAAATTCCAATAGCAGCAACATTGTTCTCACAGCATACCTCAAATTCCTGTGGTTATTTGTCCATGAGGGATGAGCAAGGCCATTTTAAAACTTCCCGATTGACATAAACAAAGAGCCAAAATGCTGAAATCTTCCTCAGTCAACCATGAGCTGCACCTCACCTTGCTGTCTGAACATCAAAGGTAACGTCAGAAGCTACTTAGAGGGGAGGTTCGTTATCTTTGGACCTGATGGGAGAAACATGATTGTTCTACACGTCCTCGCCTTCACTGGTCCGGCTGAGAAAACAATGGCATCTAGTCTAACTGGAATGGAATCACCACAATTTGAAAGATTGCAGTCTTGTTGCAACGTTTCGGTCCTCCAGCTGACTAGACAGCCCAGTTTGTGTACTCCTACACTCTTTCTGGCTCTCTCAGTGTAAATAGACAGTGTTGTAAGCTGCCAAATGCATGCAGAGGTGTTCTGTGTATAATTAACCTGTGAGCGGATTTCATTAGCTATGTGGAGGCCTCAGATTGGTCTGTGCTCAGTTCAATCATTCGTTCGGTCACGTGTCGAGCTGAAACAGCAACAAACAGGTATTTATCAAACAAAAAATAAAAAATTTCTGGTTTCAGCTTCTCAAATGTGAGGATTTATTGATTTTCTCTGTTTTATATCATTTTAATGTATTTAAAATTGGTATGTTGGTTGGACGACACAAGTTATTTAGATGCCAGTTTTGGCTTTGGTAAATTGTGATGGGCATTTTTATGACATTTTATAGACTTAATGAATGATGAATTAATCGAGGAAATAAAATTAATCAATAATTAGCCCTAAGCTCATGCAATATCTCTGTATACATTGATAAGATTCTGACAAAATTTAAGGGAGTGATATGTCTCACTGTGTTTCAGCATTTATGAGGTTGCACTGATTGTCCACCAGGGTAGCTACACTGTTCACTTGATTTCTGTTTGTTAAAACTAGGTGGGCTGGGACTGCTTGAGTATGTTTCAGTATTTTAAAACCTAAAGTGCTTAGCAAAGATGAGCATTGATTTCTTTACAATCAACTAATCAGGCTTTGAACCCTACCTGTAAGGAAATGATTGCACTTTTCAAATTACAATGACTGGATTAAGAGGGGAGATTCATTTACAAGCCAAAGATATTTTCAGGCTAAGTAGGGAGAAACACGAGTAATGAGGATGTAATTTATTAGAGAAAGGGAGAGCTGAGGACAGGTAGAATGAACCTTGCACCTGAGAGTTACATAGTGCAGAGAATGAGCTGGTATGAAGGGCAGAAATGAAGGCAGGAGTTTACTCTTCTGGCAGCTGTATGCAGCAGCACCAGGACACTGAATTAGATACTAACAGCCACAGGCTGTTAGTGGAGGGGGTACAGTAAGGGGGAACCTGAGAAAATTTTCAGGGAGGCCAGTGACAAGGCAAGGCATTGTTTAGTATTCTGGATATGCTCCCTGTTTCTCAGACCTGACTCATGCAGGTTTCATTCCTGCAGCAGCTCATGTCACTGATTCTCACACCTTCTGCCAGAAACGAGGATCAAATTAAGGAAACCACCTGAAGCAGTGTTTTGTTTGAATGACCTTTTGGGTCGTGATGGGACATGTTTGAAAATCATTACAGTCGGGGATGTATTTTGGCAGCATTGCCAAGAGATGATTAGACCACTTTTTTATGCAATTATTGGCCCATTGGTCACTTTGCCCAGCAGCTAATCACCACTCCACATGCTAATGTTTCAACATAGAAAATGTTGAATAGTCACACTGTCAAAAATATTTATAGTTTTCTCGCATGGCTTTGTTTATGCGAACTGTCCCAGTAACTCTTGATTACCCCGAAATATAATGAAAGCATCACATACATTTCAGAATGATATCCTACAACGGAAACCTATATAACACACATATTGTAATAATTAAAAGTACAATTTCCTTAAATATTCCCATAACCCTTGGAATGGAAGCATACTTGTTTATTTTTTTGCAAGAGCTTATCCAGTATTTATTATCTTCCTTTCCTTGTCAATCAGTGCCCTTGCTTGTTTTGCTTTCCATGTTATTATGGATCCCAGCAGTTTCTGAGTAAAGCACTGTGCTGGCTTCACATTTTATACAGCTGGGTTTCACTCAGAAAAGTGTCAGGACCTTTGATGATGGTTCCTTTTCTTTTCCTTCAGCGTCAGCCGTCTTTAACAATAATCTGGTTCTGTGATCAGTGCCAAAATAAAATAGAAGACAAATGGAGGCCGACTGACAGACTTGGTGATGGCCTTTTTGTGAAATAGTGGATCACTGAGTTGACACACATGCAACTAAAAACTATACAAACTTAAAATGTGCTGTTTTGGTACCCAGTGAGGAATGCCACAAAATCACCCATTATTAGCTATGGCTTGTCATGAAATTTGGTACAGACATTCATATCCCTCAGAAGATGAATTGTAAGAACTTTGGTGATTCCTTAGCTTTTCATCTTGCACCATCATCAGGTCAAAATATGAATCTGTCCAACACTTTGGTCTCTGACCAAATACCTGCAAAACCTTCCCATCAACCTCAGCTTTGTGTTTAGTGCTCATAATTGTGCTCATTGCTAATGTTAGCATGCAAACTGTAGGTGAACATGGTAAACATTATACCTAATAAACATCAGCAATTTATGACACAAGAAAAATAAAAATAAATAAATGATGATGATTAATTAAAAATAAATACTAAATAAATAAATAAAACAAAAATTAATGAAAAAATGTGGAAATAAATACATTTAGAAATAAATAAATTAGTATGAAAATAAATAAATAAATAATTTGCACATTTATTTATTCATTCCCTTTGACAAAATTAAAATGTATTCATTTATTTTTAATCCATTAATGAGTTATTTAGTTCCTGTTTTCACTTTTGGGCCCTCATACATGTTAGCATTGTCACTGTGAGAATGTTAGCATGCTGATGTTCAGCTTAAATCAATGCAGTGACTGAATACAGCCTCATTAATAGAAATATAGTCATGTTTTCATTATAAATTGTTAAAGCACACTAAATAGTTTGTAATATTTGATGATGCAGTGAAAAACTTAAACTTGTTGCTTTAAAGTTGTTTTCACATTAAGTGGTATTCTAGCTGGTGTTTCAGAGCTTTGGGTTTACTTCAGTGACCATGTCAATTAAAATGAATTCAGTGCAGTCAAAATAAATAATGTTTGACTAATCTAAGCTGAAATGAGAGTAAAGGTGCTTTTGTGACAGTGAGTCAGTCAATGGGTTTAGTGGGTTTGACCTCCCATGAGCTCAGCAAGGACAGGCTAAGATGTAGGCCATCAGGGCTGGCATGAGCTCTGCCGCTTCACTTGTATGTGTGTCATGGGGTGTACTTGCCAACGGGGAGCAAGTGTGAGTGCGGGTAATTCAGGAAGCTGGACTGGGCTATAAAAATGATGAAAAGAAAGACGGTCTTCCTGCTCTGTGGCAGTCGGGTGCTCCATGTGAGTTCAGCCCTTTTCGCCCTCTGGGTCCTGCTCTTGTTCATTTTTCGACACATCAAACGTGGCTTTGTTTATTGGATACAGGAGCTCTGGATCAGACCTGTATTGTGATTTACTTTTTCTCACCAGGTACTCTTTTGAAGGAATACAGGAGAACAGAAGCCTACACACTTGTAATCATGCACATGTGCACACTCACTAGTTCGTACTCTCCCTGCAGCCCTCCTGGCCACTTATCTGTGGGATAATAACTAAGCAGAGAAGGTTTTATGTGGGTGACTCTGAGGCGGCATTGGTAGTTAGTTTTTATTTGTCAGCAGTTGCTTCTAGTCTGTTGCTTTCTTTCTCATCAAGCCAAGACTGTGGAGGCTTGTAAAGCTTCACTTTTACTTGAAACATGAATTAGTTTATCACACATATTATATCCTAATTGAAAAATGACTGATGGTGAATGCCCACACAAAGGGATATATACATGTATGCGCACACCTCTCACACCTCAGAGCATCTAGGATGCAGTCTTTGACTGTTGGTGAGATCCTGCAGCGCAAGGAAATGTTTTTGGGGAAGAAGAGAGGGATGTAGGCAGTGTGCTGCATTAAGAGGAGATGGCCCCATACAGAGTCTCTTCTGCCTCATGGCCCAGGGCAGACAGATTTTTCATCTTTGTGTCTGTTTGTGAGAAAAAACAGAGAGAGGAAGAGAGTCTTTTGAACAACTAGTCTGGAATCACAATGTTACTATCATTCCCTCATGAAGAAGATAGCCAACTTATCTATACTGTTGAATCAGTCGCATTGAGTTTACGGCATGTACTCTGCTCAGATAATCCTTTTAGGATGCTTTGGTGCAAAAATATCTTTAATCCTGCATTAATTTATTTTTTTGTTTTTTGTCATTTGGGGCAATGCAAAAAGCTTTAAACACAACATTGACGTATTATCACATTAAGTTGAACCATGGTGTGGTGTGATATCACCCATTGGTTTGCAATGGAGCTGGTTTGAAGGCCAGACTTGCTGCTTATTGTTGGCGCCATCTTTTCCGTTTAGAGTCAGGACCTAAATAAGGAGTACGGGGTGTTGTGTTTCACGCTCTGGAAAAACATCCCGCTACCTCAGACCGAAGCGAACACTAGCTTACTGGGAACACTGAGCAGTGCACAATTGGGCTAACATTAGCTACTTTAGCTGAATTTTGCTAACAGGTGCTAACTTCGAATGAAGCAATCATTTCCAAATCATTTCCTTATTAGAGGTTGATTGAAACCACAATGAGTCATTGAAAAACAATATTTACTTAGTATTTCTAAAGAAAAGATGTGTAAATAGGAGCTAGGGACTTTTTGGAACCAGTATCTGGCAGCCATCCGTGGCCTTGCACTTTAACTTACTTCTGCATTGGCTTCAGCCTCAAGCCGAGGTAGTTGCAGCTTGAGCGAGACTCAACCAAAACTGTAAAGGTTCTGGCTGTAAAACTAAAATAATAAGAAAAAGGCTAAAACTGCAGAGTTTGGTGATAACTCTCTG
The DNA here is from genome assembly GCF_963924715.1 of Thunnus thynnus. Taxonomy (NCBI): domain Eukaryota; kingdom Metazoa; phylum Chordata; class Actinopteri; order Scombriformes; family Scombridae; genus Thunnus; species Thunnus thynnus. Next base: position 13,732,207 of record NC_089536.1, on the reverse strand, counting down.
GGGGTGCGTCACTGCGAGCGATTCAACTTTTCATTTTACACATAGTCATTTTATCCGTTGTTAATATGAAAAAAATAAGAACAGCTTTAAGAGGTCATATTTTAAACTTTCACTTTTCATTTATGTCACCAGCTCACACCCTTCACGAAAAGTCACTGGCTTTCGACATTCTGCTGTCTTGAAAATGCTTTTTTTCAGCATTAACATTCCAGTAAATTAAAACTGTCATGCAAGTTGAGCCAGCAACTCCTCTTCAGTATCTGAAAACATATTTTAATGAAATACCACTTTAATATCATCCATCAAGCTTTGAGAGTCTCTCTGTGTCATATCATATTAGTAAATGGCTGATTTTGTTTTTATGGAAAAGGATTCTAGCATTAACCTCTAGCCTTTATTTTCATTCTGCTCTATAATACTCACTTCCCACATGTCTGTCTTTTTTGCATACATACCCTTTCAAACACCCACCCACACACACACACACACATACACCTACACACACACACACACATGTTCACTTAGGTCACTTTTGATGACATTACATAGACTTACATTCATTTCCTGTAGACGTACCCTAACCTTAACCACTGACCCAAAAATCAGCTTTTTCTCAATTGGGGACACAGCTTTGTCCCCAATTGAACAAGCTGTCCCCAATTAACTGGTCTTTAGTCTGAAATGTGTCGTGTGCCCCCCCCCCCCCCCCCCCCCCCCCCGAAACAAACACACACACACATAAACACACGCACACATATTTACCTAGGTCACTTTTGGGAAATTTACCTAGACCATTAATTTCCTGGAGACTTACGCTAACCCCAACCATAACCACTACTTGCCGAGTAACCTTAACCTAACCCCAACCTTAGCCATTGACTGAAAAGCTGCACAACCTGTCACGAATCAGACTTAAATCTGGTGTGTGAAAGTAAGCTAATTCACACCCAACCACCACGTACATGCACACACACACACACACACACATACACACACACACACACACACACACACACACACACACACACACACAAACTTCATGTCATCATGCCTCTAAGCCGGAGTGTTGAATCTGCAGCTCGAGCCTTTATCTTCAGAAACTACAGTAACATGCATTGCATCCTAATCAAGATGAAGTTGCTCAAGTAGACCAAGGCCCCCTCCTATAAAAAAAAAAGAGATTTACTTGGATTTTGGAGCCCATTAGCATGTTTCGGCTGTAAAACTGCCTGATTTCTCCACGGGCCAAGCTGTAAGTCTGAATATAAGAGAGACAGCAGAGATCTAAAGAAAGACTGGAAAAAAGAGAAGAGTGTTCGGAAAGATAAAGCGTGAGAGGAATAAAGGCGAGATTCAATAGTTTGGGCAGAAGGAAGATGAAAGAAGAGCAACTTCATAAAGAAAGTGAAACTACATTTTATAAGTGACTCCGTCTTTACAGCTTCTTTCTGCAGTATTTGTTCTGTATGAAAATTAACGCCTTAATCTGTGGATCATCATTTTAGGATGCAACACTGTATGCATCTATGCTCACAGACTCTTTGTGGTCTTTCTTACCGCTACTATTCCCTTTTATCTTTTTCATCATATGACACTGGGGCTTCTGTTTCTTTTCATGTTGTCTCCCTTGTTCTAATCACACTGATGGAACCGGTTTAATAATTAATTGTCATCACAGCATGCCTCAAGCATATTGTACAAGCAGTGTTATTTTTTATCTGCCAAAAAAGAAAAAAAGACAGAAAAAGATACAACATTTACAGTAGCTACAGACCAAAGTGTAGTAGTGATTCTCTGTCATGTGCAGTCCTGACAGGATGGCAGGTTTGCATTTCAGTCAAACATAACTAACTCAAATCAATCCAGTGATTAGTTCCTCTTTTCTGGTTGGAGGCATGTTAAAGCTGCTGTACTGTAGTGTTTAACCAGTGTATTCTGTACACTCTCTGGCTAACACCAAACCACTAGACAGCTTCAAACTCCTCCCACAACTAATCACAAAAAGATTCCCACAGTGTGAAAAAAACAACAAAAAAAACACGCTTACTGTCACTACAGTAGTATACAATCAGCCACAATCATCTCATTTCTCTCCTTTGTGACCTCAATAGACTACAATACTGATACAGCTTTTATTTCCGGACCACTTAAATCAAAATTTGTTCCGTAGTTTTCATGATGGAGGAAATTAAGTCATGTTTGATTCATTAATTGGTAGCTTCAGAAGCTTTTGAATCAGTTTTTCCTCTGCATTGTCTATGTATGAATGAGTGCTTGGATTTAAAGTGCTGTCAGTGTCTATCCTGTCCGCTAGTCAACATTCACCTGGTGTTCCAGGTGTGAATCACCTCTTGACTAAGTTAAACCATGCTATAATTCATTCTGCAGTGTTGCTGGAGAGTAAAAACTCAGGAGGATTTTCTATAAACACCACATCCCAGTGGTTTTAAAACCCAACAACCATGAATTTATTTTAATGGTGTGAGTAAAATAATTTATAAGGAAGTAAGCGGAAAGTCTCAGCCTTTTGTCTGTCTTCACATTCTGTTTGCTCCAGGTAAATCTATGATAATGATATTTGCTAACTCTCATTCCAAGAACAATATAAAGTATTTTAGCATAATAGATGAGGCTTTTTATTTGCACTTGACATGCCAAAACCATCAACTTCCTTTGCCTTTATGTTGAAACTAAAGGGAAGGTCAACATAATGCTAGAGAAAGGGAACTTTGTACATTTACCTGTCATGTTTAAGGTCCTATCTTGCTTCCGCCCTCCATTATATTTTTACTTGTCTCTTTTGTCACTTTGTTCACTTCTTTCCAAAGTTCCTTCAGTGCTGCTATCAGACACAGACGGCCCCTTTTCTGAAGTCATCAAGTTGACACTCTCTTTTTTGTATTCAGGTTTCTACGGCAATAACACCAAAACACAGCTTGGATTAATCCAGCCATGTCCATGCAGTCCCTGCCCCACAGCTGAACTGAGCATGCTGAGGGGATACAGACCAGTGCCTGCCAATAATGATAAAATGCTAATCAAATTGGTGTTTTAATATAGGCCTCTGCCATTCTTCTGCCATTCTTACTGAAGCAAGGCCAGGCTGGAAGGAAGCAAGCATACGTGGCTCCTTTCAGTTATACATATTGACCCAAAGGTCAATGTCATTCATGTGTTTAACCCTTGAAGTTTGGTGTGAAACAGTCAAATGATGAGAAAAATTACAAGAAAAAATCCTTCTGTCTGTCAGTTTATGACTGTCTACTGAAGCAGAAGCACCTTGAATCTGTAACGGTGTAAAAAAGAACGCTATCATCTAAACATTGTGCTGTTGTGTGTGGCCACTGGTTCCAATTCTGCTTCTTGTCATCACTTCCCTTTGAGGTGGAGCTATAGCTCTTTCATTGGCAGCCATGTGATTCCAATAGATGCTGTGCACTTAGTGCTTTGTATCTTTTGATGTAACCAATCTCACAGATCTACAGTACCAATCATCAGTTTCTTTAAAATGGAATTATGTAAGTTCATTTTCTTATTTATTACAATTAATCTTTTTTATAAATATCTTTCAAAAAAAAAAGAATTTGAATGATTAATTGTTTAAGTTAACATACTTAGATGAGTACGTTCTTATTAAGTAGTTAGACAAGTACAATTTACCTACTCAAGGACTGGACTTTGTTAAGTATGTTTGAGGAGTTAAGGAATCAATGTCTGAGGAATCAACTAGGGAGCTAAACGGCTCACATCACATTCAAATAAACTGCTAATTAATTTCTATCATGAGTGAATGACAATAGTTTTGTTGTAAACAAGTTTTATGAGTTTACAAAATGCTCGCTGCAAGCATGAGGAGTAAACAGAGGGAAGGCTGATTTATTGTCCCTTCTTTACTTAATTGTAAAGTCAACATTTTTGAGTTATTGTAAATTAAACACTTTTCACTGTGTTCAGATTAACGAACAAAGAAATTATTGAAATAATGTAATTGATCAGATTAATCATGATTTCTTAACTGATTAATGTACCAACTGAAGATAGCATGCTATATAAAATAATTCAGTTATTCACTGCACTGGTCATATTGACTTTGTGTGTATGTGTATGTGTATGTGTGTGTGTGTGTGTGTGTGTGTGTAAACAAGAATAGAGATAGTCAGGAACAAGCTATTGTCGGTGTTTCATAAAGCACAGTCTGTTGCTGGACATCTCATTGGTAAACTGCTTGGAGTGAGTCTTAGTCATACAATTAGTCAAGAAAAACCGTCTGGCCTAAAGAGAGACAACAGCACCACATCCATATTGTGCCACTGTTTCCCTGCTGCCGCTGTGTCCACTGCGATCGGCATCTGGAATACAAACGCACTAAGGAGATGCACCTCCGTAGAATGAAGTCATTGAATGAATGGGCGAGTGAATGGATTGATGGTTGGTGCTGGGTGCATTAGATAGATATGCAGGCAGACAAACACAAAAGAGCCTGTTATATAAAAGTTCAGCAAGTGTAGCGTGGACTTTTTAGCCAGACGTGAAGACAGCAATGTGAGCACATCTGCAGCTATTTTCAAGCATCTGCACCACATCCCAAAATATGACTGTGATTCAGAGTGAAAAGGAAGTGTCCCAAACAGACCTCAACCAGCAGCTCCAAGCTGAACAAGCAAAAAGGCCCGCTTACATTTCAGTGGACTTTCTTGCATCATCAGATTGAAGCAATATAATAATTTAACATTTCATCTTGTTTTTGTTTTCTTTAATTCTCCACACATTTTACTTTTTTTTTTTGATCAAAGTCGTAAACATGCTTGAAAAGAGCACAAATATTACATCACTGGAAATGCATTTTTCCTTGAGCATGAATAGATATTCTGGGATTTGAGGAGTTGTTTTTAAAGTAGGACAGATGAAGAGAAATGATGTGTTAAGATGGGAGAAACATAACAAGACTGGTGCAAACCCTAGTGTATGGCTGGACTGTGTATGAAACACTAGAAGAAGTATGCCTGGCTTTGACTGAAGCCAATTTGACATAGGGCCTTTCTCAATACCATGTATGCCAAGTTCGGACTTGGCAAGTTCAAGTCGGAAGTCCAAACTTCCAAGGAAGGGAGGACACAGTAAGATCATCCTGCAATTGGAACAGCAGCATACTTGCTGACAGCAGCAGCTCAGCTTCAACAAACCTACCTAACTGTAGCTTAATAAAATTAATTTTACTATATTTATATTTATGTAAATGTGGTGATATCTGTACATATAGAGCCCCAGAGGCAGCACTGTTGTTCTGTCCAGTAAAAACATGAAGTCTCACTTTACATTCAGACAAACTAATGTGGCAGCTACAATTGTTAGATTTCATCTGTAAGACAAACATTTATCTTCCAAAAGGAATTACATCATATATCAAAATGCTATGGAGACATTAGAGCCAGTAGAAATTTACCAAAGAACTGCACAGATCAGTTCATCAGGTCATGTTCTCTCCGTGATGACCACGGATGTTGACCGGCTGAAAAGCTGAAGGGTTGGGCTGCTAGCGGCTGAGATGACCAGCCGGTGTCACCCGGTCAGCAGCAAAGTGACTGGGTGAGACCAGCTTTTAGCCTGGCTCAAAATCTCCACCATTGCTGCCGGTTGGTGCAAAATGCATTCTGGGATACTTGGCTGTCCCAAGCTTCAGTGGCCTTTGGTCGCCTTTGACCAACAAATGGTCATCACTCAGTCCATGACTCACTCAATCAGTCAGTCAGTCAGTCAGTCACGGACATTCGTGTTTATAGGACTGGCCCCGCTGTTGCGGTCCAGCCAAAAAAGGAGCCAGTTAAAAGAGAAGAAGAAGTACAAACCAGTCACACAAAAAATACAAAGAGAGGCCAAAAGATCTGAGTTTGTTTCTGCCATTCAGAGGATGTAAGTCATCACTTGATGGTTTGGTGAACATGCAAGCGATATACAATACTCACCATGATTGTCTCAAGTCACCAGTTCAAACCCAACTGAGCCCTTATGGGAGATTGAAAAGAAATTCCAGACAGTTCTCTGCTGCTAACATCGAAATGCCAAATAATAGAAAACTGTCACTTCCCATCTACAGAGCTTTTGACAAGGCACACTGAAGCTGTTTTGGGGACTTCTGTTGTCCCAGTTCCTTTTAACTTTCCTTTTAGGTCTTTGGTTTTTGGTTTTGTTTCTGTGCTTCTTATTTTAGGCACTTCTTTTGGCAGAGACTTGGTGGGAACACTAATTAGATTCATGTCAGCTCATACTCTTCCAGCATCTCTTTGAGACTTATCCCACAAAGTAGGAGTTTAGTGTGTATCAGCAAATCTGTTTAACCTGGAAGCAGTTGGATTGAAATGAGAGGCCATGCATGCCTTGTTAATTAATAAAGTGAAATTCTTGCGCTCTTCTTTGCTAAAATGTGGCCTTTCAGTGTTGATGCAGGGCCTCAAGCCACTCTGAACAGGAAAAGCTGCCAGGATCCTGACAAGACCCTCTTGTTCTGCAGAAGATCTGTTCAAATTTAACAAGGAGTATGGCAGTACAGAGTCAAGTCCAATTCCTTCTCTCCTTTGAATGAAAACATGACATGGCTTTTTTTGATTACTGTCCTATTTTTGTCTACGTACTTCAGCTTGCAGATAGTTTTGTTTTGTTTGGTTATAAATCCCCATATCAGTCAACATTTGATATCACATACATTTTCGACTGTTTAAGATGCATGAACATTTTCTATATATATATATATTGCTAACGTTCAGATGTTTTTTCAGTAAAACCTTGTTAACATTAGTAACCATATCAGACAGGAGCTTACCGGCTGTGCTCGATGGCTGTTAATGATTACAAAGAAGCTGTCATTTGTAGTCCAGATGCACGAACAGACATGCATGCAAAGACGTGCGTAGTTTCTGTTGGTTATTTTTGAAGATGCTAAAAAAAGAAGGCCTTATTCAGTTAAGATTTCAGCGAAATTGAGAGAATGAGCCTTTGTCGACCACAGCCAGGGTCACAAGGTAAACAGACGAGTGCTGATAAAAGCCTACGGTAGGTGACAACTAAAACTACGGGAAACATTTGTTATGTGTAATCTGGGCTCTAATGTAATATGTTAAATTGCTTCAGCAACTGTGGCACCATGTTTCACTGAGATCCGGGAAACAGAACAAAAGACTTTTTAACAATCCCCATAAGGGTTAATCTTCCTTGACAGTTTCATTGTTTCGCCTTAACCTAATCAGGCATTACAAACACACCTTAATGATTTGCCAAATTATCAGAGCACCTTTTCAAAAATCATAGAGGTTGATATCTCTAGTGTGGGAGAAATCAAACAAACTAGGTTGTTTATTGTCGTTAATGAGGCAAACAAGGAAGTACAACCTCAGGCAGGAAGAGAAATTCGCCTTGTGATTAGAGTAGGTGTTTGGAAACTTTTACTTACTTTTACTTTTACTACTACCTTACTGATTAAAAAAAGAGCTTTATGCTGTAAAAGGTACACTATTTCATTCTTACCTGTCCTTTTTATTGTGTTTTTTTATTGGATCAGATTAGTAGAAAACACTGTAGTAGTCTGGCTCTCTGATGGTCTCTCAGATTCCTTTTGGCCATTCTACTGAAGTGAATTGTTTATACTGTGGAGGCTGCGGTCACTCACTGGATGTGCAGTGGGCATCTGGCCAACCCTGCTACAGACCTCCCTGTACTGTCAGCTGACTCCGTTTCCCAGGGTCCCCCAATCCAAAAGGCCATCTGAGTCAATCTCTGCAAACACACAAGGAGGCGAAGCTGGAAAAATGTTTAGATTCATGCTGAGCAGCCAAACATCAGCAGCTAAACAACTTTAAACAACTATTAGAAATGTAATGAAAGTAAATGTGTGTAGTTTTACTCATTTTAGTGATGTTTCAATGCATGCAGCAGAGGAGTCAGTAAACATTTTTGAGGGTCTTTGTCGTTGTTCAAGCTGATTTTAATTACTTTACATCTCCGGTGTGTTTCAGTGTGTGTGTGTGTCTATATGTGTCCAAAGCAGTGATGTTTTCCATCCATGACCACAGGGCCTCTCAGCAGAAGTTGACTCAGCTTGAGTAGGAGTCATTAAAACAACCCAGCTTGCAATAGCTTCAGGAAAGCCTCGCGTCATCTCTGACAGGCAAAGCTTACCCGGATCTGACACCTGATGTTGCAGAAATCTCCCTCTTTCGACGGATCCTTTGATGTGTGTGGGAGTGTAGAAAGGAGGGGAGAGGGCATGAATGTACTCCCCCACAGGGCTCGGTCAGTGATCAGTATGAGCCGGAAGGAGCCACTAGAACAGACTAGCTGACAGTTTTAAAAGAGTTCAAACAGAGATGAGCAGTTTACTATCCTTATATTCCTTAGTTTTTGTTTTTATTTGAAATGGAGTACCTCAGATGATTTTCACGTGAGAATAATATTGTTTCTCTCTAAAAAAATAGTATTCAATTTCAGTTTTAGTTACAGCTTTTTAGTTTCCTTGGGTACAAAGACTCTGACCCGACCCACTATCGATTTGTCCCTTGTTTCAGTTTTAAATACAAGTTTAGTATGTATGTGTACAGGTAAAGTCAGTAAATGTACTTACTGTATAGAGCTACTGTATGTGTAATATGATTATCACAGGCAGTTATCTGCCATTATTGATTTGCTATGACCAAAGGATCTACAATGTGGAGCGTGGATTTCTGGCACAATTTCAACCACTTTCAAGGTGCATTGAGAAGGGAAATTATCTTGAGCAACACTTTCAAAACACACTAATGGCAACCAGTGAAGAATCCAGGAAGTTACTGGCCGCAACCAAGAAATAGTTTGGCACAAAGCAAGCTGTAAAACTGGGATTTTTTGTTTTTACACTTTGGTTCTTGTACCAATTCTACAAACAAGGTATAATGTTCTATCTAGGTAGCTTTAGAAGTGCTGGTAGGTGCTTTTTGTTACCATTAGATAGAGATAAGCTAGCTGTTCCCTTGTTACCAGTCATTGAGATAACCTAATGTTAAGATAGCTTGGTAGCTTAATAGTTACTGCGCAGACATGAGAGTGGTATCAATCTTCTCATTTAATCTCAGTAAAAAAGTGAATAAACGGATTTTCCAAAATGCCAAATTATTCCTTTCAGTAAAATATTTCATGCTTTAGATTTGGCTTGTTTTAGGTTTAATTTACTGTCATATAATTGTTATTTAAAGAGTAACTTAACAAGAGGCTGAATAACAGTGTTTTGCCGCCTTCTCTGGCTAAAAGTCTGCTTCACCTATGGTTGGGGGTGGTCAATAGTGTGCTCTGCTGAACCTCTAACCACACTCACCAGTGATGTCACAGGGTCCCAGAGTACACCTGTACATTACTGCAGCATGGTGAGAAGTTAAACCAATGGAGGTCAGCAAAAACAAGATTTTTAAGGGATGTTTTTTACTTGATTTTGAGGCTAATTGAGTATATTGCTGCAATACTTACTTACATTATCATAATTACATTTGACCTTGTATACGCTTATAGTCTTCTGGAGGTGAATTTTGTTTCTATTTTTAACATTAGTCAAGTGGAAACAAGCTATGGTAAAGCATCAAAAACATCTAAAAATGGCAATGGCACACACTCTTGGGGGGATTTTATACATTCCTGTGTCTAAGAAGAGTATGACACCCCCACCAGTATCTGCCCCACCTTTTCCTTTAATAAAGTCTTTCTTCTTTATACCCCCTCTGCCTCATACACTGAGGCCCACTGTAGCAAGGGGCCTATTCATGAGGCCAAGAGACAGTGAAGGGAAACACAAAGAGCTCCCCACACAGTGGAGAGGGCTGTGAGCTCAGCGCTGACCCCTGAAGGATGTGTGTGGGCTGCACCCAGACACTGGGGCCCCGCCGACTCCTGCCCAGGCTCCTCCCTCCTCTTGACTTGACCTTTCACTAAACCCTTACAACTCCCAAAACAACCTCAAACAAGGACTGTCAATAGCAACTGTTTGAAGAGAGATGACTGAATGACATAAAGTCTGAATGGTTATCGACTGTTCCCAAAAACCTCTGAAGAGTCTCTACCATGTAAAATGATGGCATGCCGCAAATGGCTTGAAGCACAAAAGCAAGACAGTGAGAATGAGCAGCTGAAATCAGTATTTTAAGACAAGTCCTTGAGTTGAACTCCCTGATATCAGATATAAATTACAGTATAATATTCTGAATGCGTCTGCCTGGAAACTTCACAATCTTTATTAGTCAAGGCCTTTCTTTTTCTTGTGGATAGTAATCGTGACAACTCTAGGCTAAAGCCATTGTTTTAAAAGTCTCCTAAATGTTTTCACGCCAAGAAATGTATAATAAAATTTAGCATGAAGGATTTCTTGTTTTGCTATACCTCTGAGACCCTCTTTTCTGTGTGTGTGCTTCCAGTGCTGGACCAGCTCCTGACGGAGCTCCACCGCTTCCTGCTCATCCTGGACAAGGAGACCCTGAGTGGGAATGCCACCATCCAAAAGGGCTTGCTCTCCGATCTCCTCCAATCCTACAGAACTTCAAATGGTATGAAGGAAAAAACTGAGAGTAGAAGTGTAGGTTCTTGAACAGAGAATACTGACTGCCATTTCAAAGCATAGTGGATATACTGTATATAGAGTAGAGCATTTCATTGCAAAAAATGGTTTTTCAGTCTGGAAATCATCCATTGTGGTTACTTTTATGTTTTTCCCAGGATGTCAGTTATTGATTAAGTCACTGCAAGACAATATTTCTCTCAATAACCACCATTTAGTACTGTGAGTTGACATTTACCTACCATGATGGCTGCTGAGTGTCTTAGAGTTCTTGCTCCAAGAAAGTAAATCTATGCATTTAATAACAACATAACAGGGACTCTTAATCAATTAGGTCAGGCATACTGGAGAGGTTAACCAGTTAGCCTATTAGCCTACATGCATTGGCCAGTTATCACCTATAAGACAAACAGGTATATTTTCTGCTAAGATCAAGGCCATCTCCAACTAGAGCTTGGTCATAAGCATTTCTTCAGTATAATTCGTCCTCACTTACATTTCCGAATGTTGTGGTATTTGTGATTACATGACAGTTTCATTGGTTGAAGTTTAACCACAAATGTTTAAATATGGGGTTTTAGCTGGCAGTGGCTTTATGCAGAGCACCTTATGTAACGGGTTGTCATGCCCTGTGGTTCCCACAATTCAATAAGCTTACATCGTCGGCAGTTTGACTAATGAGAAGCTATCAAACGACCCATTGTGGAATTATTTTGCTATTTTAAACTCTCAGTAACCACCATGTAATAATGATACTCTTGCAGGCCTGTATTATCAAGCACATTTGGGGTCTTTTAGCTCATTTTAGTAGTTGAAAACCACATTGTGGTGACTGAATTAAACATTTTTGCCTACATCTCTAATACCACAACATTAGGAATTAAAAGGAAGGTTTCCTGTATCAGATGACCATTTTTTATTTGGTGGATGTTTGCGGTTATTAGTTTTACACTTACAAGCAATCTTAAAGCAAACAAAATGCCTCTTGCTACTATATTAAACGATGCATGACCTGTTAAAGTATTCTGTCAAACAGCTCAAGACAAGTTTATTTTTCTTGCTCACTGGCTATGACACTAAACATGAAAATGGCGCAACTGCTGGTGGGCTGATGGGATTTATTGTGGCTGGAAGTTATGTTATCAGCCTCAGCTCCTAGGTGTGTGATCAATTGGGAATAATGATTGAAATTTTGCTGCTACTTTAGAAACCTGAGCTTCATGTAATGGAGTGAGAACTTGCAGAGTTATGAAACCATTAGACAGTAGTATGTCCAGAACTCATACTGGCCCAAAATCTTTCCTTCATGCTAATCCTTGTAATACCAACTTCTTTTAAATTGACTGTCACTTTTGGATTGAAAAGGCCAATATGGGTTTTTCAACTCCCTCTGTGTCTCTCTCTGTCCGACACACACAAGCAGTCATGCTTTTCCATGTTCAGGTCCTGGACTTGTCTCTCCATACTTCCTCTCCTGGCCCTGAGCTGTATCATTTTTCCGAAGCTACATTTATCCTCTGGGGACGCTCACTTCCTTTGAGCAGCAGTTTATAAATAGCATTTCAAGTCCGTTCCCCCGAAAATCTGTTTTCACTGTACAGGAAAAACATCGTTTCATTCTGCTGCTGTTTGGTTTCACCTTGTGATATCTATTTCAAAGGAGAAACCTTCTCCAGAGTATCACCCAAGGTTAGAGTTTTGTTTGATTTCCTCTCAGGGTATAATCGTAGTCTAAAATATTCAATTCAATTAAACAACCTTCCTCAAAACTGCGCTACAGCTCCGGAATAAATTCCCATGACAGGTTACAGTAACCAGCTGGAGCCTGCTGTGCCAAAACCGCAGGGTTTATTGTTTGAGAAAAGACATTCGTTCAAACTGTTTATGTGGCAAAGTTATGGCAGTGTCTTCGCCAGCTTGTAATTACTCCACCATGTTGAGACCGACATTAAACCAAACACAGTCTTTTTCTCACTAAGCTGTCTTCCACACCGGTGTATGACATGAGGTTTCATCATCTCTCCATGTTGCCTAAATGATCTGATTGCTCGCATCGGCCCATAAATATTTACATTTGAGTGCACAGAGGAGTCAAGTCGAGTCTCTAATAGCTGCCCCAATCATTTGTCCAATAAGATTCAGCTCCTCTCACCATGTGAAACACTTACATCACTGTGCCTTTACTATTGTCATGGGAAAACATAACTCTGACAATAATTACTTTATTCACTAAATTTCAGTTGGATTACACTTTGGGTTGAGAAAACTTTCTGACTGGGTAAAACTGTAGCTTTTGTTTCTTGTAGCAGAATTCTACAAATTCCACACCTAATTTTTCTTTAGTGAATTTGAATTATATGCTGATATGAAGTATAAGTACAATTGTAAATTTCTCTGAAGTGTAGATTGGTCTAAGCAGATGCACAAAGTTCAGGAGCTGCATTGTATATTTAGCTGTGCGATCCTCTAAAACTTCAAAGATAGAAGTGACACAGTGCTCTATCTGTGCAGGCAAGGAGTTTTCTGACTAATGTCTGATGAATGCCCGTCGCAGTAGGAGTGGGTGTCAATAATGGGCTCAACTGTCTGCACAATGGGCCGTTTGTTTGGGTGAAGTCCCCCTTTAATCCCAGACTTTTGACAAACATGATGAAAGTTTGTTTGCTACTTTCCCATCTGTGCTACAAGTGAAAGGGGAAATATGCTTCAGGACACTCCTCATGTGATTGTATACAGATAAATCACATTGTGAATATACAACAGAGCGAGACAACCTCAACAAATGGAGATGAGTGTCAGATTTGTGAGCTGCTCCAGTTACAGTAACTCAAATATCCAGTTCATATCAAAATGAACTTTTATAGCATACAGGTATCTCCAATCTTCTACAATAGTAAAATGAAATTTAGTTTCACAACTAATCAGAAAAAAGACAACAACTTTGTCACTGAAAGTATAGTATAGTCAATGTGGACGCATTCATGATAAAACCCAGAGGCTTCTGGGAATCAAGGAATAAATAAATGTGTCTAGGGAGCATCCAGGGTCCTCACCTTACCAAAGATTTTACCGAAATAGCGCTTGTCTTGTGTTCCTTACTGGCACCAATCACATGCTTATTTTCAGTTTGATTAAAGCTAATGTGATTACTGTATTAGAGAGTCATGCACAGAGCTCTGTCCTGTAGAATAACTGTGCAAGGGCTAAAGAGGTGCAACATTTTGGACACTTTCATCCTTCATCCAGTTGTCCTCATCCTATTTTTATTCATCTTAAGTGCATAGAGTGTACCAGAGTATTTGTAGGGATAATGCAACTCTTATACTGCAGATGCAAATCGTGCATGTGTCACTTTTACAATACATGACCTAGTCTATGTGTCTAGTGTGTCTAATGGGGCTATTTAAACAGCTACTTCTAGTTTATTCAGAGTACCAAGGCAACTTCCTTGAAGACTGTGCTGAACTATTCTGATGTCACCCGTTAACCACCTTTTGCTGTTTCCATGTAGGTGCTGACGAGGAGTACATCTACATGAACAAAGTCATTGTTACTGGGAAGGACAAAGGCGACAAAGGTGTGAGTTTCAAAAGGTTCCTCTCCAAAGTGTGATACTGATATTCGATGGGGATTTTTTTTCCCAAAAGGTAGCTGAAATATAATCTATAGAGAAAAGTATTTTATCTTCTTGTTGGAGCCAGGGATTATGGCACAGTATAGCATTTTTAGCCATGCATGGCTCTATGAATTGCAACGTCATTAGATCTAATACTCAGGTTAAAATATATCAACAACTGTTGGACAGATTTCCATTAAAGTTTTACACACATTCATTTTCCCCAGAGGATGAAGCCTACTGACTTTTCCTCTTGCACCACTGAAAGGTTGATATTTTTGTTTTTGTCCATGAAATATAGTGCATCCATAGTGAATCCTTATGACTTTTGTGATCCTTTATCTTTTCATCCACAACCACCAGCAGGTCAACATTTGTCCAGTACTTTGGTTTATGACCAAATATCTGCAAAACCAATGACATCCCATCAGCCTCAGCTATACTTGGCTGTGCTTGGTGCTAATTAGTAAATGTTAGCATCTTAATATGTTAAACTAAGATGGTAGACACAGTATTATACCTGCAAAACATCAACCTCTCAGCAGTGTCACTGTGAGTATGTTAGCATTTACCTCAAACACAGATGTACATCCTCAAAGAGCTGCTGGCATGCTGTAGGCTCTTAATCTTGTTAGAAGACAATAAACCTTTTAGTTAGTACCATATTTCATTGACTTTCATGTTTGATTAGGGTCATTCTTCAACAGTCCTCATACACTGTTTATATTCATAAACAGAATTAGTACACACAAACCCTAAAATATTAGCTTGGGCAAAGCTTTTTCACATTCAGTGTAAGCACATGATACTTAAAGTATTTAAGTACATGTCGTGATAGGAGTGTGCTGTTACCTACTGCAATATTCCAGTTATCTCTCCATTTCAGACTAGCCTGGCTTGAGTTTTGGAATGCATTATCTCTGTAAGGGATGTTTCTGCTTGTTTCCAACTTGGAACTAAACTTTTGAAAAAAAAAGTCTCCCATTTTCTAAGATACTCGTATTTTGAGATTGTCCAAGTTGGTCAAACGCCAGTGCATACTTGTTAACTTATTGCACCTCATACTCAAAGGGACATGAGTCAAGTCAATAGCAGACACATGCAGCAGCCCCCCAGCTCCCCACCTCTCACCCACCATTTCCTGTCTGATTCGTCGTAGCTCCTCACAATCTGAAACTGACCTGTTTTGTTTGGACCACGATAAAGAATGTGGTTTGAGCAAGCACAAGACTTAACACACATAGTTTCTGCAGCGATGCTAGCAAAGCCGCAGATTTTCTTTCACAGAGACTGAAAGAAAGTGGGGGCTGAGATGTGAAAATTTATCTTAATTATAGTTATCTCAATGCAATTAGATGCACATTATGTGGAAATACAGGTATACAACTGGAAATTTTGCTTAATGGCCTGAACAACTTACTTTTGTCATGAGCCCCACAGGTCCAAGCCTTTTTTTTCTTTTGGTGTTTTATGCTTAATATGATGTAAATGAGTTCATTTTTAAGACAGAGAAATATACACTGAGAAAATTTTAAAGAGAAAATGTTAAAAGCTGAGTCGAAGTCACTGTGTCAAAGTTCTGCCCTTGTATTTCTATGTAAATTCACATATAAATATTAAAGTAGAAATAGAAAGTAGGTGAAAGGTCTGAGGATAGAGGAAGTGGTAAACAATGGGATACCAAGTAGTCACTTATCTTGGCAGAGATATACAGAACACTATCCCACCCTGGGAGTCAAAAGATTGCAACATAAATCTGAGGGATTGCGGGATAACAGAATGGAAAAGCAGAAAAAATCTTTTTTTTGTTTTGCTTTAATGTGGTTTATTTTTTAAGACTGTCTTCCAGTATTGGCTTTTTTGTTATAAATGTGTAATAACTTGACCTCTTCAAGCCTCTTAGAATATTCAAATAAAACAATCTGAGAAGGAATAATCACAACTCACAACATATGCAACCAGTGATGACAGGTCATGAGTACATGGCCTCATTTTAAAGTAATTCCACATTTGGAAAGTACACTTAGTTGTTTTCTTGCCAAGATTTAGATGAGAAGATAGATATCACTCTGTAAGCTGTATGCTAAATATAACACTGCAGCCAGTAGCCAGTTAGCTTAGCTTAGCATACAGACTGGAAATGAGCCTGGCTCTGGCCAAATCTGCCTATTAGCACCTCTAAAGCTCACCAATGAACACATTATATCTACATGGTCAGAAAAAAGCCAGCTGTTTCCCCATGTTTCCAGTGTTTATGCTAAGCTAAGCTAACACAGAGATATAAGAGTGGTATCAATCTTAAAAGCAAAGCATACATTTCCCAAAAATGTTCCTTTAAGGGGGTCACAAGTCAGAAAGGTTTGGAAGAACTGTGTGCTTCATTGTTAATTAAAGGGTAAATGTACTGAAAACCACAGCTCTTTCATCTCTTAGTCTTTCCCAATTTTCTTGATCCTGAAATGTGGTGCTGTGTGTTTTGTGTAATAGGATTGTTGCTACCCTACAAATGCTCCCCCTTGATTTGAGTTATGTGGTCACTGTAATTTAACAACGAAGGGTCTTGTGCTCACAGTGAGGGTTAGGGATACCAGGAAGCATTGCTATGTATAGGAGACATCTCAACATCTTGAAATAGTGTAGAATGAAAATAGCTTGAATTCTGACTTGCATGATAAACCTTTCATTTATCCATATTTTCCATATGTTCATTTTATAACGCTCAACATAAATGTAAGAGCTCACATTTCTGGTATGCACTGACATCTTACTTTATACTTTTATGGCCTAGATGACAGATCAGATGCCCTGGTCAATGGAAAAGCAGCAAAATATGTCCCTGTCCCACAGAAGAGCCTTCCTGACCTGCCGCCCCCCAGAACAGTAAGTGATTACAAACTCAAGTCCCCGAGTATGGATTAACACGTGAAATGATTTGGCATAAAATACTCCATTTTTTGAGCATCTGCCATGGATGTGGGACCGGTAATAGCATTGTTGACCTCAGTAGGACTGCTGAACTCGCCAAAGTACATGGGAAAATTCAGTGGAAATCATGATGTTGAACTATCTGCAAAAGGAGTCCAAAGACAAATTCCAACAGTGAACATAATTGACAGTGTTTTGGTCTTTTGTTACAGTAAGGATAATACCATCACAAAGCACATCAAGTATGCAAAATAGAGTACGATGGATTAATATCACATGTTACCAGTCCATTCTCACTCCATTGGTTTTTAATATCCTGAAAAAATGCAGTCTGTGGCCATACAAGCCAAACACATTTCCCACAACTCTCAAAATCACAAGCTAGAGGCTATGTGAAATGTATTCTCCCACAGAAACAGGTATTTAATCACTCATCAACAAACCTGGTGAAGTGAGGGTTTCAAGAGTGAGTGAGAGAGCTGTGGTGTGTTTTATGTTGACTGACTGGGAGGTTAGTGGCTCCTGAATTGGCCCAGTGTGACTTCAGGAAAAACTGGGGAATGAGAGGTTTAAAACATCCCGTCAGTGCCTTTGAACTTTACACACACTCACACATGCACAGTGGCCTCCCCTAATATAAACTACAGTAGCATCTGTTGCTAATCAGGACAAATGCTTAGTGTCAGCACATGTACGAGTGTGTGTGCATGTGAAAGTGAATGCTTTAAAATGAAGACCATTTCTATTAGAATCTCCAGAATCATGTAGCGTCAGTGTTTTTTTTTTTTTTTAATTCTTAGATTTATATTCCAGTTTAGAAACCCTAAAAAACATATTGTTTTTCAGTTGTTATTTCACAGTTGTGGTGTAGCTCTCATGAATTCCTCAGATGTGTCTGGCAAAGGCATTTCTTCTTCCTTCCCTTCTGCACCCAACCGTGGTGAAACTGGTCCCGTCTTGGGAAGCCTGAGTAAACACGTCCACAGTGAACCACTCGTTGGAAATCCCTTCATCTGCCTGCGGGGCTTCCATTCATCTCCGCTGATGGTGTATTCAAGAGTTAACATGTATTTGACTGTGAACACAGAATCCCCCCTTATCATTGCAGTGAACAGCGCCCCCTTGCTGTTTATGTAGTGTCCGGGCATGGCTGTCCACTGGCCTGTTGTAATATTGTAGGAGTCCATTAGACAACGTAGGAAATCATCGCAAGGCCCGTTGCGCATCACATATAAATTGTCCCTGTGGGCCACCATACAGTGGCCATAACTTTGAGGTCTGATCATGGTGGTGACAAGCTTCCACTCATCTTTCATCGGTATGTATTCATAGATATCTGTAGTATCTGGTGGCTTCCAGAAACAAACAAACATCCGACGTCTTGCAACAGCGCAAGCAGCAGATGCAACCGGTCTTGGTGCATGTTGTATAAATGTCCACTTTCCCTTCTCAATGTCGTAACTCTCTGCAGAGGAAATTATCCGTTTTTGGACCCCGCCACCAATGGCATAGAGTCGGCCCTCGTGTCCCATCAAGGTGAAGTCACATCTCGGTTGCTGGGGTCCAGGAAGAGTAGTCCAAACCCCTGACTCTGGGTTGTAGCAGAAGCTGCTGTCCACTGTTTCCTTGCCATAACCGTAAACTCCCCCTACAATGTACAACCGATTGTCAAGCACTGCCACTCCAGCCAAGGAGGTGCTACAGAGAGTTGGGAGGTTTGTTAGATGCTTCCATTCTCCCGCTTTTTCATCGAGGTAGCAAACAACCCTGATTGTGCCGTGTAGCAGTTCCATTGAAGGGGAATGAGTACCTATCGCAATACAAGTAGCAGGCGACAATGATTGAGAATATTGGAGCAGGTCTTCAGGGATTGTACTCTCTGCTGCTTCCTTCAGATCATCAAAAGCATCACAAAGGAAAAGGGCAGCACTGTGAAAGAGTGTTTGCAACCCAAAGATGGAGGCTGCATGGTAAAGCAAGAGGCAGTTGTTTGTGTCAATAATATCACAGAGATGCTGCTCCAAACATGCGATCTGCAGGAAAGCAGCACATTCAACAGCATCTACAAGCTCCTCTGGGTCACTGATAGTGGGACGCTCTCCTCTGCAGACAGTAAGAGCAATAAGGAAACCCCTTGCATGCACTCCTCCTTTCAGGTAAAGCTCGTCCTGCTGGCTTTCTCTCATCCCAGAATGAAAGAGGGCACAGAAGTAGCTGCTGTGCCCCGCTAGCAAGTCCCGCTCCACAGTGAACCAGCTCTCCTCCACCCTCACTCTCACCCAGCCCGTCTGGTGCTCTGTTACCTGCAAATCAAGGGTCACATTCTCAGCATGAATATCCTGGTTAGGTCCCAGGCCTTTAGGCACTTCCATGATCTCTTAAACCTGGGTATTTTTTCTTCCTAAAACAGGCTCTCAAATGGCATTGCAGGGACAAGTGTGTGACCTGAGTGTAGTTTAGCCATTTTTTCCCCAGAACTGGACAGTAAATAAAGGTTTGTGAGAGTTCCATTGCGTCCTGTCTGCATGATCTGAAAATAGAGTTGTACTATAGATAGCAGCTGTGCCATTTGTGAGTGTCAGGCCAGGAAAGGGAACGGGTGACATCCACAGTAAGCGGTGCTGTGGCTGCCGGCAACTGGTGATTATCATAACCGCAATATGATTGGCTAGCTTAAGTATTTGTTGAATTATTCATGATTATATTATCTGCCAGCATTACCCGCAAGTTTAATCCAATCAGGATTTACTTGATTATTTCACTTTCATGCACTTTTTGTTTTTCCTTATTCATAGTTATATATTAAAAGTTGGTTACTTGCAAACATTTATGCATACAAATGGAGGGAAAAACAAAATCTGAAACCAAAACTATGAAGGGTGGAGGTCAAATTGTTCCCAAGTAGGCGAAATAATGGAAAAATAAATACAGTATGTGCAAAATCTGTCATGTGATTTTTTTGTTTTTTTTCTTTCTCTCGCTCATGGAATAAAGCTGACGTTCACTGTCTTTTTTCCATTTTCATTCATGCTACTTCAGAATAGTTTTCATTTTAATTAAGTGTTCCTAACCAAAAATCTAATATGTTACAAGGAGTGGAGAGATAGCAAAGGTCCAGAGAGTTCTCCTGAATTGAGCCTCCGCAAATCTGAGCTGCGCTGATTATTTTTATCACTACCTTCTCCTCTTCTCTGAGCTCCCACCACGCTCTCAGATACACTGTGTGTGTGTATGTGTGTGTGTGTTTTCGCTGCGCCGGATTCTTGGCATGGGAACCAGGGATTTTCCATGTTCCTCTGACTGTTCATTTTTTGGGCTCTTTTTCCCACTCTTTACTCAAAGCCCCTCCACCTCACCCCTATCCCTCCCTCACCGCCCCCTCTCCTTGCTTTGTTATTTATGCTCTGACTCCCAGATTCATTCCTTTTGCTCAGTGTTTCTGTGGTGAGGATGTGCATATGTGTCTGCGTGTGAAGTGAAAGGAGGGGACTTAAGTGAAAGCAGAGTGAAAGTCTTCGTTTAGAAAAAAAAAAGAAAAAAAAAAGCTTATATCCAAAGACACACAGACATACACCTGGCATGTTCCCTTCTGTTTTCTGCTTCATGTCAGTCCAGCTGGTCTGTGCAGTGGCTCAACATACTCCTCTTTAGCCTTGGCCAAAACAACAGGCAGATTTAGTTTTTTGGGAGAAATACAGTGGGAGTGAAGGAGAAAAAGAAAGAAGATAGCGATAAGAGTGGGTGGGCGGTCCATGGGGCTGCTGCTGCTGCTCTGGAATGCCTGAGCTCTTTGTTTTAATTAATAACAGATGCTTTAACGGCTGGGTTTTTTTCACTATAGAGCAGTTTGTTGTGTTTGCAAGAGTCGTTTTCTCAAGAATCACTTTTTCTTATTAAGTTCCTGTCAGTTCTTAAGCTTTTGTAGCTGTCTTTCTGTCTTTTGGGGCTGTACAATCTCAAAAGTAATTTCCTTTTAAAGGTCACTCAAATAGATTAAGTATAGTTTCTGGTCACATCAAAACCACAGAAAGACAATATACTGCACTGCAACTTGCACACTAACATCAGTGTTATTGCTTAGCAACAAAAATACTGTAGAAAGGGTTTCTGTAATTTGAAAGTTAGTCAGTGACACAAATTTTTATTGGCTTTCCAGATCCAAAGTTTTTGTACATCATTGTGAAACTGGCCTAAATGCATCCTGTTCCTTTATGATTCATGCCATCATCCATCAAGCCAACTCAGGATACTGTTTTCCCCACGATTTATTTGCTGCATTTACGAGACTCATTCATGTCGGTCTCTTATTTTGTTGTGCCAAAAAGTTTATTTTATTGCATTTGAATATCCAAAGGTGATACGTTGTTAACATTTTAGCTGAAACACTTGTAAATTGATAGAGCCAGCACAAATTGTAGAAAGTACACACCTAAATTGAATGCAGTCATTATTAATCTTAATGTTTTCACTGCTTGTTTGTTCTGAGCCAGTAAAACAAGTTTAACAGTTTACAATGTGATTATATCCCTTTTTTTCTATTCTTGTTTTTCCAAGAGAAAACCATGACTCCAATAAAATTCTAACATTTGCATTTGCTGACACTTGCATTATGAAAAATCTTCAACGTCTCCATAATGTATAACTGACGTCAATCTCCTTAAACCACAGTGATAGCATCTCTGTCTCGCTCATTCCTTGAGAGATCCCACACATCCTCCTTTCTGGCATGTGGGCTGATCACACAAACACATCTTCATCACTATGACTGTATAACATGACATGACATGACGCCACTTCACTTATTACGACAGCTTACTGCATCTGCTATGTATTACGGGAAATGAGTTCACAAATGGTGGGAAAACAGCTCATAAGCAGGGGATTCCCTGTTTACTGAGAGCCCACATCACAACTGATGGTGTTGTGATATTTATATAAACAGACAAATATGATTTTTTTCCAGTATTTTGTTGGTCTGTAAATCTGAGCTAAACCAATAACTCTATAATCACTTTACCATGGTATCTGAGGACCCACCACAGATTGGTAACCACCAGCCTCACACATAACAGCATCTTTTTTCTTTTAATTGTATTCATTTCTCCTTTATAGAGAGTAGCTCAGCATTATCAGCCTCTTAAAGTCAATTTGGAAGTCATATTACAAGAGGGCAATAGCTTTTGCTATATCAAACATCTGATCTCCACCCTTAATTAAACAAACTCTGATCATACAAGATGCTTTAAGATGCTCAACTTTATGAAAGGTCATACTTTTCCATAGAGCCAACCTCCCTTGGGCACGGTTTGCATGATATATGCACCTCCTTTGCTTAAGGGTTATATCTCATATTGCTATGATCTTGTAGAGAATGTGACAGCCTGTTGGGGAAATAAAGTGAAAATGAAGGAATACAGATGGCATGTGCACGTCAGTGGTGGAAGGGGATGTTAGAGTTAAGACATTGCTTATTCTCGTTCAACTGGAAAGAGTTTACAGAGTTCACTTGAGAAAAACTTTGCTTTTAAAAAAAATATATATCAAAGCAAAATCAGACTTGTGCAACATGAATATATGAGCTGTATCCCCACAGGACTTATCCTATATATTTAGCTTGGGTGCTACATTACCAGAATATTTGAAATCCTTTTACAGTAATCTCTGAAATCCGACATGTAAATAGTGTAATATCTTCCTTAATGTTCATCTTTGAAGAAAAATCTTTCTATTTAAGTCTGTCTCCATCAATCTCTTTGCATCAAATATGTAGTTTCTCTGTTTTCGTTTGCACAGAGCACAATACATCGTGGTAGATTTTATCTTCATTGGCAGCCAGTGACTTTACAGCTTGTATCTCATCTTGTTTCAAGCATCTACCAAGACAAAACATGTATACAGTGTCTCCCACCATCTGCTATCCACCTTAGATACCTGAGAACTTTAGACTTGTGATCACAGGTCGAGTGTTTTCAAGTGAGGAAATTCCAAACAGTGAGAACATAGGAGTATGAGTCAGAGAGTGGCTATTTAATGTCTGGAAATCTCAACACCTGGCAAGGGAAAAGTTAAATTGTGTAATAAATATTGCAAAACAGGAACAGATACAGTAGGTTGACATTTGTATTACTAAGAGTGTACTGTAGGTGGATTTAAATGAGAGTGATGCATCATTGTTCAGTGGAATACTGTGCAGTTTCACAATTCCAAGGAAACCTGTTTTTGTATACCAAATAACTGTGACCTTCTGCCTGAAACGAATTACGTACTCAATCTTTTTTTCCCCAAAATTCTCCCAAATTCTCAATTGCAGATGTGTGTAATGTGTGACACCCTAACCCCTTTAACGTTTAAATGAAGACACCAGGGATTGAGTTTAAAGTTAGTGTGTATTCACAGAAATTCCTCAAGATTCTCAACTTACTCTCTTTGACAAATAAACGATAAAATGAAAGTCCACCAATGACAGACTTTTCCAAAATATATTTTGAATCGTGTAGCTGACTGGCAGACTTTAGTTGAGCATAAAACTAATGGAGGTATTCTGAATGAATTGAGCCAAGCAGCAAGCAGAGAGTTTGGTGCTTTCCAGCAGTATGGGAAAGGGCAGACAGACAGTCTTTACCACACAGGAGACTAAAAGAAAGACAGAAGTGAAGCCAGAGTGCTGATTGATTTCAGGAAAGCCACTGAGCCCACACACACACACACAGACACACACGCATTTAAATACATGTTCCCCCTTCTCTTTTCCATGCTCACACATACACACACGTACACTCTTCCCTGAAGGCAAACATGTTACTCTCTAGTGCACAGGGTCAGACGAGGATTGGTTACACGAGGAATTCCCTACTTACTTCTGAAATGACAGCTGGATTAGCCAAATGTTCAGCCTGGGAGAGGAACACATGTTAGTTATGTGTGTGTGTGTGTGTCGGTGTAATCCCTTTCTACTGACATCAGTTAGCCTATGTCATATCTGTGTGCACACAAGGGTGGTCTGCATGTTCAGTGTGTGTGAGTTGCTGTTGTTCTTAACCTGGACATTTTTCTGTTATGAACACACTAGTACTTATTAATTGAGGTATTTCTATATAGGATCAATCCTTTTTCCTTAATTTGTCTTATGAATACACCTGATATAATTGGGATCTGAGGCTATAATGCTTGGCCAATTTTTGACTTTCAGGAAGAATTTCTTTTGACTGATTTTCCTGGTGGACTTTATCTCCTAAGCAGAATCATCTGCATTGTCAGGTCATGCTGTACAGTTTTATGATATTTTATTTATTTATTTATATATTAATCTCACACTCT
Organism: Thunnus thynnus; assembly: GCF_963924715.1. NCBI lineage: Eukaryota > Metazoa > Chordata > Actinopteri > Scombriformes > Scombridae > Thunnus > Thunnus thynnus. The sequence goes on along the minus strand of NC_089536.1, from coordinate 13,707,785 downwards.
ATACTACATTCCCAAGTGTCATATCTGAAGGATGGACAACAACAGCTGGAAAAGCTTGAAATTTAAAGGTACAATATATGACATTCAGCCCCACTAGATGTCAGCAAACAGCTATTTGCTATATAGTGGAGTAATGGCGTCCTGAGCAGAGAATGAAGTCACACTCCCTCTGTGTGTGTTGTTATCCGAACTTCTCTGTTCTTTGTTTTGGAAGCTGGTCATGTTAGTGCATGTGAGTACCTCCCTGTCCTCCCCACATCCGTCTTCAACATGGACACCAGGTCACAAACTTTCTCATATTACTAAAAACTAAACAGTATACTAAAATATGTTTCTGAAAACATTTGCGGCGAGAAATAGGCAATGCAGTAACAGAATCTTGAACCATATTTGATCAGCACTGCCTAGTTTGACAGTTTGATCTGAGTTTCGTGAACCGTGTGTTCAGTTGCCACTTGCTTTTTTCCCCCCAACTTTATTGAGTAAATGACGCATGCATTTGTTTTGGTCTGAGATGCTGGTGCTCTAGTTGGCCTGAATGTTGTATATTGCACCTTTAAGTGTATAAGGGTTATAGAAGATAGATCAATTTGATCCATTCTCACTGCTTTATTTGAGTCGACTGCCTCTTATTATTCTGAGAAAAAAAACATTTGTTTATTTTTGCCTTGCCAAATCTTTCCTCTGCTTCCATCCCTCAGATCTGATTCACTATTTCTGTCACAAGTCATTTGCTCATTATGGTTTTTTTCAGGAATTTCCATCTAATAATAAAAACAAGTACTTTTTTATTTGCCTCACTAGCCTGTAAAGCCAAGGGGAAATGATAGTTTATCCTTATAAGTATATCCTTATAACGCCCAGGTTGGGGGCTGTTATAATGACAATGATTACAATGCATGTCACTGGAATTAAGTGGATGAATAAAATGCTTTGAGATTCACAATATCCCACTCCTCTCTGTCTCTCTTTTCATCTTTTTCTTTTCTACTTCCTCAAAATTTTCCCCATTTTTCTCTCTGTGTCTGTCTGTCAGGGTGTGGTGGGTCGGGAACCATTTCCCTTACCTGCCATTCCAGCTCCAGCCTGTATAGACACTTCGGAGAGCTACTATGAGGAGGCTCAGCCCTATGAGGAGACTGTCAATGGTAAGACCCATGGTTCAATGTCATATTTGTATTTCTCTTATATGTGTTTGATCTTATGAAAATGTTGCAATTTTTATACAGATTAGCATTACTCATGGCAAGAGTGTTAGTGAGACTTAATTTGAGGGTGTTACTTCAAGGCAATACATTTTTTTGCAGCTTACCACTGTGAGTTGATCCCCAGTAAACGTTTTACTCTTTGAAATGTACGATCAATGAAATTTGCTGTTAATATATGTTTTAACTATTTTCCAATCCAAACCCTTGAGTTGTTGGAGTTGTGAACTGATCGGAGTGATCATCTGCTTTGTAGTATCTGTTGTTCTTCAGGAAACATCAGCGTCCGAGCTGTTAACCATGATGGAAACAGGGTGACACAGTAGCGACAGTACTGCCAACAAGAAAATATCTGTTCTTGAGAATGTGGTTTCACATGCTGCAAGACCTAGGGTGTTATTATCATGCACCGTGAGACCACGACCATTGTCTATTACAAGCTTTGCTCTGCTGTTAGGACGCAGTAACTTGGTTTACATGTTTGGCTGCGGTAAATGAGTCACATGTGAAAGTTTTATGCAATGCTAAAATCTAAAATGCTTAAGGTATTATTTAAGAATTGCCATGTTTATTAATAATCATTATATAATAGCTACTGAGTAAACTCGACTCTGATTGGGCAGAGCGTGCATGTTATTTTCAGACAACTATCTCTGATGGCCCACACTTCATGCATCATTTCTCAATAACCACAAGGTCATGGATGTGCCCTGATGTGACATGGGACAACTTTGTTTTCCTATTGCTGAAAATGTTACGTATATAGGTTGATGTAAAAAAAAAGAAAAGAAAAAAAAAAGCAAAATAAGTTGGTGAGTAAGTGATTGCTGTTGTGTAATGCAGTGTCTTTACTTTTTTGAATATATTATGTTTTCTACATTTTCAAACAACTTTTCTAAATGCATTTCCCCCCACAATTTTCCTCCAATCTTGCTATTTTCTTCTTCTTCTTCTTCTTCTTCTTCTTCTTCTTCTCCTTCTTCTTCTTCTTCTTCTTCTTCTTCTTCTTCTTCTTCTTCTTCTTCTTCTTTTTCTTCTCCTCCTCCTCTCCGTTTTCTCTGATGTTGTGTAGATCTGGACTGTTTTGGCCTCCTCTCAGGGCCCTGGATGCGAGTGCAGAGCTCTGACAGTGTGGTGTATGCCGTTATCACCAGGGGTAGCTACCTCTTTGTCACAGGACCTGTGTGTGTTTGCATGTCTTGGTCTTTGCCCTTGTTTGAGGCATAAGCCATAATGTGCATGGGCCAATCAGCATGCCCTCCAGTCCTCATTGTCCAGCATGAGCAGCATCCTGCATGTGAAGGAACAACTTCAAGTCAAGACTTGACAAGAGCTATGAGTCCATCTTATCAATTTTCTCATTTAAATATTTTCCCTTTCATCATAATCTTTTTCCCGTCAACATTTTCCATCATTGCTTTATCAGCTGATTTACAGTCTGACTGCCGCAAGGAAATCCTCCATTCCATTGAAGAAAGTCATCAAGGTCAAGAGTTCAGGCACTGACATCCTTCATCCCACAGTGCAATCTAAACTCAGCCATCTTTTTTATCTTTGCTACTCATGCCTTTACGTGTTTCTCCCCTTGTGACTGTTTTTGTTCTTTCAGTTATGGCATTAGTGTGTCTGATTTCTGTTTTTCAGATGACGGAGAGGCAGTTAGCAGTTCCTATGAGTCCTATGATGAGGAGGAAGTGACTAGAGGAAAGTCACCGTCAGCGCAGCACCAGTGGCCATCGGCGGAGGCATCCATCGAGCTGATGAAGGATGCTCGGATCTGTGCCTTCCTGTGGAGGAAGAAGTGGCTTGGCCAGTGGGCTAAGCAGCTGTGTGTCATCAAAGACCATCGCCTGCTGGTAAAATCAGAATTGAATCCCCAGTGAGGCTTTGTGTACAATAATTATGGTTATGAGCAAAGAGGGTTTTATAAAGGTCAGGGTTTGTTTATATTCTCTTTGTATTTATGACAACTCATTGTAACTCAACATGGAAAAAGATAAAGTTAGAATGAAAATATATTTAAAGCTCCATGTTAAGCTGTCACAAGCAGTTCTTGTTTTGCCTCTTATTTTTAGGATGGAAAAATACCAATCCAATTAATCAACCCGTACACAAACATAGTAATAGTACAATCTATTTCCTCGTGGGCTGAGAATGATGAAAAATCCCCAGCAGACCCTTTCACTTTGAATGATTAAAGCAGAGAAGGAACAGGTGTAACTGCAAGAATGCAGCATGTTATTAATTACTTCCTGCTTTTTTTCTGCTGTGAAAACAATTCGTTCTGAATAGACGTCACAGTTTAAAAAGTTTCAAACAAGGAAGGAAATACAATGGATTGCTTCACCATTGTCAACAGTCTTTCAATAACCAATAATAAAACTTCTTACACTACACTACAATATTACCAGTAACTGGTGACTCACTGGTTTAAGATGTGGTCCATGACTAGACTTATCGCTGTTAAAACAAAGGCAAAATGTAAATCAATAAATCTTTTTCTGTCATTTATTAGAAGTACTTTTGTGTGATTGACAAATACTTTTTATGTGAGAACATAATGTTCATAAGAAAGTCATGTTGTTGCAGAGTTGTACATCATCCTACAAAAGCACATGAGGGTCATGTTAGAATCACTTGACTTGTGATTCACAAGTCCGCTGTCTGTCTTTTGTACTAAATCATAACAGGATTATGAGTCCTTTAAAAAAACTTTTAAAAATGTAGACAAACATATTATGAAATAAACATAATAATGATAACACATATTAGAATGGAAGCATTTTTAGCGGCTAACCTCAAACTAAACACCAGACATTGGAGTGACAAACATTTGCCTTTCGCTAACTGTCAGAATTCATTCTAAAGATGCTTTACAATACCACAAATATACCAAACACGCTTTTTAGTTGCCCTGAAATACATATAAAACAGTTTCGCTGTTGCCTACTGTCAGCCCGTACAACCACAAATTTAAGTCAGTGTTATCTCTGCTTCTCTCAGTGCTATAAGAGCTCCAAGGAGCAGACGCCCCTGCTAGATGTGAGCCTGCTGGGCTGCAGCGTGGTCTACAAGGAGAAGCAACTGAAGAGAAAGGAGCACAAGCTGAAGATTGTTCCAGCTGGAGGGGAGGCCATTGTACTGGGCCTACAGAGCAAGGAGCAGACAGAGCAATGGCTGAAGGTGACAAATATCACAGAGATATGCTTTTAAACAAATCCTGCAATTTTGATAGTGATTTCATTGTTCAATTTATGAATATGATGACATTAATTATGTCTCTTCTTGCTTTTTAGGTGATCCAGGAGATCAGTCCTAAGCCAGCTGAAAACTATGACCACCAGCACTCTGGCTCTGACTCTCCCAGGCTCATTTGTACTAAGGTACACTTATTTCAAACATTTATCTATAGGATTCATCCCAGGTGATCAGACACGCTCTGAAAGAGACCTGAGAACCAGAAGTAGTGTTGTTTTTTTCTACTGGTGTCCTAAGTAGCTACCTAAATGACTAAAATTTAAACGTCCTTGCAGGGGGACCTGAGTGAGAGATACTCTGTGGCTTCAGAAAGCGGGAGCAGCACTGACAGCCACGCCGAAACTCCTGAAAACAAAGATGGTGAGTCATTCCTTAACTTTTTAGTTTTCAGTTTTCACACAGGCTTGTGTCTCGGTCAATTTCCTCTTAGTCTTTGGTGTTGACATGTCTGAGTAATTCTTTCCTTTTCTTATCTCCTCCACAGTGAAGAAAAAATGCAGTGGAGGTTTGAAGTTCAGCAACCTCATGAACATTGGCAAGAAAAAACCCTCCGCATTGGAGAGCTCAGAGAAATGTGTCGACACCTCAGGTGAGCACAGATCTATATGTCAGGCCAAATTGTAAGATCGCAAAGCATGTCAGCTGCAGTTACTATCCTGTGACATAGTCCTCTTCCTGCTCTGTAGCTCTTGGTGGATTTTATTTGTACAAGCAAGTGAGGTCTAGTGAAAGTCTACGTTATATGTGCATTCTTGTTATTTGCTAGACTAAACATGAGAGTGTTTCTCATATGTTGCATTCTGATTTTAAAACACAATTTTAAACTCTTAGTACTTTATACAATGTGGAGAACAATTTAATGGTATATTTGAGCATTTTCAGCCACCAAGACGGCACCACAACAATATGTTAACAATAGCCAATGATTTAAACTATAAGAATCAATATGTTTGTGTCATTACACACAACTAGACAACCATGGGTGAGGTGTTATTGGCAAAGGAACTTCAAAGCATTCATGTACAATCAGCTAGCAGGAAAGAAACCAGACACCTTTTCCTCGTCTGTCAGGCTACCTCAATGTGCTGGTGAACAGCCAGTGGCGAACCTGCTGGTGTCTTATCAAGAATGGCCAGCTGTGGTTTTACCAGGACAAGGGCAAGTACAAAGTGAGCCAGCCAGCTGTGACCCTAGGGGGCTGCAATGTTTTGCCCGACCCCAGCCCTGAGCACCTGTACTCCTTCAGGATCGACATGGACGGGACACAGCTGGCGACCCTAGAGGTAGGTAGACCTTTTCTACTACTTCAAACTACTAAATGTTAGAGCTGAATTCAACTGTTTCACTGAGCTGTGAGTGTGTGAAAACCAGATAAAAATGACAAGAAGTTGTTTAGTGGTGCGAATGTTTTTCCAACTGCTGCGGAATAAATGGTTTGGTGTACAATGATTTGACACCTCAACCAAAGTGAGGTGTGTCATTTAGTTAAAGGTGTCAAAGTTGGTGTCTTGAGATGTTGTTTGGTTGCAAGCTAGACTGTTTACCAAAAGTGCCATTCTTCAAACTCATTGCACTACCTTTTATACTTTTGTGTACTTGTGTGTATTTATATAATTCCTTTACTTATGTTTCTGAAACTTTCTTAATATACTTGCTAATTATATATTTAGGAATAGTTATATTTTAGTAGTTAAGTCTGTTTAAATCATTTATTCTGCAAGTGCACTCTTTTTGGTGGAGAAACAGAATTTCATTTCAATGTGTGCAAGTACTGAGAAATGGCAATAAAGTAACCATGAATCTTTAAAATAGACCACGGTGTCTGTGTACATGCTGCACATTTCCTTTGCTCAGTTCAAATGTGGCTCAGCTGAGACCTTACTTACTCTATAGAAGACGGTGGGTCAGAGGAAGAACAACAAGTCAAGCACGTCAAGACAATGAGAGTTCTGTGTGAAAACCACATGTTAGCACTTCTGAAAGAGACTGGTGCTACTTATATGAGCCAAACATCAACATGTCCTCATGTGGAAACCCCTTTCTGCTGACATCAGTTAGCCTATGTAATATCTGTGTGCACACAAGGGTGGTCTTAACATTTAGTGTGCATATGAGTGTGTGTGTGTGTGTGATGGGTGGGGATGTACTGGGATTTTGAGGCACTAATGCAACGCCCTTTTTTTCTTAAGGCTTCCAGTACCACCCTGCCGCAGTGCATATTTGGCCATAGCCAATGGAATTTAATGTTTAGTCTTTAGTCTAATGTTTATGGTTTGTTTCTTTTCTTGTGTTTCTTTTTTTTTTTTTAAATTTCACCTTCACATTTCATATTTCATTTACCAAAGTTCACAAAACAACTCTATATAGCTATAGATGAGCTTTTTGCATCTCCAATAACAGGGTGTGAACATGTTGTATCTCCTGTTAAACTGTCCCATCACATGTGTCTCAAAATGTTACAACAACTCGTGCGGCATTGCTGATTTACAGTATTGCTTGTTGCACAAGAGGCCTTATTGTAACTGACAACACTGAAAACACATTCTTAATGGTCACAAAACAGCAAAATTTAACATAAATAGCTTTAATAGACATGCAGATCACTAAATCAAATCATTGCTGTGTCTCACTGCTTCTTGACACATCTAAGTTGAGTGGCACTGCTCAGCTGGAGGGTAGACAGTTCACATCTTTAAAGGTTTTGTATATTGAAATACTGCTGGGAAATGATACTGTAGCAATCGTTTTGTTAATACAAAGTGATGGATGGCCATGAGCTGGATTTAAGCTTGTGATGTTGCAAGTGCATGGTATGCACTGAATGCACTTTGTTTGACTCTTTCCTTTCCTCCCCGTCTCCCATCCCCTCCCAGGCCAAGACGTCAGCAGACATGGGCCACTGGCTGGGCCTCTTGCTGTCACAAACGGGGAGTAAAACCGACCCCGAAGAGCTGACGTACGATTATGTCAACGCTGAGAGGATCTCCAGTATCGTCAATGCAGCCAAGACTTCCTTATAGTAAGACCCTCAATTCTGCCATCTTCAAGGGACATTGTTGTGGAGGTTCATACAGGTATTAAGTGAAACACTGTGTGTTTGTGTCTCTCTCCAGCTTGATGCAGAGGGGGTATTCAGAGCCAAACACCTACATAGATACCCCACCTTCCATCCCTCTCAACTCTGATGAACTGTATGATGATGTGGCATCTATAGCTGATCCAGAGGTATGTTCAGGATTAAAATGCAATATCAAGTTATCCAGGTGTACCTTTTATCGAAAAAGAAACTGAAAAACCTTACGCACTTGATCTTCTAATATGTTTATCACACTGACCTCCAAGAATCTGTTGGGGAAATGTGGCTTTCTACTTTTCTTTGTTTAATTAATTAGTGTGAGTGTAGGTTTCTATTTTAGTCAAACACAACACAAGACATTCTTGCTGATTAATATAGCATACCTTTAAACTCAGAGGACAATGGAGGGAAAACAACTTCTGTGATGTTTTTGGAAAGCCAACTTGCAGCCTCTCAGTCCTATTGTTTTGTAATCGAGTTTCACTTTCAGTTCTCTCTTCCTATTCCCATGTCATACAGGATGCTGAAGAGAGCGGCCTGCCAGAAAGTGAGGACAACAACCTTCAACAACATAATGAAATATGTACACAGGGCACCAAGGAGCCAGTGGTTACAGAGGAGGACATTGACAGCAGAGTTTACTTGGACCTTGTCCCTGTGCGCTCCTTCCTCCATACATCTGGTGGAGGAAAAGTTATCCCTGCCAAAGAAACTTCTAGACATTCCCCAGTTACCTTAGAGGAACAAAAGGACCCCTCATGTCAAGTTAAAGAGGTAGGTAAATAGGGATATATTAAAGTCTATTTGTCATATTTGGTGTATAAAAGATCACTTCTTAACATATCCAGTATACTAAATCAGATGTAACATTATACTAAATTTAATCCCTAATCTTTGTGTGAAAAAGCAAGTGAATAATTGCCTCTATATTTGCATTCAAACTTATACTCTGTATTTTGTGTGTTTACTCCAGGTCACTTCAGCAAACCCCTCTGAGCCAGAGCCAACACCTGTTTTAAATGGCACCAGTTCAACATCTGCTATCAGCAAAGCAGAACAAGAGCGCCCCCTGACTCCTACTCCGCCACAGACCCAAACTCAAGCACCCAAACCCTCATCCCAAAGCCAGGAGACCCCTAAGAGGACCTTCAACCCCAAAGGCCCGATGGTTCAGACTGCTGCTGGACTCCCTCACAGTCCTCAACCCCCGCGACCCAAGGCATTTACCATCGGTGAGGACAAAATACATACAGCAGGTTTTCTGGGTACTGTGTTACATGAGAGGAATACAGGAAAATACTGTATATTAGTGTTTAAAACTACAATATACTTACAATGTTACGAACACACATTATTTTTAAAGATAGATTGAAAGTACATTTTCAAGATGAAGCAGAAATATCAGAAAATGGTCTCAAAAGAATTAAGTTTTAGTGGGTAAATGTAGTCATTGCTGTTGTCCTATGCATTGAGTCAGATTAACCGCTTTTCTCTGTAATCTTACAATAACATGGCTCCCTCTAGTGAAAGGCTGCACCCTCTGAGAGCACAGATTTATAGAGGAATGTAGATTTGTATTTGAATAGAAATATTTGCTCCTCCTTAAGTAGAGCATCTGTTTTTATTTCTCTTTGCACTCCCAGCAATTTGTGTAGGTTTGTGTATAATGTTTCAATAATTCAATCTTTAATTCCCAGGGTGTACCGGCGCAGTTGAGGGGAAACTGGGCAAAAACCGCACAGAGGCCGACATGCGCCGCTACACTGACGATCGCGACCGTCTGGAGAAGGAAAGGGAGGAGGTGAGGAGCAGTCTGGCAAACCTGAAAAAGGAGAGGAGGGAGACCAAAGAGGAGCTCAGCGCCTGCCAAGGTAGACCTGCACTTCCTGTGGCCACGATGCGATTATGAAGTTGACAGCGATCTGTATGACTGACAGCTGTCTGTTTCCCTCAGATCCCAAGCAGCAGGCCTCACTAGAAGCCCGGCTGAAGCAGAGGGAGGAGGCGTGTCGGGAAGCAGAGCGTCGCAGGGTAGAAGTGGAGCTCCAGTTGGTAGAAGTGAAGGAGAGTCTGAAGAAGGTGGAGTCAGGGCCTTTCACACTGGGAACCACACTGGACAGCAGCCTCCAGGACTCACCCATGGTTAGTGTGCTGGCTCAATCAGCCACGAAGTTGCTTGAACTTGATGCACAAGGGCTTAGTTGTAAAGATGAACGCAGGAATTAACAGATTTAAATGAAATATTTGACATCCAAGCCAGATCTGATGTGCTGTTTGTTTCATTCCTTAACTACAACACCTCTCTGTCATTTTACCCTCAGCCTAAAACAGCGACCCTGCCTACTCCTCAGACTTCATTATCATCACCACCACCGCCATCATCATCATCATCATCATCATCATCATCCCAACCCTCCAGCAGCAACGTCAGTGCAGACACAGCCTCTCCTGTCAACTCTGCCTCCGCGCTAAAGAACAGACCTGCCTCCATCATGGCCACGAAAGGCAAAGTCCTGCAGAAAGCTAAAGTGAGACTATAGATTTACATTTGTTATACAAGGTTTCAGTGGAATAATTTTTTTCTGAAGTCTAAAAACATGGATCAAGAATTCTGGTACATGTATATTTCAGGAAGTTGTAGCCTAAAGTACCCTAACTTACCTCTTTTTTGTATTTGCAGGAGTGGGAAAAGAAATCCACCACCTAAGAGAAAATATGAATGTCCTCTGACCTCCTGTGACCTTGAAGGTCAACCCATTTCTCTCGGTCTGGTCGGCTGTCTACAACTTGTCCTGCTTTAGCAAGGAAGTGCCGGTTTAACAGCCCAGACAATTAAATAAATATCCTCCCTTCCCCGGATCTTTCATCCCCTCACCTCCTTGCCAAGACTATATAGAGCCCATCAGAGAGAGGCACAAGCCGTCTTCTCCAATACCACTGGATAATCTTTATAAATCTTTAAAAGTTTCAATGACTTTTCAAGCTATTTTTCTCCATTTGCTAAAGGAAGGAAATTGACGCAGTAGCATTTTGGCCAGTCTAATAACTATTCTTGATAATGATGCACAAATAGGATGTTTCAACACTGCAAACAACCTAAAGTTTGATACCACTGAAGAAAGAAAGACGCCCCTCTACTTAATTGGCCACTTTGTACACTCTAGATTGTAGCTTGGTTCATATATGCTGGTAGCCAAGATGTAAATATATTTACACCATTATTCAGCCTTTTGGCTTGTATTGCTAGCTAAAAATGCACTTTTTATTCAAATAAAAATGTACTGACAACTCCGGCTTGACAATTGTCTCTTTTTGCCTTTAACCTTATCCTAATGTTCATTTAGCTTTTCTGATCTTTGCAGTTTGAACCCAATCAAACTTGAAAAGGACACTGAAGACTACAGCATTAAAATTTACAGGGTAATTAGAGTAAATACAGTCAATCACTAGTTTAAGGTGTTTTTTAAAATGTTTTCTTTTACCTTCTGAACTGAGTGGCTGTTACAAATCTACCATTTGCATTTTTAGAGCTTATTATCTGTCGTACATGTGTGGTAAATTTGTGGATAATCCGATGATAAACAATTTGTCAGTAAAGCTTTAGTGAAAAATTGGCTTTATGAAGAACAAACAAACAAAATACATAGCCGCTTTTCACTAGAAGCCTTATTGCCAAATTGCCCCATAAGTACTTATCTCCTCCAAAATGTGATATTAGTGAGGTACGGGGTAGAAAAAAGCACAAAAAGTAAAAAGTTCAAATTGTTATATAGCACCTATCTAACTAATCATAAAAAAATCAATATATACAGTATATTTATCAAATATTTTGTTCATTACAGAGGACAAACAAGCATAAATTGCCTTTCAATTCAGTGGATTTAAACATCTATTCATACACCCATTATAACAAAGCTAAAAATGTGCATGACCTTTCTTATTAAATCAAAATGTGAAAATATAACACTTGGTATATGACATTTTTTGGCACAACATTGTCGCTTTAGTCTTGGTTGGAAGGAGAGAAGAAGGTTGTGATTATACATTGACAAAATAACATACAGTCATGACACAGATATACATTATCGTATCATATAAAAGTTTACATCTTTGCATAGACAAGAGAACCATGTCGACAGTGATGGCTGGTCAATACAACAAGTAAAGACACAAATGGACACAGCAGTAGGAATACATACAGTTTGAAGGCACTTGTTGAAGTTCGATGGCAAGTTTAAATATTGAAACAGTAACATTGGTTTTCCCTTTACTCTAGTGTGTACCCGCAAACGTCCTTGGCTCTGAAGTGTCCATAGGAGATTTGTGTCTGTGTGTATGTGGAGTATGTGTGTGTGGTACATCATGCTACATGTCTCCTGCGGTGCAGTTTGTAGTGATGCAGAAGCTCCTGGTGACTCTTCTTCTGCCTGCTCCTCCTCCTGAGACCAGCGGGTCTTGGAAGATCTCCTCTGGATGAGGGTCTGCTGCTTCCTACAAACAATCCACAGAATACATCATGACTCAGCATATGCAAACGATGTTTGTTACTGTAATGATTTCTTTTTTTTGGCCACTGTGACTGACAATGACAAATGCAGTTTTAAGACTGAGTCCAGTAGGTCAGTGTAGGTTTTTGAGGAAGGAGAAAGGATAGTGATATTATTTTTTAAAATAGGAAGGCAAAGGAAGAAATGAAGCTATGAGGAAAGAAAACTCATTAGTTCCACTGACTTGTTTCACAGTGTGGTCCTTCAAAACCTCGGCACTGACAGCGGTAGCTCCCTCCTGATAGGATGCAGATCCCATCATTCATACAAGGGTTGGGCTTGCACAGGTTTACCTGCTTTTTCACCTCTGATAGAAAGAAAATGACATGAAACAGCTAAATTACCTTAATGTAAAGCTCATAAATTCATATTTTGTACATACCATGTACATGGGAATCTATTTATATGTTTTCTAATTTATAAACGGCTGCTAGAAGTCTTTGTCTGGAAATACAAAATAACAGAAATCATAAAAAATGAAGATTTTATTTTTTACTTAGCTGCTTATTTCTATCCATATCCATCATAAGCTTCCTAGAAAGGCTTTTTAAGATCAGATAAGTACTTCCCTGCGCTCTCACCTGCACACACCATCTGCACCAGCACATCCTCAAAGTACTTGAGATCCTCGTAAGATGGCACCGAGATCATGTGCTCCTCTGAACCAGCGATCTGCAGCAGTCTCTCTCTCTGTATATCCCCGATACCAATCACAAACAGTGACACTCCATTGTCTCTTATCTTTTGAGCTGGCACAGCAGCATCGTCCCCGCCTGAGCCATCCGTCACCACCACCACGGCCTTGTTGACTCCGGGCCGTGCACCTTTGGCTACCGTGAGGACGTTGGAGTGGATGTGGAGTAAGGCTGCGCCTGTCGAAGCTACTCCACCCATGTAGTTGGCGCCAGCGACTGCCTTGAGGACAGCAGAACCCGTCTCGTGGGTGTCCAGGTTGAAGACGGTGGTGGCTCTCCGGCTGTAGGCCACGAGTGCCACTTGGGCCACGTCACGGTTGATATCAAACTGGACGGTGAGGCTGCGCACGAAGTCACGCAGGGTGGCAAAGTTGTCGCTGCCAACGCCACCTGAGGCATCCAGGGCAAACACCAGGTCTGCTGCTTGGCCCAGGCAACCTGGAAAACAACAAAGACAAAGAATTATGTTTGTTTTTTTTAATACAGACAATAAGCATTAGTTGAAACACACAAAACATGATGTAGAAGCTAGAAACATTGTTTTTCTGCTAAATCTGCTATTAAGTTTACATTCAGTATTAACTTATAAACAGGAAAAATATACCACATCCTGCGCAGAATATTTTGCGTATGCACTGAATGTTAAGTAAGATACTACCTTGGGTATCTACACTGCAAATCTTGGCCTTGAGTTCAGGGATTTTGGCACTGAACCGATCAGGTGATGTGTAGGTAAGAGTCCTTTGGGGATTTCCTGTGATGTTATTCAGTTGTCCCTTTAAGTAGTCTGGTCCCACCCCTATGAGGAAGATCTCTCTGTCCCGTGCATATTTAGAAGGTTCGACCACTTCATCCGCAGAAGGTGTGGCAGTGAGCAGCACCACCACGCGGGGCAGATCGTCCGTGACGTCAGCAAACACCGGTGCACTCACAAAGCCGTGACGTGTGACGTAGCGAAGCGCCTGGCCTGTCAGGGTCTCACTGCCGATTGGTTGAAGCGCCTCCACAGCCTTGAGCAGACCCCTCAGGTCCCCTTTGAACTTGCCGACCTGGGCCTCGACCCGAGTCTCTCCCCCAAACACCGCCAGGCCGACTTTGCTGGGCGTGTCAGACCCAATCACCGTCTGCAGAAAGCGTTTTAAGAAGGACTTGAGGCGGAGGAAGCCTTCTAAGGTCAGAGTAGCTGAGCCCTCGAGCAGGAAGAGCAAGTCCACTGCACAGTCCAGTGATAATGCAGGAGCTGAGAAGGGATGGAGGGTTGAGTTAGTTTGTTCTCTGCATTAAAATGTTAAGATAAGACATAATCTCAACATGGGGTAGGGTTAGGTTTGGGTTTGGGGATTAGGGTTAGGAGGAGTGAGGAGTGTCTAATATCTCAGTGAGTATACAGAAAGTGTACAGACCACAGTGTGGGTCTCCTCCATAGCCAGGCGGACACACACAGTGGTAGCCCTCCGGACCCTCTGATACACATGTTCCACCATTCAGACAGGGCTCAGAGTCACACGGATCTACAGAGGGAGAGAAATGTAGGAAGTATGTATCTGCACAGGCATATACACAAATACAGAAAGAATCAAAGAGAAAGAACAACAATGTTACCTGGACAGATGGTCCGATGGCAGACTGTCTGGTGTCTCTTGTAAGACTTGCTGTATCTGCAACACACACATTTGGACAGACTGAAAACTCACTTGTTTTGTCAGTTTGAGGGGGAATCATAGAACATGCTTTATAGAGACAAACCTTCATTTTTTAATATGCACGCAAATGAAGATTACAGTATGAATGTCTCTCCTAATGTAAATTAAATTTCCATCTTCCATCTTCATCATCTATAATGTAAGAACAAACAATGAGTCTTGCCTATCAGTTATTAAACCTCAAAATATGATAAATGACTTACATTTAAGGCAGTTTATATATTAGATTACAATCTGTTCAACTGCCATGAATGTGATTCTTTATTTACATGGACATTATAAATGATCATATAGACAAATTTTAAACAGCATTACTGCTTTTTTGTGATGTTCCTTATATGCTTAATTTCAATGTCAGCTTTTGTGAGAAGTTGCAAGTTTAGTGTGTTGACAAATAAGAAATACTCTACTGCCTTCAGCTATTTCACTGCGGTAAAGTTGCAATTTAGTCTACTGTGAAATCAGTTTTGTCAAAGGCCGTTTTAATTTACCCCCAGGGGGGTCTGACATGTTCACACTAACTTGTTTTCATTAACACCCTCACACTGACACAGCACATTAACACATGGGAGTTTCCCTGTCCCACCACAGTCTTGCGGCTCATTGAGCAATGAGAGAAAAATGTTACAGATTCAGTTCCAATGCACAGATTTTATTTCCAGTCCAGTCTCCCTTATCATAAACTTGCTTCTCTTCCTAGATTGATTCCCAAGCCATATTCTGTATTTTAAATGAATTTATTTAAACTACTAACCATAGTTCTTATAAATGACCAAATTCCTTTTTTTTTATATGTGAATTTTGTCTTTCTTTCTTTTCTCTTTTCTCTGTCCTGTTTTATTTAAAATCTGAATTTAAGAACAACATGCTTTTTTATGTATTATCTATTTGGAAATTCAATAAATAAAGTTAGGGAAAATTAATAAATGAAAAACTTGCTTCTGTAGCTTCTTGGATACCTATATCATGCAGTTGAGCATCTTTCAAATCAAGAAAACTATTTTTAATTCTATTTAAAGATGCCAATATTTCAAAAGATACCAATTACCCAATGCTGTATTACAAAAAAATGGCATTTTTATACTTTACTTTATACAGTATGTGATATTTATACACTTTATCATTTAAGCAGAAATCAAAGTTCAAGGAGTGCTACAGAAACTCAATTAAGAGTTTCTTTTGTGCAAGAATTCAAAATCCACCTGTCTTAAAAAGACTGTATTTGGGACGTCAAATGAAAAAAGACAACAAGAATGTTTCATAGCTTTGCATCCATGTGCACTTGCCTGTAGTACGGACAGAGAGATGTGTATGGTGAATACCCCTTTGAGCCTTTCCAACACATGAAATTCCCCTGCAGCTCTTTCACTGTCTCCAGAGTCTTTCTCTCACAGGGAAACGACTCCACCTGACACCCTGGACGGGAACAGGACAGGAGGATCCGGGAGGGACAGGTGTTAGAAAGAGAGGGGATATAGAGGGATATGATATGATGATATGAGGGAGAAGAGAATGGGAAAGAGTTAGAGCAAGCGACACAAAAGAAGGACTTAAAGCTTAAAAGTTAGGATGAGTTAAAGATTCTCACGCACAAAAGGTTGTAAGATTTCTCAAGTTTACAGCTGATTGCTTCTAAATCGACTCAAGTGACTTATAAGCTTGTGTAGCACTATAAAAGTCATGACATGCAATTCTACCTGCAGGTGTGGCATTGCAGACAGAGAAGGTGGTCAGTGTGGTGTACAGGCCATTGACAGCATCATAGAAATGCTCGGCGAAGAAAACATGGTTCTCCATCGGCTCACTGGCCAGAGCATGTAGCTCCTCCCACCTAGACACCAGATACAGGAAGTAAATAGTAATTTATAATCTATTAAAAAATACCCCCCCCCCACCTACTCTCAGTCTCCTTTTCTTGTAAACACAGCACAAAAGAATGTATTAAGTAATATATTATACCTGGCAATGATTATTATTTTCCACCCATCAAACATACCTGGGGAAGCGCAGACCCACAGCAAACAAGACAACACCTGTCTCTTTGAGCTGTGCTGCCGCCTGAACCACATTGCCCTGAGACCTCCCATCTGATAAGAGGATGATGATCTGGGCCACAGTGGAGGAGTTGCGGCTGCCTGGGAAACCCTTCCTCAGCACATACTTCAGAGCCAGGCCTGTCTGGGTGCTGCCTCCCCTGCGAGTTCAGAGTTTGGAATAGTGGTGAGAACTAAAAGGATTTGTGAGTTATTATTAAAACAATACTGAATATGAAACAGTTACAATTATAAAAAAGAATTTGTGCAGTTCAGCACAGTCAATAATTTACAGCATATTACTGCCAAAGTAAACCACAGTTCAGCTTTGGTTGAATTCCTTGTCTGAGTGTTGGCTAACTTTCATCACCCCAGAGCTCATGAAACACATTTAAAGCCTATTATACTTTTTTTTTAAAGGCATAAATGTCAGTCTTCCCACTGAGAAACACATTCACATGTCTCACAGTTGTTAGAAGACAAAGCTGCCGGAAACAAAAGCTGAGCAGCTCGTGATTTGTTTAGGCGCCATCATATCATCTTTCAGATTTGGGCCCTTTTTATAGCTGTGAAAACAATGCTACAGTATGTCTGCTTGGAGCGCTGAAACTACAACACAGCACAGTAAAAAGCAAAAAGGCCTTTAGGCATGATTTAACGATCTTTGCTCCCTTGTGTCAACAAAACAAAGCATAAGTTCACAGTGTGCAAATGTAGATTTAAATCAGATTGTCTTCTTTATGCTCACATCTTGCACAAGCTGGATCTTAGACACTGGGGATTACTTGTTTAAAGTGCAGGAGGCTTTAACAACAATACTGCATAAAATATCGTCTTAAGTAAGAAATGATCATTATTATTATTAGATGATAAGCTTTTGCAGCTGTTGTTTGCAATTTTTTATCCCATTTAAGACTTAGCATTGCTGTAACAATACTGGGTTTGTCTGTGTATCCGTCTTTTTAAAAAGCTCACACACTAAATCCTTGGCAATAAAATAGTTCTAGGGCAAAAATATGTCATGCATAAGTTGCTCATATGTTTGGTCATATAAAGAATTACAAATTGCAAAGTAGAGTACTAAAGAGTATTGTTAAGAATGCAAAAATGCAGTACCAGTAATGCATGAATAAACACATGAGGCATTGTGACAGCTAATAAGTTCAAAACATGAGTAGCCATTTCACATCAGAGGGCAAGTCAAGAGGTTGCTTTCAAACTGTGAACCACACACACACACACACACACACACACACACACACAGAGCCAAATTATCTTCTTCTTCCTCGGCTTATCCAATATCCAGTGACCACCTGTGGTGTGCCTCTAATCTGAAATTAATTTGTTTTCCTTCCCAGGGAGCACTTTACTTAACCTCTGAATGTGTGTGTGTGCTTGTCTTTCTGCCTTTGTGAGGACTCATGTAAATTTGACACCATCATAGTGAGGACTTTTCTGCATTGTGAGGACATTTTGGCCTGTCCTCGCTCCTTTAAAGGGCTGTTTGAGGGTTGGTTTTAAGGTTAAGGGTATAGTTAGGTTTAGGTTAGGGATTTAGTTGTAATGGTTAGGGTTAGGGGCTAGGGAATGCATTATGTCAAAAGTGTGTAGAAAGACAAAAGTATGTGTGTGTGTTGCTTTCAGCGTAAGTTTTAACTGAAGTCCAGATTCAGATCATGTAACTTGTCAGCCATGTAAATAAACATATGTCAGTTGTATTATTTTTCTAGTTAATTCATTCAGTTACCACACTGAAAGATTGATTATGGTTAAGATTATTTGCATATTTATGTATATAAGATTTTTTTGTGAGTTTTTTCTGTGTTGAACCCTGTTTATATAAACCAGCACATATAAAAATGAACAATTTCCCCATTGATTTTGTTTCGACAAAGTTCTTTGGAAGACATCTCTGTAACAGATGACTTTTTGTTTTCATGGAGAGATCGGCAGATGACCTTACAATCATCTGCTTATCTCTCTATGCAAACAAAAAACAAAGCTGCTTCTTTCTGAATGAAATCAATTTCATTATCAAAGATGACTTAGGCAATATCATTTGTGGTTTCATGTCATGTTTACACTACAGTAACTTTATTTCTGAAAAACAAACACACCCCAGTTCAAGTCCAGCTTGTTTTTTAGTAATAAAAAATTTAAGAGCTAAATGTTTGCTTTAATATGACTTTATGAGCTGCATTTGTGCTTTTATATGATCTTTAACATTCATGATTATGATGATTCTTTCAGACATATTCATTCAGAAGTGGTAAAATCAGGTCCACTAAACTATTGTTTGTCTGAGAATGAGATGAAAGGAGACACACACCTGTAAGAAATCTTCTTCATGTGCTTCTTCAGCTCTTGTTTGGTGGTGTATGAGTCCAGAGCGAACTCCAGTTGAGGAGTGGAGCCAAACTGAATCAAGCCGACTCGCACCTGGAACAAAGGTGGGTTTATGTGAATACTGATTGACATGAGAGACAGACTGAGGGAAGGAGAGAGAGAGAAAAGAACAAAGACAAACCAAACCTTTTCAGGTCCGATGTCTAGTGCTTGACAGAGTTTGATTGCGTAGTGTTTGGACCTCTCAAAACTGCCCTTCCCCACGCTGTAAGAACCATCCATGAGGAAGAGGATATCCATGGCTGCTGAGCACTGCATCACTTCCCATGAAAACACACACACACAGAATAAAAAAGCTAAACACACAGGATGTCTAGAGAAAGAAGTAGGTTCAAACTCATTCAACGTCTAATCTGATGCATTTTGGCAAAGAGCTCAGATTCTCTTGTTGAATATGGGCATTAGGGGACTATCCTTGTTAGAGATCAAATGTGCCATTGTGAATGAAAATAATACCTTGACATAATAAGAGAAAAACAACTTAGCTTGCCAAAGCTCCATTTCCCCCCCCAGCAGCACACTCGCAAAACCATTACTGAGCAAAACCTCTCTCTCTTATACATGTTTACACTCGCCTGAGGCATAAATAATCTGCTCTCCTTTTACAATGTGCAGCTGATCATGAAAACAGACATTAGAGACAGCGAGAGTGTGCGGTCCGTCTGTCTGTCACTCATTCTGTATGCTCATGAGAGTCACCCGCAAACACTTTCCTTTGTGACACAGACACCAGGCTGATAAGACCACCCACCAACTTTAAGACTAATTCCTACAGTAAGTGCTGTCCTCCTTCAATTTATTAACTTTTTCCTATTACTTAAGTGCACAGCACTTTAAAATGTTTATACAAACCTGTCTATACTGTATCATACCCTGCGTACTATATCACTAAGTCTTGAAGCTCCTTGCTGCAGTATAATATGGAGCATAATATTAGTTCAAGCAGAGCACTGAAGTCGTGATTGTGTGATTTGTTCTTGTATGTGTTTATTAAAGAGGAATTATTTCACCCAGAATCCTCATTGCTGCTCAGATACTTCTACTAAACTACTTAATCTAACTGTATAAGAATTGGCAATAAATAGTAAATTTCTTGCCAGAAGCATCTCTAACTGAACTGTATGTTATTCATTGTGGTGCACTAGACCAGCCTACCATTTGGTAAACATTTTTGCCGTGATAAACGTGGTTTTTCGTCATGTACTCACTTTCCCCTGCTGAGTTGATCTTCATCATGTTCTCATGGCTGGTTTGGATCTCCTGCACTGAGGTGCCCTGCTGAACTAGGAGGGAGAAACAACATGGAGGTCAGTCAAATGTCCATACATGTTTACACAATGTTATGCACATGCATGGCAACAACTTCCGTTATTTGGGGGAACACTTGGGCCAACCATTATCATGATGCATGTAAAAAAAAATGCACAAATTACACAGTTCATGCTTTTTTTAAAAAATTAAAATGATCGAAATGTCATCTATCATGCAAAAGCAAGTTGAAGAGCCTGTATCTATCTGTCCATAAACACATAGATAACTATACACTAAGCAGTGGCATGGCTAGTGATTTACAGTACAGTGTGTCTAGGGTCACCAAAGATATGTACTGCAACAAACAATTATTTTCATTATCAATTAATCTCTTGACCATTTATAAGGTTAATCATTTAGCATATAAAAATAGTGGAAAATAGTGCAAAATGTCTGTTCCCAGAGCCCAATGCGACATCTTCCCATTGCTCGATCAACAGTCTAAAACCCCAAAGATATTCACTTTTCAATGACATACGAAAGATAAAAGCAGAAAATTCTCACAATGGAGAAGCTGAAACAAGAGAATCAATGCTGTTTGAAAAAAATTACTTAAATAATTATTCGATCATCAAAATAGCCGCAGATTCATTTCCGTTCAACTGATTAACTGTTCCAGCTCCACAAAAGATACATTCAGAAACACACACACCTTTTCTATTCAGTGTAATTCAAACATATCACTGGAAAAGTAAAATGAGATGAGATGCAGTCACTGAAGCCAGTACAGTTCACTGACTCCCACTTGACCCCTTCTGTGATGGATAATTGAGTATTCAAAGCTAATGTGAATGGACAAGTGAAGAAAAACCATTCTTTCATTTCCATTCACTGAAAGGACGTCGCTCTTTTCAGGCACACGTACAGTCCAGAAAGGGGGGGAGGGACATGTGATTTCCTGTTCAGAGACCATGTGAACATGCCACGTTGTCCCTGGTAACCCCACCGGGTCACAGAGGCATGTATCCAGTGTCTCCACTCTCTGCAAGGCACAGTCTGTGTCTTTAATAAGAATACAGAGAGAAATTGTGAGTTTGTTCTCATCAACTTTGCTCTAATGCTTCGGGCTGTCCGCCTCATGTTGATTTAGCACCTGCTAATTTGCTGAAATAGGTGATTTGTCTTGTGCTGACTGCTTCAAGTGTCAAACGAGCAAAACCGCAAAGAAACAGGACAGGAAACATCAAAGAAAAGTTCCATGTACAAAAGTTCAATAGCAGCAGGACCAACATTGACTGTGTCCTCATCTTTCTATCACTGATGATGTGCAGTGAGGCTTGCAGAGAAAAAAAATATGGCATGGTAAAATGAACGAAAATGACAGTTTTGACATTTAAGGATAAATTATGAAAAACATTAGCTCCTACTAAACAGATACTACTCTTAATAGTAATTTTTGGGGGATTACTGAGTTAACAAATATCAACAAAAAACATAATTTTACTAAGATTGAAATGAGTGTGAGTAGAAGAGGGGGATCAGCTGGCTCGAATCACCTCTGAAGTTTCTCCCCTTCATGACTGGAGTCCTCTATCTTAGTTAACAGTTAACAGTTAACAGTACTCGACAGTTTATGTCCAATCGTTGAGGCAACTGCTGCTGGCAAGAGTGAAGGAGCTGCAACAGAATGCCAAATTTCACTTAAAAAATACAACTTTTGAAAGAAGTTATCATATCATATGTGCGCAGAGAAATAATACGCTAAAAAAGCACAAAAAAAACAAGCTATAGTCATGTAAAACAGCAAGGAAAAAGAACCAAACATGGTCCTGCTCTTCTGGCATTGAGGCCGATGAAGACCTTCTTTGGTGGAGTTAATTGATAATTAATAGTGGTAATTATTCTGGATAGTTTCTGGGCAACCAGCTTTTCCAGTCTGAGGGCTCCTTCCCCATATTTACCTCTCCACTAAAATGTCCAGACAGGCTTCTTGATGGACACCATTGATGTTGAAATACTTTGTATGAAAAGACATTTTATATGAATCAGAATCCTCTTTATTGGCCGAGTATGTTTACACATACAAGACTCTAGTTTAGTGTCTCTCAATGTACTAACAAAAAATAACAACACAACAATCTTAAGAAATATAATGACAATATACAGAAGAAACCGTTTCTGTGAACTGTAAACGGGGTACAAAGAATGCAAGGGATGATTATTTCAGGGAAAATGGAGCCGATGACTTCGCATTTCTCTTTAAATATTGATGAAAGAGTTTCATTATGGACTCTTCTATCATCAATTAATAAGTGGAAAGGAGCAAACGATATGAAGTTGGGAAATATTTAAGTGCAAAAACCAATAGAACACTATTCATTAAAGAAAAGTAACACCTGCAGCTGAGAGACCTCATCTCCCACCTCCCTAACAGTCCCGACCCTTTCATCTGCCTCTAATACCAACGTCATTCCAGGCCCAAAGCCCTCCTGACAGTGAAAGTTTAGGGTCTTGGCGAGCAGCTTTCTCATGGTCAGCGGGGCCTCACTGCTCTGAACAAAAAGTCTGTCTGTTCAGTCAAGTGCCTCAGGCTAAATGACTAGTGTATCTTTAATGTCTGTGAATGAAAAACATAGCAGGAAAATCCAGACCGAGATAATGAGCAAGAATCCTCAGGCCGAGGGGTTGATGTCTAATTGGCATTAATCCCACCACAGTCTGGGAAATGGAAGAAATATCCCCTTGAAATCTGCGATAAAAACAAGAATCTGTGAAATTTAATTTGACAGGTTGGATTACACGGATATCTAGCGGGTCAGAGACTGTAACATGTTATCTGTGTTGTCAGCACAAGAGAAAAGGGGAGGGGGGAGGGGGTGAAACAGTCTGGTTTGCTCAAGTTCAAAGTCTTAAAATGGCCAGTAATAAATACTTCAGATGGTGCTAAAGCTGTCATTTTTGAAAACAACTCAAAGATTATATTGCCCCACGACTCCCCGTCTCTCCCCGCAGGGCAAATACCAACACTCAGGTCCAAGAGAACAACTGACGATACGCAATAAAAGCGATGCAAAATTTGACTTGCCTGGAAACAAGCAGCATTTTAAGCACGAGAGACAGGAAATCACTTTGAAGAGAAGATAATGGGAATTCTTCAGCGCTGGGGACTTGACAGGTTTCAGCAATAAAATATCTTGTAAAGAATCTCAGGATGACCCGAGAAGCATCAGCATCACACGTTATCCACCACGCCTCCCAAACGCCAACGTCCGAAATCTATCCCCACCAATATACTGCATGCTTGATTTTAATTTATCAGCACTTATTTAATCAAATTCTAACCCTGAAACAGGGCATTTAAAAGGGTTTTTTTTCTTGATATTGGATATGTCTGTGTGTGCTCTACATGAGTGGAATTATTTTCCTTATGTTACACCAAATAGCAGAGTCACTCCCCATCTTCTGTTGTGAGCTGTATAATTAATACAACTTTCTAAATGTCCCACTCCTTTTTTCTCATATCATAGGAACATTGTCAGGACACTTTAATATAGTTTTTGGGAAATTGGCTGATTTGCTTTCTTGCTGAGAGTTACATGAGAAGATTAATACCACTCTCAGGCATGAAAGAACTCTGAAAAAAACAAGCAAACAAGCCTATTCCCCAAATGTCAAAATGTTCTTTTATGTAATTCTGGAAATGAGCTGAATGTTCAAATATGGATGTATAAAAGGTGTCAGCACATAACAGGAAATGCTATCTAGCAGCTTTAGAAGATGAGTGAAGAGAGTAAAGGTTGTATATCGGCTCATTTTGTATATTTGCGGTATGAGACTTTGAGCAGCCAAACAATTATAATGGTGCAGGTTGATGTAAAACAGTCCAAAACTGTATTTAAAACATTCTTTGATCTGAAGGCTCCGAATTCCAGAGAAGCACAGGAGACACTCCTCAACCGAAACTGAATGCAAAACAGTAATAAAATCAATCAACCGACCTTGAAGAAGCAGCAGCGTTAAGAGGAAGGAGAGGCGGATGATATCAGGGTGCATGTTGGGACACCTGGAATGATAAACATAAGGCACACGCTGAGCAAGCAGAGGGAAGAAAATACACCAAAGAGCAGAGGAGACGTGGGAAAGATTGTATAAGAGCTAAATGAGATGAGAAATACAGTAACATGTGTAAGTGAGCATGTTGAGTATTCAACACTAAATAACCTGACACATCTTTAAAGCCATTTCCATCTCTTGAGAATGACAAGCATGACATGTGCAGCTGCAGCCCACCCTTACTATTTTACCAGGGAAGTCATGTGACCTACCTCGAGGACCCTTACTATGTTTTCACCGTTAACTGTAAAAGTTGAGTCCTGACCTTTCGAAGAAAACTGAATAAAAGGGACACTTGATAACTGACAGACATCATGGAGGAACACCATGATGCTGCTTTCATAAACCTGCCCATCTTGTGCTCTATCTGCATTTCAACTACACTATTCCCCAAACTTTTTTAATATGAAATTTGCAAGCGAGTTTAACAAAAACACCTGCTATGAAACACATGTGTGTCTCAGTTTTAACAGTACCATAAGAGGTCTATTTATAGAAAACGAAGCAACTGATAAAGAGTTAACTCTGTGGTTTACATGTTTGAACAGGTCAGCATTTGTGAGGCAGCATATGAAAAGGAACCAACTCAGCAACTCAGCCCGATAACATCCGCTATAACATACTCTGTATTTTGCCTGGGTCAGAACAATCACAGCAGCTCTCACTGCAGTTCTTGAAGCAATATCAAGATTTCATGTGGTTTTAAAGTGTTAATGGGGATGTGTGTGTCTGACCATGTGTTTTTCAATGAGGGCTGTGTGTTGCCTCTTATGTTTACTGTGTGATCATCGGTGTGGGAAGCGAGTTGCCAGGTAAAAGCTTGAATCATTGAAAGGGCAGAACAGAACAAATTATAAAGATAGCCCGCTGACAAAAACCTCCCTCTTCAAAATTCAGACTTTCAAGCAGTCAGCTACTTGGAAAATCATGGAAACAATTACTTGATTATCAAAAAAAAGAAAGAAAAAAGATTCACATTAGTTTTTTGTCAATTGACTAATTGATTAATCAACTGATTATGCTCTATCAGGACCTTCTTGCCTTTCAAAGTCACTGTGCTTAAGATTGTGACCCATGAACATTTTGGGAAGATGCAAAAAAAATCTGCTGGAACATTGGATTTCTATCTTATATTTAAGGATGAATTTGATATGAGTTTATTGGATACAACTCTACAATCTAATGGAACTCAATATCCCTGCAATAAAACCTCCTTCTGTTAAATTTATAATGTTCAGATTTAGTTTTGAGGCTGCGGTTAGTTATGGTGTAGTACTAAGAGATATTTCAAATAATCCATCCTCCTCCTGTATGTGAATAAGGGTGGACAAACACATTTAGAAGCACCTTACAGTCTGATAACTATGGCCTCAAAATGAAACATTCTGTCAGTGCCAACAAAAACTAAACATATTATATTGACTTGCAATGGACTACAGACTGTAGGTGTACCTAATAAACTGTAAATTGAGTGTACACTAAAGCTTCATGTGTTTAAAAATCCCACCTGCCTTCTTCTGTATGTTCATTGTTGGGTACACATTAGAAGTTGAGGGGCTGCAGATAAGCTTTGATTAACTCTGGCTGCTGATAAGCTTGGTCATAATATCCTGTCTGTGGCTGAAGTGTGTGTGTGTTGGGGTGGGCAAAGGAGACGGACGTGCTAGAGAAACCCTTCCTATAGGTAAAACTGTGTGTTTCTGAGACAGAGATAGAATTGTGTGCAGGTCGGAGCCTCTCTTTAAGAGGAGTCTGTGTGTCTGCGATACAGATCTGAGGAGCTGACATGCGGTGGCTGTCTGAGAAGCCCCGGGCTGATAAACATCACCGGGGGGCTATTGATGCTGTATGTGTGCTCTCGCTGGTACGCCTCGAGGACAAGAGATTTTATTACTACCAGGGGGGGCGCAGCTTTGAATGTATGCACTGCGCACACACACACGCGCGCTTGTATTAGGAAGCAGTCGTGCATGCCTACATATAAAAACACACACATACACACACACACGTGCACTGCACACACCTGTCTCAAAATTGGCAGCCTCTTCACAAGCATTCTTCTGGATCCCTCCACCCTTCATCTTTCTGTCTTCCTCACTCTGTGCCTGTCAGTGAACACCTTTCTGCTCTGTCTGCACTGCAAATTTGGTTCCAGCTAAATTGGAAAAATCTCTACAGATTGTAAAGAGTTGTATCAAGATGCTGCTATGTGCCTTTGTTGCTGTCAGGACTCAAAATGTGTCACTGAAAGTCAAAATCAGAGATGAGAATATTGGCTGAGTAGGATAAGACAATTTCTTTCACATTTCTGACCTTAGTTTAACAGTTTACCTGATACTTC
The DNA here is from genome assembly GCF_963924715.1 of Thunnus thynnus. Lineage (NCBI taxonomy): Eukaryota > Metazoa > Chordata > Actinopteri > Scombriformes > Scombridae > Thunnus > Thunnus thynnus. The sequence goes on along the minus strand of NC_089536.1, from coordinate 13,681,157 downwards.
GGGAAATGAGTTCTCATATAGGGATTAAACTAAACAGCTAATTGGGACATTCCTAAAGACAGTAAAGACCTAAACCATGGATGTGCCGTCTGTTTTGAATTGGTTTGCAGGTTGGAAAGTGCCTCCAGTCTGTAGTCTGTAATTAGGAAGGAGTGCTAGTTTTTGGACCGGCTTCATACAAAATCCTGAGATCTCCTAACCTGTAGTTGATGTGTGAAACATCCTAACAGTTTAAATGATTTCAGAGTGAGTCACCAGAAATGGCCACGTTTAAAACAACAGAAGAACAAATGTGGAAACTTTTTTTTCTCCCCCCACAATGTGACATGTGTCCCATTAAGAGCCACAACTATGTATAATTCAAAATGTCTTGTATTTAAGCATTCAGTGCAAGATCAAGCTGGCAACCACACACAGCATGCAAAGGCTCAATCTTCTGTGCAATTACCCTTTTTAATTTCACAAACAAGGAAACAATCAAGTAACCGACTAAATGCAATAAGGGAAATTGATGTGATTTCACTCTGTTCCCTAAGTGAATTAATAGCTTACAAGATTCCTATCTGCAATTATTCAAGTAGAACACAGAAAAATCAATTAAAGTTGTTCGTTTTCCTTGTAACTTACCTTCTAGTAAGCTGGTCTGTCAACATCTGGTCACTCTGAAATGTGTCATGGGTCAAGGCGGTCTTAAGACGGGGTCAGAGGTTATGACCCTGACATGTAACAGTAGTCGAGGGTTTACTCAAGAACGTAAACAAATTGAAGCGTGTCAGCCTACTTAAGTACAAAGTAGGCACAAGGAATTCAAGAAATGCATTTTAGTTTTTAAGCCCACAGGTGGCTGTTGGTCTGGTTACCTGCTCGCTTTCTCATTGACTTGTATTATCGAGCAGCTTGAGGTTACAATTATATTCACATATGGTGAGAATGTGACTATTTCTTGTAGCGCATCACATCAGACGACTTTTATCACATAATTTCCTTCAATTTAGAAATGTATGAAATCTGTGCTTACAGCTCTGACGTGTGCTACCGCGTTGTTACTTTACGCATCTCCAAAACTGTACTGAAACACTTCCACCTGTTTTAATAAAAGCCGCTTTGGACTCACAACGAGGAAAATCGATAGTAGTTATCTTCAACCTTTCAGACTGCAGGTTCCGCACTCAGCCTCCGGACGAGCGAAATAAACACACTCCCATTTTTCCTCAATGAGCGACAAAATGTTTCTACTTACCCCGAGCTTTTTAATATTCACTATCCTTGAAGTATGTCTTTCAGAAAGCAGTCCTCTCAGCGTCTCCTCATACACACACACCTCTTAGTTTCCGCACTGGTCTGATCTACATGGCTTTCTGCTTCGGACAGGAGAGCAGCGACCCCACCTCCTCACCAAGCCCACCTGTGATGTACCTGCACCGGAGGAGTCTAATGTGTCCTCTCCTCATTCCGCACCGGGTAATTATAAAGAGGGAGGCGCCGAGACGCATTTTAAACGTTTCCCCATTAGTACTTATTATAATTCTCATTTCCAAACTAATCTACATAAGTATGTATTTGATTAAAATGATTCAGACTAGATGATTTTCAAGTGTCAAGTCAAATAAATTAAAACAAAATAACTTCACTGCATACATTTTCCTGTCGTTGTCACAGAACCTTTATGTAAAAACTGAAACACATGTCAAACACAAAATCAATCAGGCTGGACATCCCACCTGAACAGGTGATTAGGACTGAACAAAGGAACAGATGGCAGCACAGCATGCAAGACAGCACACTTACAGGAGACAAATACACACTTGGATAATTGAGTTTCAACACCTCTTGCTGCTGATTTTTCTGCCAACTTTAACAGGCAAACCTAATAAGTGCATTCAACATTTTTTTTTTCTGAGATTTTAAAACCTAAAAAGTGAAGTAGTGACTGAAATTAAACCACAGGTTAAAAACATAAAAGCCCTGAACATAGTGCAAGATCTGTAATGAGGGCACACAAATAAAATAAATTAAATTACAAGCTGGGTGGCGGTTTCTGGAGGCCACATTCAGAGTGAACTTGTGTTAAAGAAATATGGTCCGAAAAAAACAACCAACTTGATTTGAACAAATTGGCGAAGAGGAGTATAAATCATTTTGTCTGTCCCACTAACTGCTTGACGAGAGAAAGCTGCAGCTGAATCAACTGTTCCAGGTGATCAATCTGTGAAAGGCAAGAAAAGTCACAGCTATTATCCATTTGCAGTTTCAATTTTTTTTGCCAGGTGTTACCTACTGATACAATAAAACCTTTTAACAAGTATAACAAAACAATGTAAGTGCAAGATGTCGATGAACATGATTAAGATCTATCAACAGTGAAACAGTGAAAGCAGCTCTGACCTTAGTCTTCAGGCTCAGACAGCAGCAGCCAGACGTCTGAGGGTCTGGAGTTCAAACAAAGAGCCGGTGAATGAAAGTCAATGCTACAGCACCGTGAAAAGTGCGACAAGTGTGACAAAGCCTGAAGTGCAATAAAATATAAAAACATGATCTTTAAAACAAACATACCATTAGTCTTTGTATTGATTCTGCATGGTGGCTCCATTTGTTCAATAATCTTCTGTACTGGATCTTCTGGAAAACATGCATAATGTCATTCCAATTCCATAAATTGCACCAGTATCAGAAAACGCTGGGCTAATATTTAGCTCATGTTGTGCCTTCACCTAAAAAGGCTAAAAATAAATAATATTTTACAGACTTATTAGTCAAAACTGAATTCTACAATCGCACTGTGAAATTCTGACTTGACCAACCATTGACAGACTCTGCAGAAGTGTTTTTCTTCTGCTGTGGAGTCCGGGGCGTCGGCTCTGAGGTTATGTTTGGGCCGTTGGTAGCTGTTGTAGTTTCCAGCACCTTTTGGGTTTCAGGTGTCGACCTGGGCTGGGGGCAGTCAGGGTCAGCTGTAGTGTTGGTAGTGGATGTGCTGCTGTCAGTCTTCACCGTGCTGGATGGGCAAGGATTACTCTTGGTGTCGGCCTGTAGTGCACCCAAGATCATGGAAGTGACATGTCCCCCACCACTCTCAGCGGGCAGAGTCAGTGAAAGGATGTTAGCAGAGCCATCGAAGGACTGGACGGTGGCGAGGACGCCATCCGTTAGCAGGCTTTTAAACATCTGCTGCACCTCCTCTGGCCACTCGGCAGGAAAGAGTTCTTTACCTGAGAGTGAAGGAGGAGGTTCAGAGACAGCCAGTAGCAATTACAAAAGTTAACTGTGGTTAAGTTTTAATTCCGGAGAGAAAGAATAACAGCGCTATTATCTTACCAGTGAGGGTGCAGCGGGTGATCTGAAAGGGGAGCTGCAGCAGGTGCATGGGGATGGGCAAGATTCGGGAGACTGGCACCTTCTCTGTATTGCCGTAGTCTGCGTAGATGACGCTCATCTCATTCTCACCCACTTCCAGGACCACAGCACGATACCAGTTATTATCAGCTGGAAAAATAATGATTAATTTAATATTACGGTGGCTTTGTGACAAATAGCAGAGGCTAAGAATTAAAACATTTTAAAATATTAGTGTACCTTCATGTCACAACCTCAAGAGGGTATTTTTTGTTAATTTCACTGCTTTGATCTGCTTGTGTATTCATGTAATGTGCGTTAGTAATTCACTAAATGTGCATTTTTTTTCATTAAATGTTTTACTGAAAACTGGAACTATACAGCTAAACTCTTGGAAAACAAACAAATCCTCCCTGAGAATTTCCATGCAGTTTTCTTTCTGCTCAGTGTGCTCAGAGAGCAAAACAAATTTTCACCTTGCATCTTAGTTTATTAGCCAACGTACTGACAATACAGACGTTAGATGTAAGCTAGCTAGCAACAGATGCAGAAACTGCGTGTATGGGAGTGTAACTGTGTCTGGGAAGAGCTTGAATTTTTGCTCAAGTTGAAACATTTTCAATGTAGGCATATTTGCATCTTCTTGAGTCTTTCCATTGACTTTTATACAACTACGCCACCTTTGCTTTACTTTTCGCAAAATTTGCTTTGTGTTCCGTTTGGACACACGGTAAGGTCAACAACGTGCCCAAACAGTAAAAAAAATGTTTCGTATTTGGTAAACATTCAAATAGGTTTCCAAAAAAGCCTTGAACCCAGCATTTAAGAGATGATTTTACCCACAGAGCTGCCCTTAAAACTTGATGCACCATTACCAGCTAAGAACCTACAGACAGCACTGAAAACTCCATTAAAAACAGACCAGACCCTGTTGTTAGCTGGGCTGCGGAATGTATGCCAGTCTATAGTCTCATACTTGTATACTGTGTTTAAAGGAGAGCCGCTCCTACGCTCGGCTGCACACGCGCTGTGTAATTATATCTACTAGCAGACACCAAATTACCAGCTTAGGTCTGCGGGGGCAACGGCTGCAGGTGGGGTCCTGAGACAAGTTGGAGAGCAAACATGTAAACTGGGTAAGAGAATGAAAGAAAAAGAGATTGATGGCGACAGATTTGTGTTCATGAGAGAGAGAGAGTACAGCTCACTGATGAATCAGCTGGTCTGTCCTCACAGGGTCTACTTGCCTGTAGTCATTAAAGGATGTGTGGCGGTAATACTGCCTGAGCAAAGACGGGGTTTTCCCCAAGCTAACAGTATTTATTAAAGTCTGAATGCAACTTCCTCATAAACCATGACGTGATGTAAAAACTTATCTATCTCATTGTGAAAGTGTGGTCGTAAGGTGTGTTTGAGTAAAAGAAAGCATTTACTTAAAGTCTAGATATGTCAATATAATGATACAGCATTAATATACATAGTGATTATGTGTGGCTAGATTTAGAAGGAGTTGCATTGATGAACCATTTGCATATGTTCAGGTTTAACAGATGCCACTTACTTCAAGTTATGGTATCAAATTAGACGCCTCATAAAATGTTTTGGAGAAAACTTGACAAACAGAAAGGGCATTGTGAGCGTAGGGCTAAAAATGCACTTTGCTGCTGCAGTGTGTTTGGCAATGTGACAGAAAGACCACATGTTAAGGTTACATGAACACTTGCCCGGTGACAATGTATTAAATGAATAATAAGTATGTTCCTCACCAGAGAACTGGGCACAACAGGCAGCCCCTGGGGTGAATTTGCTCTGGACAGCGGAGGAGGATAAAGAGGCCTGGTTGTTGCTGCAGTAGGCAGCCAGCTCCATCATCACCTCCTGAAGCTTCTGCTGGTCCACTATACAACCACAGCACAGCAATTACAACAGCGAAGCATAGTAGAATTTCATCATTCATGCATCTTCTCATTAGAGAGTGAGAGAGAGAGAGAAGTGAGTGAGTGTTCTGACCCCGGCTGGGAGCGATCAGGTAGAACAGGGAAGGACTAGTGACGGCTGCGATGCAAGGTTGAAAGGTCTCGTTGAGAGGCAGCTCCTCTGTCTTCCAGTCCGCTGGAAAAGATGGAGCTGAAAAAAGAATTACGCACCATTTCAATCAGGCTCCTCAAATGATCAACCGATGCATTTCATCTTAAGGAAGCCAGCAGTCTAGCTGACCTGATGGTGCTGCCACAGAAAGCTCTTTAGTTGGCATCTCCTTCGAACTGCCTGTCTGGTTGGAGGCTTGCACCGGTATTTGGCTTGCGCTCTCTTGCTGTTTTACTCCAGAGGCTGTGTTTGCGTGCGTCTCTTTGGGAATCTCTCCGGGGGCTTTGGCTAGTTGCTCAGAAATGAGGGCAGCTGCCACGTTCTGCCCTCTGCTCTCCAGCTCTACGCCGTAGCCTTGTTCGGTGACGGAGCGGACACATGCGGAGAGCTTCTCGCCATCCACAAGAGCCTGGAACCAGAGTAGGGCTTCACTGCTCCACTCTGAACCTAGGGGCTCCACACCTGAATACAAACATACACACATTTAAAAACAAACAAACATTTATTTAATGCAAATTACAGGATCACCTCCAAACTGCCCTTTTTTTAGCCATCTTTTATGAAAAAGTGTAACCATTCATCTTTAATTGTGCAAAATTTGTCTGGTTTTCAGGCTCAAGCTCTAAATATGCCAAGAAATACTGTATTTTGACCTCATTTGATACCACACTTGGTATCATATATCATTTGATTCCCCTTTGATACCACAGATTTGATTTCTGCCACATATTTAATATAGGGCCACATGTGGAGGACAGAGTTATGCAATAAAAACTTGCGCTAAATAAGAAAGCAATTTTCAGAAATTGCTTTTATGTCATATTAACTTGGAAGACTTTCACTCTCTTTATCATACTGACACTCTCTCGCTCTCACACACACACACAACCTGTGAGCCAGCAGCGAATGGCCTGGAAGGGGAGTGTCAGGAGTTGGGGTGTAATGGATCTAAGGTGGCTCTTTTCCACTTTCATGCTATAACCGTAGTCCACAAAGTTCACCACTACATCATCTTCAGACTGCTCCTTTACCGTCGCACGATACCAGGCTCCATCACCTGGGGAGCAAAAAGCACATCATGTAAAACAAAAATCACCCAAAACAAATAAGAAAAAAGATCATTCCAAATGTCATCTGATTAAAATCATTAGGACATTGTACCATGTGTTTGAAAATGTGTTCAACCTTTGACCAAAGAATAACTTGCCACACTAACAGTCCTAGGAGCTGACAGTGTTTATCAAAACCGGTGGTGCATTAGATGGTCTCACCAGGAAACATGGCACAACAGGGCTCTCCCACTTTGGGCACGAAAGGTGAGACATCTGCCTCACAATGCAGCTTCAGTTCAATCCCCAGCTCTATCAGCCGCTCGTGGTCTGACGGAGACATAAAAATATTAAATAAACTAAAGTGAAATCTTGTGTGGACGTCTGAAATAATTAGAAACTTGGTACATCATAATACACTGCAGTGCTTTCCATAGTTTTTAAAGATATTTGCAGCGTTCTGGAAGAGCGAGAAATAATTTGCTGCATTAAAAGGAAACATTAGTCCACTTGTCCTTGTAATTTTGTGGGGCCAATATAAATTTGTGTCCATAAAATATATGACAGAAGACAAAGTGAACCATACAGTGTGTCACTGATGACCAGCTGTAATATTTGGATGATTAAAGATTAACATCCTCTGAAATGTAGGAGAGAAAAGCAATAACAAACAGCCAGCATTGTTTCTGGACATGAACTCTTACTAGCACTTATCAGCCAGTCCAACTTTTTTTGTAGTCAAAAACCAGTAACAACAGCTCTCTAGACTGAAGAAACATCAATACCTGTAGGATTGTCAATGCGGCAGAAAAACTCTCCTGGGTTCTCCACGACGCTGGCTAACAGCGCCACTGTCTGGCCTTCACTGGGAAGCTCAGCACAAGACCATGACAGGGACTCACCGACTGGAGTAGACACTGAAGAGCACATTTCAACACAAAACATGCATCACACACACATACAGATGTCTGTCCAATTACATTTTGTGCTTTATAACCAAGGTGATGGCTGAGACAGCTGCAAGGTTACATCACTGAGTGAAGAAAACTGTGACTAAACTTGAGATTTATAATGTAACAGCCACAGAGAGCATGAACTGACATTTCAATTAACTAACAGTAGCCTAATATTAAATATCTTGTAAAATCCACACACTTCCCAAAAGAGGAACAACCATTCACTTCAAGACAATGATCATTTCTGATGTTTCAGGTCAAATTTGATATTTTCATTTCCAGTTTCAAAAAAACCTGCGACTGGAATTAAATGTAAATTTTGTAAGATTTATTCCAGACATTTCCCACCATGTGGTTCTGCAGCAGCAGCAGCAGTTGCCTGGTCAGCCTGCTGGTCACCGCTGGTGTTAACAGGAGCAGGAGCTGCGTAACCAGCAGAGATCAACAGCTCGGCTACATTGGCCTGAGGATCACTGGCCTCATCAATCATAGCCACCAAGGCCTTGCCATCGTGCGCTCCCTGGATCTCAATGCGCAGTATTCTGTTTGATACCCTTCGTTGCAGGGCCAACAGGCAGTCCTCTGACCAGCTCTCCCCAACGGTCTGCACCCCTGGAAAGGACCCCGATGACAGATGTTTGAGTGAGTGCATAAGACAACTTGTTTAAGAGAGACTGAAAGACGTGAGTTTCAAAACATAAAATGTTTTCAATATACAGTCACCAAATACATATAGTAATTTAACAACAAAAAAAAATTTCTAAACATTTAAACATGCGTCACAGTGTAGATACTACCTGCTAGACCACAAGGCATAGCTTGCATGGGAAGGGCCAGAAGTGAAGTGCTGATAGGTCGCAACTGGCCTAAATCCACCTCCTCAGAGTTACCAAAGTCAAGGTATCCGACACACACGCGCTCCTCAGAGGAATACGCCAGCACTTTAGCTCTGTACCACTGCTTGTCCTCTGGAGGAATCACACAGAGGTCAGAGGATGGATTAAACAGTCCACAGTTTGAAATCTTCTGTGTCTTGTATTGACTTGTTTAGCTGCAATACTGTCACCAAGCTTGTTAAGTAATTATTTGAAACAATAAACTGCAACAAATCAGCCTTATTTTAACTGAATAAACTCTCATATTGTACTCTACCACGATGTGTTACAGGGTGATATATTCTCCAAGTGTTTATGTGTGATGTACCTGAGAACTGGGCACAGCAAACGGTGCCAGGAGCTGGTCTGAAGTTCTGGGGGTCCGGCACCTGACAGCAGTGTTCCCTCAGCTTCAACTGCAACTCCTGAATCACTCCTGTTAATGAATGGATGTGTTATTGTGAGTGTGTCGTTCTAAAGTTGTAAAAAAATGCCAGATTTTGAAGGGAAATTTTAGAGGAAGCTGTATGTACAAAGACTAAAGCAATGTTCAGACATTAGTGTTTCTCATAAAGTGAGAATATATTTTGTGGTAGTTGATCCTCAGAGGAGGGAATACTTCAAAAAAGGCAGTAAACAAGTGATTTATTGGCTTTCTGCATTTTTACTCACCAAATCCTTAAAATGGATTAAGGATAATAATTCTGACTCTTAATATCAGCCAATTTGTCGAGGTCCAGAGGTTTAAGTAGCGTGTACCAGAACAAATGCTACTTACCAGCGTTCTCCACCTTCTGCACGACAATTTCATTTGGTGACTGGAAGTGGGTGACCACAACGGTGAAGGAGTCACCCACTGCCTGTGTCAGTGGCTCCGGCGGCTGAGCCCAGGTGTTGGCATCCTTCCCATCAGAGAGACGCTTGAAGTTTTCCAAGGATGCGCTCACCATGGCATCTGAGGAAGCCAAAATAGATGACTGAAACTGCAGACTGATTTGAGATAAGCTGGGAAAGTACATATGAAGCTGGCTTACTTATTTCCTGCTCAGTTGGTGTAACACTGACTGTTTCCTCTGCTGCGTAGCCCTGCTCAAGCAGGAACGTACTTAACTGCTTTCCTAAAAGAAAACAGCAAGAACGTCGCTAACTTTGACTTCAGACTTTTATTAGCAATTCTTTTAACTGTGCATTCATATCACAAATCATACTTCACCTATCAAAAATGAATCATGATTATCAGCAATCCAAACTCTATATAACCTACCCATGGAAAGCAGGATGTCCACAACATGGATGCGACCATTCTCTAGAGTTTCCACCACTGTCGCGGTCACAGCCTTGCCGGTCAACAGCTGCCTCACTGCAATACAGCACTCGCCTGACCAGTTGCCAGTCACTGGCACCACCCCAGCAATACAGCACTCAATTGCCTAAAGGGAACAGATTCAAGAGCTAGTGTCATCATGCCAGCTATAAGAGACCATAGACTGTTACAGTCAATGTTATATCAAGACACACTGGACACATGATAAAATGCAACCAATATGTATGGTGTGAATTTGCACTCACACATGGACAAAATGGCTTCAAATTGGCAGCCAGGGGTCTGATCCTGTCCACAGGGACATCTTCCTCATTGCCAAAGTCAATGTAAAGGACATTGGCTGTCTTCTGGTCGGCAGCCAAAGTTTTGACCAGGCCTCGGTACCAGTTCTACACATTAAAAAAGTACAGGAAGTGCAGGAGAGCAAAAACGTGACACAGTGTGCATACTAAAACTTGTGTCTCTTGTCACATTGTTTGAAAAAGCTCACCAGATCACAGGAGAACTGTACTGCGCAAACCTCCCCAACACAAGGTACATGTGTCGTCACTGAGGGGCAACTGTAGGTTTTCTGAAGCTCTGCGCTGATGCTTTGCAGAGCTTCAAGGATCTCGGGGCTTTGGGCGAGGAGATAAAACCTGCTGGGGCTGTAGAACTCCACAACTGTTGCCTAAAACCACACACAGTTACAACAAACACATGTTGCATTTTAGTATTTAACGACACAAAAAAGATCAGTTTTTCAGATTTTAGGCAATCTGGGTGTGTACCTGCATGTCTGCTTCCTTAACGGCTTTAGTCTTCTGCAAGTCCTTCAAATAGACCCTCTGGAGGCTGGATGCATCACCGTGCTTAAATAAACAGGTAACCCAATGATTACGATACCTACTTTTCTTTCACAAGGCTTCGAATCATGTGTATGGGGAGCTTGAAACTTTTACTTCCATAAGGAGGATCGTCAAAGTATTGCAATTACCTTTGATTCCACCAGGTTATCTGCTATCACTGACAAAGCAGTGGCGTCCTTTGATTTCTCTCTACAATTTAAGAAAAACTAGTGAGTACACACTATTTATTGGATATATATTGTACCAATTCCACTCTAGGCTTTTTTTTGTTAGTACTATACAGCACAAAGACAGCTGACAGTCACTGAATCAGCTTACTTTGCAGGTTCTGGATCAACGGGCTTGCACAAGTGTCTGTGTGCCTTCCAGTCTTCCGTCTGGCACACCACAGAGCAGTAAGGCGTCTTCTTGCAGCGCTTGCACCGAAAATTCCCTGTCGAGTGAACACTGGTTAGTTAGAAACTGCTTACTGCACCAACTTTGAATACAAAGCAACAAGTGGCCCCTGATCTGCGCTGATGAGACTGCTGACGCTAACAAAATAACCACAAGAAAATGTGTGATATGACATGTACAATAATGTCATGTCTAAATTAAAATCTATACATATATATGGTAACTTTTCTTTTTTCACTGACCCATCTGTATCATCATACATTAAACAGTTCACATCAATACACATAAAGCACCAGAAAACATCTTGCCATAGCTGGAATAGCAGCACATGAGCTGAAGACAAAATCCTCACATGCGTGTATTATTACTGTATTATTGTATGACACTCATTCAATTGTACATCCGCAGGTACACAAGCACTGAGGTACCCTAATAATATGCCACAGACCTGTGAAACCTATTGCCAGTTACGGCCAAGAGCACCATCTTTTAATCAGTGAATTTACCAGGTGTGGAGCCTCTGGCTGGAATAAAAAAGTGTAACTTTATGTACCCCTTCATGCAGCATTGTGACTTTAATGTTGACAGAACTACCTTGTTGACCACAGTAGTTGCAGAAGTATACAGTCAGTGCTGGTGGCATTGATCCTAACACCTGTTAAGACAAGAAAAAAAAAGCACTGAGGAGAGGGCTTTCATTTTTTACAGAACACACTCATTTTGCAAAAGATGAAGTTTGATACATACTGCAGCTTTATCCATAATGGTTGGTGAATTAATGGGACCTGCAAAAAAGAAAAAAAGGGAAATTAAACTGTTGAAATAAATGGTCTTAAGTACATTTAGTTGCAAACAAAATCTTCATTGATTAAAATACTGCTTTTAATTAAAAGTTTGTTGGGTATAGCCATGCAAAATTTCGCAGGCTAGTTATCTGATAATGGCGGCATTGATTTACCGTCTCCAATGGCGCTTAACGCCAGCCGCTCAGGTGTTGCAGCGGGCATGATGAGCTGTCTCGGGAGCGATGCGGCGCAGAGAGACACGGGGCTCGATGATGGTTTCCTCAAGGGCAGGTTAGGCCGAACCAAGTTGGGGGAAAATGAACTTTTCATAGCTGCAGCTGTCAATATCATTCAAATTATATAAGATCAGACAGTTTATTAAAATATGAGTAACACTAATGACGGCATGCAAAGTGCTAACAGTTTTGTTTGCACTGAAAAAAAGCTGCATTTTATCATATTAACTTATAGCTAATGGTAATGAAACAGCTACGTCATGTAACGTTACGCTTCAGGCTAGTTCGTTAACTAGCTAGCTAATAAAAACGGTTATAATTTAGCAAAAATTACTGCAAGAAACTTAAGTAATTGTGTACTACGGAGCACAACTAGATGCCGACCAAAATAAGAATCTATAGGCTAGATGTATATTTTATGGTTTTAAAATTCATGTTACACGGTCAACGTTTTACCTGAGTGCACGTGTTGGTAGAAGAGATGAAAGTGTTGCACATGCGCAGTGGCCTCAATTGCAGAAAGGTCAAAAGGTCAGGATGATTTTAATTGACATGTTCGTGCTTCTGCTTCAAGAACAAAGACAAATTCAGCCTAATTCCAGCTTTTATTTTGTTCAGACATTGACCTCTGATAGTATGTTTTATGTTTCATTTGCTTTTATTGCTAGTCGTTTCCAGTAACATAAAAATTGCTGAACATTTTCTGTCCTTACTGTAGCTAATATATTCATATATCTATCTTAGTACATGTTAGTGTTATTAATGTTTGCAATTACCGCAAGGTAAAGTGACTGTAGACGAAATTAAGGACGTTTTCCTCAAGCAGTCAATGAGGTGCGTTCAACGTTAATCGGAGTTTATAGCGTCAAATTGATCTCCATTAACTGTGGTCAGCAAGGATGGTGTCATTGTGTTTGTGTTATTAATGTCAGACATTAAAGTATAGTAAGCTACACTTACTATTAAGGTTGTACAAAACTAAAATAAATTAATTGATGTGAAACTAGAGAGGCAAATAATGGCATATTTACCTTCAAGACCTTAGTGACACCTTAGTGTCTTAAGATTAGATAAGATAAATTGATCTCACACAGACAAGTGTCAAAGCAGCAGGAGTAAGCACAAATGTATATATACACATACACACAGTATAGATAAGTAACCTTATTAAGTTAGAATACTAGACATTATGTTCATTTGCTATAAACAGGATGAATCATTAAAAAACTGAAATTAGAGGAAATTAAAATTGTAATTTTCCTTTTGCCTTAAAAATGAATTTCTTGCATGTTTATTTGTACATTTGTGACTTTTAATATTTATTCTGTTAACAAAGAAGGTTCAAGTGCCTGTAACTCTTACCTCTCAGAGTGGCATTTCATTAGCTGAAGGATTCCACCAGGAATAGCATTTATTACCGTTTGATATTCTTTATAAGACTGGAAAGGTTTTCATATCTGAGAAATTCCTCATAAATGAGAATTTGAGCTTCATCATCTTGTAAATCTACAAGATAAATTATATTCCTGTCAATCCAATGTTGCTAATTTATTCTTTCTGGTTGTGTACTCATCAAGGCCGTTTCTTGTTATACACAGACTACCCATGTGCATAGGGCCCCCATCACCACTAGGGGGCCCCCACTGCGCCAATTTTTTTTTTTTTTTTTTTTCTCTCCCCAAATAGTATAAATTGACACTTTGGGTAACCATGTGTCCTCAATCATGAGATTGGCCAGCAGCTGTCCTATGATGATGATGATGATGATGATGATGATTGAAAGTCTTCTGTTTTATTCTTCATAGTGATAATTGTGTGCAATTTGTTATTTGTTCATAGTTCATTTGCACCTTTATCTTTATGCCACTTTCATTAGGCCCTATAAATAACACTTAGGTTGTCTGATTTGCGAAATCGTTTTGGCACTTTTATCTTGATCTTTCTATTGTCACTTTATAATTTTTAATACTTAATTTTGTGTTCATTCTTGTATATAAATGTATAGTTTATTCAAAACATTGTGTTTAAAAAAGTTATAGGACCCCCAAAAAGCTAGAAACAGCCCTGGTACTCATTGCTTCTCATCTGTTTTTTTTAAAAACAGGTGGAGGAGTACCTGCCGTTTGCCTACGTCACACCTACGTCACTCAACACTGGGCTATCATTGGTTCATATCAATTCATCTCTTCTCCCACAGTGGCCATATTTGTTGATGTGTCACATCAAAGTGACTTGTTGGGGCGATCAGCTGGGCGGACAGCAGGCTCAAAGTTCACCATTACCCCGATTAACGGCAAATTGAAATACACATGGATTTATCGCAATCGGTAGGTGAAGATAATAACTTCATTTGTGGTAGATGCTAGTGTTAGCGACGCTAGCTGAAGTGTTAGCTGGCTGCACTTGAAGCGAGCTAGCGCCTCTCATATCAACGTTAGCTTCGCAAGCTAAAGCAAGCACTGCCTCCATGCAATATGTCAGTGTGCAGGGTGAATCCAGTTGTACCAGCTATTGTTAGTTTGATATGTTTTACGATAGGTATGGCTAGCACGTCTGCAGGCTAAAACCAACATAATTTGGTTGGGCTAACGTCAAGAAATGAACCGAAGTGCCAGTAAAACGGCAGTAAATGCAAATGGTGCACCGGCCTGCTGCTTGCTAACTACACAGTAACCATCCCGGTGCATGGGCACCTACAGGGTCTCTTAAATAAGGCTATTACCTTAACTTATTTGGCAGTGTTATGGCATGACACCATAGCATGTGTTAGCTGTTTTGCATCCACTGTTTAAGTGTGTTTCTGTATGCAGCTGTTTCCCACATTTCGATTTTAAGTTGTGTGATATGGCAAAAGGGTGACAACTATAGTCAGTATAGATAAGATGGTATTGAAAGAGGTAGGACAAATGGTACTGTAGGGGGTACTTGTTGTTACAGAGATAGGGGTCTTCTTAATCATTACACATCATTTTCCAAGACAACAATACAGAGAGATGTTCAAATATTTACTATACAAGGCTTCAAGTTATTCTGTTATCTTTCAGCAGTTAATAACACAGCAGATGCTGACAGCGCTGTCCTCAGTTAAAGTGAATAATGTGTAACTGTGTTTTAAGAGGTTCAAGCCAAGACTATAAATCAAACTGAGGCAGGGCTACTTTGTTTATTAAGCTTTTCAGTTTCTGTTTCAGTGAGCACAGGGTTAGTAGCTGGTTAAATTCCTAATATCTCCAAGTTAAAGTGAAACAGAAACTTGTACCATCAAGGTATTGAGAGTTACCATGTGGGCTGTCATGTACAAGCCCTTATGAGACGCTTTGTATGGTTTGACATCTTGCACTCTATTGATTTTAATACCTATAGGCCAATAGACATAGTTAATACTAATATATTTCAAAACTTAATTCACACATCATAAAACCCCCTCTCTTTTAGACTGACCTAGTGTGTTTCACCATGATCTCTGAATGGATTGCCCAAACATTTTGATGATGCAGCTATGTAGTAATCTTGAAAACTGTCTAGGTTGTACTACGTTCTGCACCACATACCTACAGGTGTAACTACGTCACAAGTGTTGACAGGACCACACCTCCTAGTGTGAGTCAAAGCAAAAGAGTGTGTGTATGTGGGGCATGTCTTTGAGTTATTTTTGATAAGAGGTAAACTTGCAAGTCAGAAGAGAAGTAACATGAGGAAATATCATGTTTGTTGTTTGCCTTGTCAGGGCTTTTCCTGGCGCAACACAAGGCCAAGATTGTACCTTAAGACCAGGAAGCCACAGCATGCAAATATTATGGGCATATTCTGTTGATGACATGCAGGAATTTAAGGCTGTTCTGTTTTTTGGAAAACAATGTTACACTATTTATGAAAACCCAAACAGTATATCAGTCATTCCTCCCACTCAGTCTCCCTCTCCTGTGTCTGCCTCTCCCTCTCTCTCTCTGACAGATTTAAACCAGAGAGGGCCCATGGAGCAACCTGGTCCTGCCTCAGATGCGCACATGATGGAAGGATCTGAGGCTGAATCTATTTCAGAGGGATCACCCCCGCTGAATCAGCTTCACAACAGCACATCTAATGTAGAACAGGAGGAGCAGATCTCCGACAGCGGCGCAGATGAGACAGAGAAGTGCAGTCAGGCAAAGGATGAAGTGCAGCTTGACAGTGAATTAATCAAGACTACAACAGATGTTCAGATGGACACAAAGACGGAGCTAGATGCTCAAACATACAATCAGGAACAGGTAGAGGGGAGTGAGCTGGCTGCTGATAACGGTTGTGATAGCAGTACAGTTTCCATTGAAGAAGGAAAACCTCCTTTTAGTCTTTCAAATGAGGCAGGTGGCGCTTCGGTGGCCCCAGTCACCACTTTAGATGATGTGGTAGAAAGCTCTCCTGCTGTTCTTGAAGGAGCAATAGAAACCTTATTGACTTTTGATGAAGTGAAGGATTCTGATCCCACCGCTCAAAACAGCAATGAGCAGCCATTAGTCTTGGTTACAAATTGTTACACAGAGCCCCCACCTGCTGATGACAGCGGATTAGTTAAGAGCCTGTCATCCTCCTCTGTCCAAAAGGCTTCCAAAAACTCACCCACCGACTCCACAACCACCTCCGGGATCTCTAACGGCCCCTCTACTCCCAGTTCCGACACCGTCAGCTCCTCGCTCGCTTCCAGCCCTCAAACCAGTGCCAACACCTCAGCCCCCTCGCATTCCTCATCAAGCCCGTACGACACAGATTGCAGCCGAAAGCTTATTTCCCAGATCCAGCGCTCGCTGTCGCAGGAGTCGCTGCTGGATGAGCTGGAGTCGGAGCTGTTGGCGTGTCAGCTGCCTGAGGGTGAGAGCGAAGGCGAGAGGAAAGGCAACCCACCTGTCAATGGACTCCCCGCAGACCAGGAGGGCTGCATGGTGGTGTTCGAGAAGTGTGTCCAATACAAGTACGCACAACAGGAAAAAGCTATTCAGAGGTAAACGACTATGTTGTGTCTTAAAATCGCTGAACTAATGATGCCAGTTATTAGATTATAGATTATTAGAAGTGTCTGCTGCTGAGAGCAGATAATGATGTTGTAGGCCACCTTCTTCACATTAGTGCAGCACTTAGCTTCCACTGTAATGGGCCAGATTAGTAAGAGATTAACCTACTTGCTAATAGCTATTGTTTTTTTCTCTCACTTTACTTGTATGAAATCTGTCTTGATTAAGCTGGCTCAGGAGGAAATTAGTTTTAAGCCCTTTTTGCTGTAATGAAACTAGACTTTTTGGATGAATTACGTAGAGGGCAGCCTGCATATTTTCCTGTCCAGCCCTATATTTCGGCCTTAATAACAATAGTCTAAATTCTTCAGTACTTTGTATGGACTTGACCTGAATTAGTATTGTGTGTGTGTGTGTGTATAGGTTGCTCGAGGAGAACAAGAGACATCAGGAGCTGATTCTGGGTATCTGTTCAGAAAAAGACACCATGAAGGAAGAGCTGAAAAAGAGGGCAGAGACAGAAAAGCAGCACATGGCCACCATTAAAAAGGTTGGTTTCATTTTCTTATGGCCTCTCCATGCTCAGGTTATTAATTATCACACGTGGAATCGACTGGTTTATGATGTTGTCTGTGTCCCGTGGTCTGTAACGCGTTTATAATCTAATCTGATGAACTGTGTTCATCATTACAGCAGCACGTCTCTGCGAGCTATTTTTAATAGATTTTCAAGAACAATGGAAGCCTATCCACCTTATGTTTCCCATCAGCAAGGAAGCGCTCCACTGCAGTGTTTTGTCTGACATCCTGTCCTTTCCTGGATCTTGATTTCTGCTAATTGTGATCATAAGACACCTGCGTTTTTGTCTTTTTTTTTTCATGTTTGCTATATAATGTTCGGTTGTTGGGGGCCGTCACAGCTTAACGGAAGGAGAGACACAGCAACCTCAAAAGTTGATAAAACTCTGATCACTTATTAGATGATTGCTTTTGACCATCGCTAAATCGGCTTCTCATTTTATTATCTGTGAATATGTAGATGCCTGCTTGTAGTTGTTTTTTCTTTTTCTTTTGGTTGAGTACTGGCGTTCAAAAATGTTTGTTGATACAATATCCGCGTCAAAAATACAAAAATTGCACCCTCCACATCAATTTGCTTTTAATTGAGTAAAACAACAACAGCTATTGGATAGGTAATATGATGGATTATTGTTCAATGTTGAAATGATGACATTCAGGAAAAAAATGGAGGGGAAAAACATTGAGAACCGGTTATATCTCCATTAAAAGTTAAAGTTTGGCTTCTGCCGACTGTTGTACAATTAGAGGACAATCCAGAGGACAAACAGTGTTTAGCAGCACAGGTCACAGTGACAATCCAATTCAATTAAATCTGAAGGCTAGCCCCATATAGCTTGTAATTAAAGAAGTCAAACAAAGCAGCCTGGTGGGAAGAAGGAAAGGACACCGAGTCCTGATTACAAGCATTCAACAGACCACATGTGCATCAAAGGCTGTATTCATTTGTGTGAATTCTGTGCCTTTTTTTAAATATTGTCTTGTGTCTTTTTTGTGTGTGTGTGTGTGTGTGTGTGCGTCTCCTACCCTTTCATTTACAACACTTACATCTAGCTACATCTATTACAAACATAATTACAGCTCTATTCATTGGGCTGGGTATAGCATCACTGTTGCCATAGGAGGAACAGTAATTGATTCATGCTGTCGAGGAAGTGGCATTTGTTTAAGCATTGTGCAAGCAATGGAAGAGTGTAGGAGGGATTTTGTGGCATACACCCAATGTATGCGTATGAGCCTTTTTATTTTTTTTTCCAACCTTTAGATTTGGATTGGTAATTAAATGTCTATTATTAATGCCCATGTTTTTCCAGAAATTTATTTTTAAAAAAAAGTATAGTTTCCTTCCTCTTCCTCTGCTGTCTCAATTTATTTTGCCTCCAACATTTTGTGTGTCAAGTGTCATCCTGTGTAGCAGGTTAGCCCAGGTGTGGCCCAGGCGTAGATGTCGCCCAACAAGTTGCTCACCTTGTGTGTGTTTTTGTGTCTCTCTTTTTTTGTTTTGTGTGTCTGCAGTTGGAGGGCAGGGTGGAGGAGCTGCTGAAAGAACTGAAGGAGTCTAGGGACAAACTGATTCATCAGGACCAGGCTGCTAAGGCTGCCCTCCAGCAGATGCAGAAGGAAATGACCTACCGGCTTGAACAGGTATAACTGTGGGGCCCAGATACACTCTGACTCCTTGATCAGCTGGTCACATAATACTTCTGCCACTGTTTGCCCCTATTTTGCATGTCCGGCTAGTGCTGCTACTATACCTCTATTATGCTGAACTAAGGCTAAAGAGTTTTCCACTTAGCTTGCAATGATTTCACTTTTAAAAAATGAACAAAATGCCAATTGAAATCTTTATTTGCTCAGGATCCCTTACATATCTTCACAGTCAAATGTGTAAAAAAGATAAAATAACAGCCGTAGCTACTTGGCAGAGGCTACAGTGAAGATGAGAAAGGAGCTTAACGAAATGCAAATGCACAAAACCTTTTTAGGGATAGTTCAGTGTTTTTTACCTCCAGGTGAAATGAGTTAATCACTGGTAGTGTTACTGATATATGTATTGATGACATGAGCTCAGGCTACAGTTCCTGTGCTCAGAGATACTCTTGTGAGCCAGCGGCTTGTCAGAGAGAGAAATGAACAGCGGCAAATTGCGACAGTTAATGAAAACATTTCAAACCACAACACAGCACTCGGCTCTCAAAAGCTTTCCATCACCCGTCGCGCAAACAACAGAAATGAAGTGTATTTGTATAAATCGCACATTTATGGGAAAGTGGATTTCTGTCTGGAAGACTGTAAAGATGGTGCGTTCTCTTGAGCTGTTTTGTATGCTGTGTGGTGGTTTAATATGTTGACAGACCGCAGCCTGTGATATCTCTGTCTACAGTATCTGTATAGTATGTGTAGACTGAGTTCAAACTTACACTATACATTAACATCACTGCCTGCGAGTAGCTCAAACCACCTTGCATAAAAAAAAGTCTGAACTACTAATCTAACACACTCGTTAAATCACTGTGACAATCCACAACAAGAATTACAGTTGCCCACAGCTGCTTCATTATTTGTGCCGCATACTGTATCGCACATATCATCCCGACGTTTGGACAAAACTAGCAGCGGAGCGGTCAAGGTCTTTGCTCGCAAAACTCTTGTTATTGCAGATTTAATCACTTGTTAAGCGAATAGTGGAGGCAAGCATATTTTTTCATCCAGTAGTTTGCACACCTGGTTGAAAATGTGTCGGGCACTTTTGCTCTTGACAGTTTTGTCACACCTCACAATTTTTAATTTCACTGTTCAGTGAGCAACATGAGATAGATTTTGCACTCAGTCGGCTCTCCCCTTCTATCAGTCCTAGCTTGTATTAAGATGGTGACCCAGTCCTAATCAGCTGATGCCCCAAAGGCTTGAAACAGTTGGTCATATTATGGACTAGAAGCTTTATGCCACCTAACTGATCATTTTTTCCTTTTTTTTTAACGTATTGCTTTTTTAAAAAAAAAAAAAAAAGCACATTGTGACCCCTGGTGAATAAAATGTGACTCACAAAGGCACAAACAGCATCTCGTTTGGACACTGTCTACCTTTTTCCTCTTGCTCTCCTGAAACACCGGCTTGTTAGAGCGAACAGTGCACACTGGGAATTGGAGCATAACGCGGTTATCTGACAAACTGAGAAATGGCACATGAGAGCATCTCGTTGGCATGAGGAATGAACACACAAGTGTTAGACCAGTGGGGAAAGCAGTGAGTGAACTACCAGGTCGAGAATGAGGTGTCGGTGCAGCAGGTATACCGGCTACTGGTTTTGAGAAGGACTGGGCTGATCAAGGATGCCGATGTAACTACACGAGCCTCGTCATTGGTAATATGATCCCTTTTAAAATGTCTTTTTTTTCCATGTGGTGGCAGTAGTATTTAGTCTGCAATGCTTTTAGCAGTAAGTCTTGACATTTTTGGATTTCTATCAGACATTAAGAAAGACTGGCAGCATTACTGACCTTGCACTAAATAATTAAGTAATAATACACCACATTATTGCACTGAACGGTGAAATAAGGAAGCTGAATGTCTGCCCTATTTGTAAATGTTTGACAAGCTGTAAATCAGCAGTTTTGCCTTCTATTCACAACGCAATCCGAGACCTTCCATCCATCTTCCACCACTTACGTTTGCAGTTGCAGCAGGAAAAGCAGCTCATAAATACTTCTCCCCAGCCATCTCATTATAGAGATTCCTGAGGAAAACAACAATTTCTTAAAATCTCAGATCCAACAATACAAGCAGCTTAGTGGCTAAAGTGTGGGGGGGATGGATACAAACCTATCTCATGATATAAACCACCCTCCCAGGTCAACAAGAAGTGTGACGAGGCACGCCAAGAGAAGGAGGCCATGGTGATGAAATACGTGCGGGGGGAGAAGGAGGCCCTCGACCTGAGGCGGGATAAGGAGAGTTTGGAGAAGAGGCTGAGGGAGGCTACCAAGGAGGTGGACCGCCAGGCCCTCCGAGGGAACCAGCTGGCCCAGGAGAAAGGCCGGCTGCAGCAGCTTTATGATGCTAAGGTGATTATTGTCTCAAAGTGCGGCTGTGTTGTAACATTGTCATTTTGAAAACCGTTAACATTAGGAAATAAAAACTCAGCTAAACTTACATTAGCTGGATTTAATCAGCATTTAGATGTATCCATTTCAACTTGGTTTATGTGGTATTGAATATAGCATCATTTGCCACTAGAGACATTGAAAACGTTCATTAGTTTGTCATTAACTTACAAACTTTACAACGAAAATTACTTTCGATGTAACGAACACTGGAAACTCTCACTGACATTGTGCCCCACATGAAACCCTCATCCAGTCATCTGGATATCATTCCGGCTAAATTCTTCAGAGAACTGATGGGAGAAATAGGCCTTAGTCTGCTCCAAATTTAAAACACCCCCCCTTTGCTCTGGATGTGTCCCAGATTATTTTAAAATAACCTGTATTCAACCACTGATAAAAGCACCAGACCTTGATTCATCAGTTTTTAAAATTTTTTCAACCAATCTCAAAATTACCCTACATTTCCAAAATTCTTGAGAAACTGATTTTAGAACAACTTCTGGAAACGCTTAATAACAACAGCATTTTTGAGAAATTTCTATCTGGATTTTGCGAGCTACATAGCACCAGATCAGCTCTTCTAAGGGTTACAAATGACACATTAATGGCTTCAGACTCTGGACGCTGCTCTGGTCTGGTGCTGCATTGACCTTAGCGCAGCATCCGACACCATCAATCACACTACACTAATTAATAGACTTAAGGATTGGGTGGGCATTTCTGGAACAGCCTCGGAGTAGTTCTCCTCCTGTCTGTCAAATAGAAAATTTTATGTCTCAGTTGATTTATTCATCTCTTCAACTGCACAGACAACGTGCAGCATCCCTCAAGGATCAATGCAACACTCCGAAAGCAACAAGCTGGCAACGTTTCAGAGCTACTTAGCTGATGTGAGAGACTGGATGTCACAAAACTTTTTGCAGTTAAACTCTAACAAAACAGAGGTGCTTATCATCAAGCCCTAAGCACCTCCGTGATCAAGTCCAGACGCTGCTCGGTCCCCTTATCCTGAATATTAAGAACACTGCTAAGAACCTGGGTCTTATCTTCAACAGTGAGCTAAGCTTTGAGCAAAACACAAAAAAAAACTGGTACAATCATGTTCCTACCAACTCTTCTTTGATCTTTCCAAGATCAGAGCAATGTTATCTCTTAGCAATGCAGAGAAAATTATTCATGCTTTCATTTCCTCACGCCTGGACTATTGTAACGCCTTGTTTACCTGCCTCAGTGGTCCGAGCTGTAGCTCAGCTTCAGACTGTGCGGGACTGAAGCCAAACACTCTTCTCACATCACCACACTTTAAGCTTCTTTGCACTGATTCCCAATATCTTTTAGAATCCATTTTAAAATCATGACTTACAAGGCTTTACATGCCAAGTCTTAACTCCTTACTGTCCAAAAAGGCCTCTTAGATCTGTTGGGTTAGGCCTGCCAGCTGTTCCAGAGTCCAGGTTAAGGTCAAAGGGTGATTTTTCCTGTACAGGCACTTCAGCTTAGGAACAGTCTTCCAGTTAGTATTCGATCTGCTGACACTGTCTCTGCTTTCAAATCCTGTCTTAAGACACATTTTTACAGAGTTGACTTTTTCACCTGACAGCTAGTCTTAGTCTTGTTTCCATTATACAGCCCTGATGTGCTGATTTTAAGTTAATTTTAATAATAAATACATGTCTTTTATACGGTCTTTTAATCGTATGCTTGTGTTTTACTGTTCTTGTGTTTTTCTTTTTTATATTTATAACATACACAGATTTAATCTTGCTAGTGTTTTGTTACTTTGGTTTGAGTCTTATCTCAGCTGTGCGTCTGAACGTGTGTGTGTTTTGTGTGAATGTTGTGAAATCAGCAGGGGCGAAACATCAGCCATGACAAGCTGTTAAGTATCTCGTAATCCTTGAACAAGAGCAGTAATATTTTCTCTAATATTCTCTCTCTACAGCTGTGTTGTATGTGTGAGTGCATGTTATTTTACTTTCTGAGTAGATCATTTTGCAAAACACATTTAACAGCTAAACAACTGTACCGTTTTAAATGTATAAACTTGTTATAACAGGTTAGTGAATCACATCTGTCTTGTCTTCTCAGGAAGGGGAGGTCAGTAGGTTTACTCGAGAGGTGGAAAAGTTGAAGGAAGAGATCAACTCGCATCTTATCAAGGTCAAATGGGCTCAGAACAAGCTTAAGAGTGAGGCGGATGCCCACAAGGTAAGTGCAATATATATATAAAGATTTTGTCTTAAACTTATTTTAGTCAAATCTTTTCTTAATAAAGCAGTTGTGTTGAGATTAAGCAGACATTTCTTTCAATAGAACAGGATCAAACAACATTACCTGTATCATTTTTAAATGACGTATATAAATTTTAGGTTAATGTTGTTTTTCTTCATTTAGTCTAGAAAACATCCTTGTGCCCGCTAAGTATTTCCAGTAAACAAATGACATCCCCTTCAGTCATTTTTATTTGCAGCTGCCTCATAAAAAAAAAAAAGATTAGATGTGTCTTTTGATTCAGGGGCTAAATGAAATGGGGTGCAAATGCCACAGTAATGATCCTGCGAGGAAATCATTATTAACATTGTAGCTATTTTTGAAAATGTCTATTACAAAGTAATGGTTTTATTTTTAACTGCCCCCAAGCAAATACACGGAGAAACGGAGGGGAAAAAAGCAACAACTCAGTAGTTTCTCAAGCCCACAGGAACCATTTTTGGTTTGATTTGTGTGGCTGATGTGTGTATAAATCAATCTGTCCATACACGTGTGTGTGTACACAGTATATATATATATATACTGGGTATATCTGCCAGAACTCACAAAGAGCAAACCTGTAACAATCAATCGTTATGGCTTTCCAGTGGCTTTGCTCTGAAGTGATATGCCCTTTTTATTTCACATATATTTTAAACTCACAAAAGCATATCTATGTGCAGGAGACTAAAGACAAGCTGAGGGAGACCACGTCCAAATTGGCCCAGGCCAAAGAAGAGACTGAGCAGATCCGCAAGAACTGCCAGGACATGATCCGAACATACCAGGTCTGTGATATTTATCACATAGACGTATTAGTTTGACCAAGAATGTGAGCAAATTTGAAGTATCTGTCCTAGAAACACAGTGTATGTTCGAGTTTGTGTGCATGACATGGATGTAGATGTAGATTCATGTGTATTTTGGAGATGTAACAACTTGAGAGTCTTTGTTCATTTAGTCTACTCCCATATCAACCAACCTATTGGTCAAAAAAGTGCATTTATCAAATCTGTTTAGTCAGTGACAGATGATAAAATGTTTAGCTTTATCATATACTATACTCTCATATAAATGGTCTGTTTGCATGTAAATTTTTTTAAACAGAATACGAAATGATGCTACTCGATGAGGAAAATCTAATCCTAGGAACGGTAGTTTTCATTTATACCTTAGGATGGTGGCAAAGAGCTGCCGGAGTTTTCTCTCTGTGGTGGGAAGATTAGTCTGAGTTGCTGTATTTTTTCACCAGCAGTGTGTTATTACAATGTGAACAATGCCAGCATAAAACAAGATCTAAAAATGTAAAAGATAAGCTATCTTATTGTAGGTGTAGAAATAAGTAGTTGCTTCCTTTCTCCCATGTCTGATCTTTTAAAAATCTTTCTTTCTACTAAGCTAGTATTCTCTTCATCAGTCCCTCTATTTTGTTTTTTTTTTCTCCCTCGCTCTGCTTCTTCCTCTTGTTTTTAAATCGGTAACCTTTCTGTCCTCCAGGAATCGGAGGAGCTCAAGTCCAATGAACTGGATGCTAAACTGAGAGAGACCAAAGGAGAGCTGGAGAAACACAAGCAGGAACAAACAGACCAATTAGAGGTGACACAGCTTCGCACACAGAGACACATGTATACTCATGAATTCAACCACTTGCTCTCTCATACAGCGCCCACTTTGGCCGACCATTTTTAATAATGGACCAAACTGAAGCTAAGGCAAAAATAACATTTGTAGATTATATGTTTGCTTCATGTCTGCAGAAATACTTGTCTGTGAATTTTGTTTCTATTTTAATCTACGTGACAGACCATTACATATACAAAATGATCAGTTATGCAGGTTTGCCATTAATTCTGCAATGCCTGGCCATTATTCAGTCTGTTATTGATGGGCTCAATGCCAGCTGTTGAAGTAAAAATGTTTATTTTCAGCTGTTTTCATCAGTTTGAGAGGTGAAATTGCCTTAACTAGGAATGAGTAACAAACTGGCACATAAGCTCTGCATGCATGCAAGCACAGACATGGACTCAATCCAAACACAATGGCCTGTTTTTCCTCCTCTGCCCCATTCTAAGGGGAATCACACTTTAAAAATAAATGGCCTAGAAACATGTATTTGCTGATTAGAAATCAATATGAAGTTGCTCGTTTGAACAACAACCCAGTGAGCATCACCCATGTCTTGCCGTCACTCCACAGTCTTGTTGGTTCATCCAGGGTGTTTACAAGCCTTTCAGATGTCTTAAAATGTTTAAAATTTCACAAATATATGACCTTTTTAAAAGTTGTCTTAAATGCAAAGGATTTGAATTTAGAGTTAACTTAATTACCATTACAACTAACGTTGTTAGGAATTTCCTCTGGTGAGCTTGTTCAACACAATATACTAATAATACTACTATGTTGAAATTAGTAATAATTTCAACCTAAATATTTTATCTTATTAAATCTTATAAAATTTGATTGCCCATAAAACAGACAGCCTAACGTTTACCTCTGTGCTGAAGCTGATACACTTACCTTCATAGACACAAACCAATACTTGTATTTTTTACCTTATTCATAAAAAGTAAACATTTATATCTAGTTAAAATCAGTCCATCTTAACAGATTATTAGCATAAGTGAAGTTCCCATTTTTAAAAATACAGCAACCTGGAATTAGCTATGTTCCACCTGTTGACTGACACCATCACATTTTTATCCAAAAATCTCATATTTAGACATAAAAACTCATATTTTAACTTAACTAGGTCTGTTATGTCAGATTTCCTGTTATCCAATTAAAATTTCCAATGGTTATATACAGTACATTGCTGATCAATATCTGATACTTTTGTTTGTAGGACAGTTTTTATCATGTAGTACCTCCATTCTGGCCCTGCTGATGAGTAAATTGGTCCAAGCCTACGTTAGTTTCTGTGATGTGTGTCGTGCTCAAGCGGTGACGCAGCTCAGTTATGAATAATGTAAACTAAACAGTTGAGTTTCCATTACTGTTTGGGTTTTAACATTGAAATGAGATGGGAAGGGATAAATGAATGGGGGGGGAGATGTATTTGCTGCCATCTCCATTACCCACATGTTGTCTTGGATACCTAATAGCTTCTTGGAAAAGTTGACTAGCACTGGTACCATTAATGTGCTTAATGAGTGCATAACAAAATTAATTTAATGAATGCAACACTCAGATTGCCCAGAAATGTATTTGCAATTAAATGATGCAAATGTAAGATTTTTCTTTCATTTCTCTGTTTTCATTAAGTGTGATTGAGGTTCAAGTTGAAGTTTAAAACCACTGAACTGAATTGGTAATTTACTGTATATTAACTGTCATCACAATCAGCATTGGCAGTGAAGGACCCTTTTTAGCATTAGATATCCTTTTACAAGTAGGATTCAGAAGTTGAGAGACAGAAACCCCTTTTATGAGTAGACTCAAAGTAGAAACTATAGATTAATATCTAATTTATACCTTAATGCATCCGGCAGGTCCACCGAGTAAAGGCCAAAGAGCTGGAGGACCTGAAGAGGAGTTACAAAGAGGGCATGGATGAGCTCAATACTCTACGCACCAAGGTTTGACATAACGCTCAGTGTTTTAACATCTGTGTGTGTACGTGATATCCACTCCTCATTAGCGGAATGAGTTTGTGTTGCGTTTTGCTCCGTAGTTAAAGTGTCTGGAGGACGAGCGTCCACGCTGGGAGGACGAACTGTCAAAGTACAGAGAGATCATCAACAGGCAGAAAGCTGAGATTGGTCGCCAGAGAGAAAAGCTGGAAGAGATCACTGCACTCCAGGATCAGCAAGAACGGTAGAAACGCACACACACTCGCACTACTTACATTAAAAGCTCAAGCACAGACGCACTGCAGCAGTAAGCGTAATGGTATACACTAACACATGCTGAAGAGCAAAATTAATGATACGCATGGGATCAGTATCTAAAGGAAATGACTAATGGACTGTAAATTTGCGCTTTCACGCATATTAACAAAGGCTTTTTTTGTACTTTGTTCTAATGTGTTGCTGTAAATCACTGAATGGAAAACAAGACATGATGACCTCATCATTTAGTGCTGTTATCAGAAGATAGAGAAAAGTGTAAAACAAATTAAGTGACACTTTAACAAGATATTTACTACATAAATAAGTGACATTTGTAATTTCCTTCAAGCAAGTGTGCTGCAGTGTGAGCACAGCCTTCGCTGCCTGTAAATGTCAACATTCACTGGCAGAAAGTCTCAGTAAAACTCACTGTAATGTAATAACCAGACGCTAATGTGAGACATTAGATCGGCATGTTTATTATTATTGACGTTATTATGAATTTCAGCATCACTGGTCTGAAATCATAGTCCTATATCCTGTCTTCCAGAAATGTTGAGTGTACTGAAAGCTCCAGAAGTTGTTACTTTTTCTTGTAAACTTTTCTGATGCTTTACAATGAATGAATACAGCAAATTCATTCTGCGGGCTACAGTGAACTATTTTGGGCTGTTCCAATCCCAGTCTTTTTTTGGAAAGGTAATATAAGTTGGAAATAGTTGTCATGATCAAATATCATAATTAGCTGCACTGTGAAGTCGTATAAGCAAAATATACACGTGTATTTTAAAATGACTGATTGCATTTGTCAGAAAAAGGAATACAATACATATATCTCAGATGTACAGTGGGATCTTGTTACTAAACTTCAGTAGGAAAGACAAGATGTTTAAGGAAATAAAAACAAAATGATTGTTATCATTTTAAGTACTGAATGGAAGTATAATTTCAGTGATATGAGCAAACTTTCAGGAGTATTTAGGTCTCGACAAGCTAATTCCTCAAGATGATGTAAGAGGTGTCGTATTCTTAAAAAAGTCCAGCCGTGCATGCCATACTGTAGGTTAACTTACAGGCCCGTTTCCATCTTGACTTATGCACCTGTACTGCCATTCAGGCATAGTTGGTTTGATAGTCCTATCAAACCAACTATGCCTGAATGGCAGATGATAGGACTGCACAGGTTGTAATATAGTTCATGTCTCTTTTTTATTTTTTTTATGTACCTTATCAGAGCGTTCAAAGATAGGCCAAGGACAGATATAGCACACGGAGCAGAAAGGGACTCGGGTCCCTCTGTGGGTGTACGGCTCTGTCGGCCATGTGCAGATGACTTGATAGAGAAACTTCTACTTTTCCACTTATTGAAATGCTGCTGTGTGTGTGTGCCAGAGTGCCATAAGTGGGTGGCGCCAACCCAAATTGATTTATGCAAAAAGCAAACTTTACTTTTTTTGCAGTATTTCTGAGTGTCACTCAGGGAGTTTTTCCAACGCCCCCCCCCCCGCACCAACATTTTTTAGCTGTTTGGCAAGAGCAAATAATTTGATGCCACCGATTTTGGTGCAGTGACAACTTCACTACCAGTGAGGATTGTGACCTTCATCCTGACACATGATGGCTGATTTTTTGACAGTTAATTTGGAGATTAGAATCAAACTGTTATTAGTCATTTCAGCAAGCCTTTAACTTCAGTGTCTATGCAAAAGATTTGACTCATTTGAATGAATAATCCATTACATATAATTGAAATAAGATTGAAATCTAACATGTCATATTTCATGTCATATCATCCCTAATAGTATGCATTGCACACACACACACAGTGGAAAATTCACAGTGATATTAATTTCATTTAAGCTTCTCTCTTTCTATATATATATATTTATTTTTTTTTTCCATGCAGCGACAAACAAGAGATCACATCTCTTCGTGAGGAAGTGGACGGCTTGACCAACCAGATGGCTGACCTCCACCGTGACGTACAAGGCAGCAGGGAGCGTGAGGCCGAGTTATTGGGCTTCACTGAAAAACTGAGCAGCAAGAACGCTCAGCTCCAGTCGGAGAGCAACGCGCTGCAGTCTCAGCTGGATCAGCTGTCCAGTAGCTTCACAGAGCTCCAAGCAAGGCTGGAGGAGACGAACAGGCTGCTAGATGATAAGGTCAGGAACTTGGGAGCATACAGAGTGAAATGTAGAAGTGATGCACGACTGAATGTTACTGTGTTGTAATAGCTAAATTGAATTTGCTAAAACCCCTGTCTCGCTGAAAGCCTTCACAAAAGTCAGGTTTTTAAGATATGGTGATTGTAATTTCTGTTGTCAGTCTCCATTTAAAGATATTTTTTAATCTTTTTTTTAATTACATCTCACATAGGAACAGATGTACTAGAGAGTGAGTGAGTCGTCCTTTGACATTGTCATAAGAGATGAGTTTTCTGACTTTAGAACACACATTGTGCCTGAATAGTGATATTATCTGGTGTGACATTCAGGAAGAAATCTCTGTGTATTTTGTTTTTTGGAACAAGCCACCATTGTCACTATATCGTACCATCATTCATGACTGTTATTGCATTATTCCTAACATTTTTCTTCTGTCTCTATTACTCCTGCAGTCACGACAGCTGAAACGGGAAGAAGTGCTGAGGCAGCAGGAGGTGCAGGGCCTGCAGGAGGAGCGGACAGCGCTGCAGACAGAAGTGGCCCAACTGAAAACGCGAGTAGAAGAGCTGAGAGATGAGCTGGTGACTCAGAAAAGGAAACAAGCTGCCAACATCAAGGACCTGACGAAACAGCTAACTCAGGGTTAGGAAACAACCTAACAATATATTTCTACACAGTGGCGGCATCATGCAGCTAACCTATTATGGTCCAACTCAATGTGACTATGTCATAAACAGACAAGGAGGACTCCTGTTAAACCTGGTGACAGAATATAGTGAAGATTTAAGAACCACTGATTCTTTTTAACTGTCAGTGCAGACACACAGTCATTTTAAAAGTGTCAGATTTTTAAGAAAAGCAGATGCAGAATTACTAGAAATTGGATTTTATTTCAGTTTATTTCGTTTTTTTTTTTATTTTGCGAGGAATCAAAAGGAGTTTTATTAACGCTCAGCCTTGCCAAAGCGGCCATTGTGTTCATGTTATTCATATTCAGATATAGTTTTAGTTATATGTCACAAGTCAAAGTAACAGATTTCTTTTTTCACATCATCTAATTTTAGGCAGAACACAGACTAAATCAGGCGGTGTGGCGAAAATGCTAGTCCTCCCATTCGTTTGAATGTGGGTAGTGAGTTTAGGCTGCGGGGGTTTTGGCTGCACTGGCCTGTGGTGAGAAAGTTGATCCAACTTTTGGAGAAACGCAACCTGACGTCAC
Organism: Thunnus thynnus; assembly: GCF_963924715.1. Classification (NCBI taxonomy): domain Eukaryota; kingdom Metazoa; phylum Chordata; class Actinopteri; order Scombriformes; family Scombridae; genus Thunnus; species Thunnus thynnus. Next base: position 13,650,134 of record NC_089536.1, on the reverse strand, counting down.
GCTGCGGTGGCCAATCACAGCAAGAGACAGATGTTGGATGTAAACTGCAACTTGACTGGTTGGCGGAGGCATACAACTTGCAAAGCAGTATTTCTAGTTAACTTTAATATAAAATGGCTGAGCTGAGAGACTTTACAGGCTTTAGTGTCAGGTCATACTTGCAGATAAAGAGAGAATACAGGGTGATTAGAGGTAAGGGAGATGGGAGTGTACAGATGGGTGCTGTGCTTAGAGAGCTAATGTTCCCCTCATGCGGGGATTATAAAGAACTTGCTTCTCCTACTTGGTTCTCCGGGCACACACGGTTACCTTAAGGCGTGAACTTCAGTGCAATTATCTTTTATGCACAAGCTTTTCAAGAAGCTGGCATGTGGGACGGACAGGACATTTTCCTTAGGAGAGCCTGTGATCATTCATCAAAGTTTCATTCAGACTTTATGACTACTGTGTAGTAATTTGGAAGCCTTTGTAAGGTTTGCTGAGCATGCACTCCTCCTCAAAACCAACCTGCATCACTTTAATTCAGATTCCTCAGACTCAATCACTGAGTTCAGTCAAGTAATAATGTTTAGCTCTGACTTTGCATTTGCTTCCGTTTGGGCATCTGCTTCTATTAATTTGTAAGACTTCATACACGGTTCACTTGGCTGTTTTTAAGTTATTATTCCAATCATTTTAGTCTGTTATTTTGTTCACACAAGGCTGGTGTTTAAATAACTAGTTGAGGAATCAGTAAGTTGATCTAGAGAAAATTAATTTAATTTGAAAATCCTGTTTAAGTTGATCATCAAGTGAAAATATCATATAATTCCTCATTACAGCCTCATAAATGCAAAGATTTGCTTGCTTGTCTTTATTTAATACATTGGAACTGAATATTTGGTCTTTATTTTACTGTTGGTCAAACAAGCAGTAACAAATTTGCAGTTACAAGAGCATAAAGCTCAGAAAAATGTGACTTTTTTGTAAACAATATGCTCAATTCAGCTACTTTTGTAATAATAATAATAATAATAAACTTTATTTATATAACATACAAGAAATGCAGCTCAAAGTGCTTTTTCACATGGGACAGAATGCCATAATTAATATAACATAAGATGGAAAATAAAACCCACTGAATAATAATAATGATAATAAAGTTAAAAATAGAATAAATAGAATGCAGAAAATCAAGCAAAATACAACATTTTTAAAGAAGTGCAGCAGTGCGAAGCAAAGTAGAAAAAATAATTTATGGCTGTATTAGGAAAGTTGCAGCTAGTTAAAAACTAAAGTGAAGAAATAAGTTTTTAGCTTTTTAAAAAGAAAAATATCTAGCTTCCCTGATATCTATTGGTAGTGCGTTCCATAGCTTTGGGGCATAATTGACAAAGACTACATGCCTGATTTTTTTCGACTCTTGCTGGGAATCTCAAATATACCAGCAGCAGATGATTGCAGTGTTCTTGAAGGCAAATAGTTAACAAGGGAGTAAGCAATGTAGCTTGGTCCTAGTCCATTAAGGGCTTTATAAGGAGGAGGACCATAAAATCAATTCTAAATGTAACAGGAAGCCAGTGCAGAGCAGCTAAAACTGGACTAATGTGTTCTCTCCTCTTGGTTCTGGTTAATAGCCGAGCTGCAGAGTTTTGAATGAACTGAAGTCTCTCAGTGGTTTCTTATCAGGAGGCCAGTAATAAGTGTATTACAGTTATCAAGTCGGCTTGAAATTAAGGCATGGATCAGTTTTTCTGCATCTTTTTGATTTAGAAATGGTTGTACTTTAGCTATGTTTCTAGGGTGGAAAAGTTATGTTTTCACCACCTTGTTAATGTGGGACTTGAAGCTTAGATCTGAATCTAAGATAACACCAAGACTTATAACCTCAGATTTAATCCAGGGAGTTAATTTCCCCAGATTATTAAACAGCATTTTCTTTTAGGGCTGATTAGTAAGATTTCAGTTTTGTCCTTCTTTAACTTTAAGAAATTATTGTTCATCCATTTATTTATTGCCAAAAGACAGATAGTAATGGGGTTTACAGCTGCAGCATCATTTGGTTCAGCAGAAATGTACAGTAGTGTGTCATTCACATAACTGTGTTCTCTAATGATGTCTCCAAGTTGCAGCATGTATAGTGAGAATAATAATGGGCCAAGGCAGCTTCCTTGTGGAACCCCAAAGCATGTTTCTCCGACACGACATGATGTCCAAGACTAACGTAAAATTTTCTGTCTTTGATGTATGTTTTGAACCAGTTTTACACACAGTCAGAATTATATTATTATATTATATATTATTTATTATAATATTCTAGAGTTTTCAGCATTCTTTGTATTAATCTTGAAAAACGAATCCTTTCTTGCCAGACGTATTGCTTTGTTTTAGGCAGTCATGGCTTCTTTGATTATTACAGTGAACTGTGAGCCTAGTTTTCCTCCATTGTCTTTCAGCTTCCTGACAGATTCTCTTAATCTCATTAACAATAGTTAGAAATGTCAACAATCAATTTGTCAGGGCAGGTATCGTAACTTTCTGTTTTTTACTTTTTCTTCTTCCACAGCCCGTAAGAGACTGGAGCAGGTTGAGAATGGAGGCTGCGACCGGGATGTCAGCAGTATGGGGAGTCGGTCCAGTTCCTCAGGTACAACCTCTGGAATTTCAAAATCATGAATGTATTTAAAACATTGTATAGTAGGATCATAAAAGAGGTTTATTTATTTATTTTGCATTAGTGTGGTAGTCTAATGAGGCAATTTTTTGGGTCCGTACTTAATGAAATCCCAGTGAAAAGGCAAGGCAATTTGTTCCTTTTTATTACAGAAAATAACAGGTCATTGCTAGTTCTTACATGACCAAAGCCACATCAATAGTTTTCTAAGTTAATCTTGAACCTCCATCCCCTTTACTCCTCAGGCTCCTTGAATGCACGTCATGGTGGGAGCAGTGGTGTTGAAGAGCGGTCACCAGAGAGCCAGTCAGGTCCTTCAGTGGTGGTTGTGGACAGCTTCCCAGAGGTCGACAAAGCTGTGCTAGTGGAGCGCATCGTCCGTCTGCAGAAGGCCCTGGCTCGCAAGCAGGAAAAAATTGAGTTCATGGAGGATCACATCAAGCAGCTGGTGGAGGAGATCCGTAAAAAGACCAAGTGAGTGGCACGGACCAAAGTGCAGGAAGCAGAGAAAGAGAGATGATGAGAACCTTTTGGTATTATTTTTTTCAGTGCAAATAGAGTGCCGCATTGGATTTCGGTGAGCAGTTTGAGCAGTGGTGAAGTGGAGCTAATATTTCTAACTGCAACTAAAGACTGTATAGTGCTTGAAACTCAGCAGTGGTACAATGGTAGTGCAGTTCAGCTAAAGGTCTCAGCACTTTGACTTTTTTAATAAATACAAAAAACAAGCCACAACCAGCAACCATTAAACTACACAAGAAGCTGCTTACTAATGGCAGCAGTACCTAACTATGATGGGAAGTAAGAAATGAGCTGATCCAATTCTCAGTATATTGATACATCCTATGCATATTTGTACACACACAACATTTTACCTTAAAGAAAAGTAGAAGCATGTCATGTGATAACATAAGGACTCGAGTGAAGCTGTGCAATGTGTTATTAAGGCGATTAAGCTGATTATTACTATTATTATTACTATATTTGACATTTTCTTTCTGACATTGGACATTTTCTTTCCATTTGGAAAAACTATTTAGACACATCATACTTCACTCTTCTCTGTACCGGTGCTTCTACTGACCTTGAAAGACAGTATATATGCTTACTCACACGCTTTATGACCCCTCCACCTCCCTCTGTGTCTCTCTCATCTTTAAATTCTTACCTATGCAAACACTGCACTTCTAATCGTGACAAACTTCATCCGAAGCTATTTATAGTTGAGTTGATCAGGGGGGAAGAATTTATTATTATGGATCCATCCATATTCATGGCCATCACCTAAGCTAAATAGACAGCGTGAAGGACGTTAGGGCTATCTTCATCACATCGCCACTTTTTATATGGTTTAGTGGACTGTGGACTAATGCCAAGATACTGTTAAATGGGGTATGGGGATGAGTTTTCCACAGAGATTGAAGGATTTCTCTTGAATGATTAAAATTGGTGAAGTCGTCATTGATCAGTAAAGATCACTCCAAACAGGTCGCTGAAGGCTTGCATCAGATTCTCTCAATGACATTTACATTGTGCCGAGATATCCAGCAAACCTACTTGATTCTACTCGGATAATCTCTTCTTTCCCACTTCTCATTTGTTTCCCAGCTATACACTTGGATTAAATCATTAGCCTCAACCTACATTCAAGAGTTAAAATTGAGGACGATTCCCACGGTTGCTGTGCTAAATTTAACTACTGTAAAATCTCATCTAAGCGGGGGATGTTACACTGTACAGAATGTGGATATGAATTTGTCCTTTTTGCCTTTCTGTCCCTATCCCCCCAGGACAGCCTGGTGAACACTCGGCTAACAGTAAGCCTGAAGCGTGTGGTGAATAAAGAGGCAGAGATGTGGAATCAGAAGCTTAGGGGGTCCCTGACAAAGGACAGTTAGTGGCAGAAAGTCAATGTGCTCATTTGGTTCACATTACCACATCCATACAAAACATTAATGACCAGCTACTCTGTTGTCATACTTTATCAGTGTTTTCGCATCTTTTATCTCATTTACTACTAACTATTGTGTAAGCACAATTTTCCAAAGGATATATAGTTGCGAAGTGGAAGGAGATATGTCAGGTTCAATGCATTTTTCCCAAAACAAATGTTAACATGACTCACAGTTGTATTATCAGTATAAAAGATGAACTGCATCATAAAATATCTGGTTCTCTAATAAAACGTCAGAGGTACTAGCTTGTATACATGAAAAAGTAAGGTGAGAAGTTAACTATGACTCCCAAGGTGCATTCTGGTAGGAAAACATCCAATCACAGAGCTTACAATTCTGTTATGTGCACCGCAAACAGCACACGAAAGCCTAATATTACACTGTTGAGAAAGCTAATAATGCTTCTGGGATAATTCTGAATCATTTCAGCAACTATGGTACTGTGTTTTCTTCCAAATTGCTACATCAAAGTGTTTTGAATTCGCTGCAGCTCGGATTCAAGCCTCAGACTGGCTTTTGCACTGCTGCTGTGGCTCTTGGGTATTGTAGTGTTTAGAGTGGTCCATCATGCAAAACTGATGGAAAAAAAAAAACAGGATTTCTGGGAAACAAAGTGAAAATAATTAAGAACAGGTAGCCACAATATAAATATATAGGATTGTAACATTATTTGGGAGACTCACCCTCTTTGTATGTTGAATAGCATTGAGGATATCATTAAAATAAAAATGTGAAATGGGAATGCACAGTGGGAAAAGGTATTTCTGGAACTAACAGCTCTTCCTGCTTTGTAACTCTAGTGCTGCATTGCTATAGTATGAAGTCAGAGGCTGGTCTTTGGCTGGCTGCACTGTCTATATATCTGGTTTGTAGTAAATGAGCTAAAACATGCAGAAACAGCAGCATCATCCTACAAGGGCAATGATGTCTGTCCTTCACCCCCCCACCTCGCTATTATGACCATTAAGTCTAAATGAGCCATTCATGTGACTTGAATTAAAATGCAGCTGATACAAACCAGATGAGAACAAAGCAGGAGGAAGCCTCTGTTTGGGAGGTGTAGTTGGCCGCTCATCCAGAGTGTACAGTGTTTTTTGACAAGCCTCCAGTGTCAAACTCAGAATTGCCTTTTAGATTAAGAAAGGTCTTCAGACCTACATCTTTCTAACCTTATGCACCAGATGGTTTGTTATACAGAACCATCTGAGAAGTCGTCCTTGGAAACTGGACAGGTAAAAGGACAGGTACTTTCAAAAGATAGTTGGCAGGTGATTGGATGAACTCTCTGTCTGTCACCGCCTGTCACGCGCTATCGCTCCACCCAAACCACACCCGTAGCTGCCAGTAATTCTAAGTAGCTGATTTGTCCAAACTACTGGTGCTTTGGAGACAAGCGCATAACTTGAAGCCTGACCAAATAGATTCTCGCGTGATCTTGTGAATCCGGCTGCCTCGCAAGGTAAACATCTTTCTTTCTCTGCCTCCTCTTTTTCCTCTCTTGCCACTTTTGAGGAACAGGGTTTAGTCACCCTAAGAACTGGGCTTTGTTGCGCGTCCGATGCAACATATCCGACAGCTGTACTTTACCCAGAATTGTCGCCTTCACTTCGTGCATGCTTGACTTGCTGCCCTCATTCCTCACACTTCCACTGTTGAGGGGAAAAAAAGAGAAAATATTACTAATAAACTCAAAAATAAGTCATTGTCTGGCTTATTTTCAACCCGATGCTCACCTCCCTGCTCCTCCGCCGACCCGTGCATGCCATTCAGCACACCATGTGGCCACATCTTTAATTTCTGTCACTTTTTTGTTTTTACTAAACACTGTCGTGATGGAACTGGAGTCCAAATATGGACCCTTGCAAGTCTAGTCAGAGGTAAGTCTCATTTTATGTCTGTGCAAGCCCAGGTGTTTGTGTGTGTCAGTGTGGGACAGGGGCGATTTATGATGTTGGCTTCTTTGTAGTGCTTACATAGCTACTGTATCATTTCAGTTTTTTTTGCACCATAGATTTAGTTGGTTTCTTAGTTTGCAATGCGTACACTACACCATACAGTTTTTTAGGTTTATGTAGTGCATAATTGTTTGGTTGACTTCTGTGAAAGACTTTTTACATCAAAGAAAACACAGTAATCATTGTATATAATATAATACATATATAATGTATAAAGGATAGTTGTGCACCAATTCTTTTTCTCCACAAAGCACAAGCAAGTGCTGAGAACCGGTATGAGTGCTCAGAATGCATGTTAAAAATTATATCAGATTTGATCCTCCCTTTTTCAGTGTACACTCTAAGTCAGCATATTTAATATCTTCATTCAAGGTAAAATGCTGATAAATGCTTTCGCATTTTAAGGAGGTCTGAGACTCAAGTGTCCCAGTCTTCTGCATACACAGTAGTAGCTATTTATATCAATGCATAGTCTATTGTGAAATGTCTTTAACAGAAGTCGCTGGCATGTTTTCAATCCTCCCAAGACCTCTTTCACAACATATTCACTTGAATAAAATGCCTCCCTGAACAGGAAAGTGAAACAGCATGCTCTTTTTCAGTCACTTGAAAAATCCAAAATGAATGACTATCCCAAGTCAAATCTTGGTGCCTAACATGAGTCACCACTTTAAAATCAGTATAATTGCCTAGATTAGTTCCATAAAGTTATTAACTCGTTATGGAGCGGGATATTATGTAACTGCACACAGCAGTTCTGTCTGCCGCACCTTAAAGAATAACTTAACACCAGGCTGAAAAGTTGTGGTGTTTTCCTGTCGGGAACACCCAGCAGCAAGGTGTGGTCTGTTTCACTTGTAACCACACCCAACAGCGATGATATGCCGTATACTTTTACATCGTGCAGCAAGACGAGAAGTGAAACCATTGGAAGTCAGCAAAAAGAAGATTTTCAGAGGGTGTTAAGTCGCAAGACTCAAAGCGCAGAAAGGGGACAATTGTAGAAGATTTCGTTTTTGGTATTTATGGTCGTGTTTTAATTGCCTCGCATTGTTGATAGCTTGATGATTGGTAGTAGTAGCAGTAGTAGTAGTAGTTGTTGTACCTCCAAGCAATCTACATTTGAGTTGTTTTTCAGCTCTTGCTAGCGAAATATTGATTTTTACTTGGTGGAAGTCAGAATCTCACTACGGTGAGGAACGTCCCTCTGATCAGAGCTCATCCTGTGCACTTAATCAGCTCCACAAACTCACTCTCAGACACTCCCTGAATTTTAAAATGAATATAACTATGCGAGTGAGTGTTGCTTTGTCTTTGTTTCCGTGCTTTGGGTATAGTTTCAGGGGTTGTGAGCAGCATAAAAATATTGCATACTGACCCATCCTAAGAGATTTTCAGAATGTTCACCTTTTCTGTGAAGCAACAACACAGCCTTCTCCACCTGCCCACGCACTTAGAGTCTGTAAAAGAACAAGACTTAGGGCTAGAGGGCTTTTATACAGGAAGTGGTGACACTCGGCAGAGGCAGCTGAGTCACTCAGTTGACCAGTGAAGTTACTTCGGTCGACCGATGGTGTAACTTCATCACTCAGTCAGTCAGTCACGGACTTTTGCGTTTATAGGGCTGGCCCCTGCAGTCCAGCCAAAAATAAGTAAATAATAATTCCAATAGTTTTGTTGTTCATATTAACCACCTTCATGCTTCTTTTATCTTTGATACCTGGAGTGTAGCCCAAGCATCCTCACTCTTACAGCAGAAAAGATATCATGAACGTGTTTTGCACACTAGATTCCCTAACCATCTCCTTTAGCTTGAAAAGTGCTTTGTATTATTTTCCCTTCTCTTTTGTCTCACAGTAAGAAAAAGATTATAATGTAGGAGGCGGTAATGAATTTGAGTGACAGTGGCAGCTCTCTGGATCAGTTTTCCTTTTTAATGGAAACACACTTGCTTGTCAATGTTCTCTTGGCTTCGCTGGGAATATTGGACAACAGGAAGTTAAGAGCTGTTAAGCTAATGAATTCTCCTCTCTACCTCCTCTCTGACACAAACATAGCTTTAACGCAACACTATATTGTTATTTAGATGAAAATGTATAATGAACATGAAGATTTATCTCACTTTCTCTCTCGTACCCTCACACACAAGCATGCAGTTGATTAATAGATTCCTTGCAGCCCTTTCTAATGCAGCCGTTTTCATTACTTTTCCTTCTCTGACTCGCACAATAATAATCTTTCTAACTATGGCTGATTGTGTCCCTTGCGTATGAGTTCAAGAAGCCATCCCACTGGAATTACTATTCAAGTAACGTCTGCCACCTTTGCCGCTGGAGACGTTTTTATTGCTCTGTCGGAGCTCTCCACGCTCCCACCTATAAATCCCGCTTCCTCAATTTTCTTTGCTCAACAGTCTCCAGCCGAGGACACGCATTCACTCCGTTTCTCCTCCTTTTTTTTTGAAGCACAGCGTTTGACTCATCTCCTCACTTTCCTCCCCACAGAATTATCCAGAGCTACGTGCTAAGAGAAGAAACAGGGGCCCTCTCATCAGAGGCGTCAGACATTAACAAAGCCCACCTGAGCCGGCGGGGAGGCATCATGGCTTCGCTTTACACCTCCCACCCGGCGGACAGCGGACTGACCCTGGATTTGTCACTGGAGATCAACAGGAAGCTCCAGGCTGTGTTGGAGGACACACTGCTGAAGAACATCACTCTCAAGGTAAGTTCTCCCCCAGCAGACAGCACACCATGCTGATACTGAACTGTATTTATATAACCTGATATTATTAACGATGCATGCGCAGTGTTATTCAAGCCTCTTAATGAGAAGCGAGTGTGTCGTTTTTTTTAAACTTAGATGACTCAAGTAGGTCAATGTCACGCTCTGCCTTTGCAGCCTCACAGCCTGATGTGACACGACTATTAAAGTGCAGAAGGTGCACCATAAAGAACCCGTTTAGTCAAACCCTAATACAGAAAGTTCGTCTTGGGCCAGTCGAGTATGGAAATACACATAAATTACAAATATTATGCACTTCTAATTCACATTGCTCTCATAGCAATCTGTTGTCTTAGCAGTTTAGTTTGCCCTTGTGTCTTGCTGATCCTGTTCTTTTTCATCAAGTTGTTTTATTGCCCTTCAGTGCCTTTTTAAAAATGCTCGTTCATGCTCTTTGACTCAGTCATCATAAAACGATGTTTCTAATTATAGTCTGGATCTTACGTTTTACTGTAATTTGGCATTTACTGGCTTATTAGCGTCCCATGCATTCACTTACGTAATAGTTATCACTTTTTTGTGTGTGTGTGTGTTTTTCATACTGAAAACTTACCTGACTTCCTTTAAGCCCTCACACCTACACCTGCGCAGGAGACAGGATCACTGGATTAGAGCTGCAATCAATCAATCAATCAATCAATTTTTATTTATATAGCGCCATGTCACAACAAAAGTCATCTCAAGGCACTTTTCACATAGAGCAGGTAAAGACCGTACTCTTTAATTTACAGAGACCCAACAATTCCCCCATGAGCAAGCACTTGGCGACAGCGGTAAGGGAAAAACTCCCCTTTAACGGGTAGAAACCTCAAGCAGAACCCGGCTCTTGGTGGGCGGCCATCTGCTTTGACCGGTTGGGCTGAGAGAGAGAAGAGAGAGAAAGAAACAACAACAGTCATAACAATAATGACAATGACATAGCAGAGCCAGAGAAGGATGCCAACAGGACTGTGAAGGACTGCGAAGGCTCGGCCCAGAACCAAGGGTTTCCTGTGAGATGAGAAAGCACAAAAAAAAAAAAAAACTCCGGGGAAGAAGCCAAGTTAGTGACATGCATTGATGTTACATGAATGCATACAGATGGAGAGGAGGAGGAGGAGAGAGGAGCTCAGTGTATCATGGAAAGTCCCCCAGCAGTCTAGGCCTATAGCAGCATAACTAAGGGCTGATCCAAGGCGAGCCTGGTCAGCCCTAACCATAAGCTTTATCAAAAAGGAAAGTTTTAAGCCTATTCTTAAACATAGAGAGGGTTTCTGCACCCCGGACCCAATCTGGTAGATGGTTCCTCAAGAGAGGAGCCTGATAACTGAAGGCTCTGCCTCCCATTCTACTTTTAAAGACTGTAGGAACCACCAGTAAGCCTGCATACTGGGAGCGCAGTGTTCTAGTGGGATAATACGGTACTATGAGCTCTTCAAGATATGATGGTGCCTGACCATTAAGGGCTTTGTAAGTTAGGAGAAGGATTTTAGATTCTATTCTAGATTTTACAGGAAGCCAATGTAGCGAAACTAAAATGGGAGAAATGTGATCTCTTTTTCCAGTTTTAGTCAGTACACGTGCAGCTGCATTCTGGATCAGCTGGAGAGTCTTTAGAGACTTGTTAGGGCAGCCTGATAGCTGCAACTAACCATCATCATCTTTATCGATTAATCTGTAAATTATTTTCTTGATGAATGGATTAGTCATCTGGTCTAAAACATGTAACGTCCTGCTCAGATATCACATAGCAGACAACCCGGCCTCATGCAGAGGCAGTAGCTAATCTTCCTCTTAGATCCATTAACTGTACATCAGAGAGCAAAGCTGTATACTCTGTGCAGAGAATCTCATGCTGGGATAATCTGCACTTTCTTACCCAGGCATGTGACAAATTTCTCCATGATTGAGTATCTTATTTCTGCTGAAACATTTAGATATCTTCTCAAAACTTACCAGTAAATTGCACTGGTCTGAAGCAAATCCTGTCAACAAATAATCTTGTAAACAACTACTTTCTAAAAATTGACACCACCGTTTAAGTTTAACTCGTGTGATGGTGTAGATCTTTGTTAATAAAGTCACCAAGTGCTTAAGAATATAAAACATGAAACATTTAGACCGGTTTTGCTGGCATAAGTTCTACATTCTGTACAGAAATAGCACAATTAAAAATGAGAAATGAAAATCATCTTAACAGCTTCACTTAAGAAAAATCACAGAGACCGTAATAAAATATGACACTGCTGGCGTCCTGATGGCCTACAAGTTTAAAACAACTTCCTCGAAGTCCAGAAGAGGACCTTTTGTTGCATGTCCTTCCTGATTTCTCTCTCTCTTTCCTCATCTCATCTCTCAAATGTTGTCTCATTAATAATAAAATGCCCGAAAGATATTACAAAATAGATAAATAGAATAAAATACTACACTTAAGTTTGACAATATAATAGTGGAAAAAGTTAAATTATACAAGGAATGTCAAATCAGCTTCATTGAGGCGGTCTTACATTACTGTCAAGATGACGCAGCCGTGGCCTGTATGGTTGTCTGTACCTGTCTGTTACTGTGATCTGACAGGCCGACTGCGCTGTCAGGACAGCGCTCGCCAGGTTGTCTCTCAGCCGTCTCAGTTTTAGGAGAGATAACGTCAAAAATCATGGTCTAATTACGCCCCTGTATTACTGATGCTTACGCTAAGTAAGGAAACTGTGCCTCGCTGTAACTGTGTGTGTTTTTTCTCCTTACTAATCCCCGACCTGAAGTAGTTGATTTAGCTGATATTCATAGTAATCCATCCTGCAGCCCGTGTGTATGTGAGCTTTGCCCAGCTTCCATTCCTCCACCTGAGGTTTCTTTCTTTTTTTTTTTCTTTTTTTTTCCATTGATGAATTAAATGAATCAGGATTTCAACTGAGCCAATTTTCTGATGTGTTAGTGGTAAATGAATGAATCCGTTCCACTTCTCAGCTCTCGGTGCACAACAGCAGTCAGTTCTCAAGAAGTGATTTGGCCAGATGGTGCGTTCTACCCATAAGAAAATGTGGCACCAGGAGTGAGGCAGCCTGTTGTGATTTGTTTATTTCAACTCAATGAAATATGTAAATTTCCCTGATTTACCTCCCATTTACCACCCAGCTGCTCTATGTATGGCTTAACCATAATGTTCCTTTTGTGCCACATTCTCCTTGGATTTGATGTACTTCTATTTACATGTATTTTCTCACTGCATGGAAATTTTAACATCAAATCTTGGGTTTGACCGCCAGTGTCAATTATTTGACACTGAAGTGTTTTAATTTCAGCTCAGGTTATTAAGAGGCATCTGGAAAACATGGCACAGTTTTTGGCATTTGCTCCTTGATAAATGTGAAGTTGACAAGAAGGTCTGTACTGATTTCACTTTACGTCTGCTGTCCGTCATTTTTGGGCCACTTTGTGACAACAAATTAACACACTGGCATATTATCAACTTCTATAAAATCATTATGGCTTACATGTTAGCATCCAGCAGATATGGAGCAACGTTAGCGTTCATTATTGAGTCGTGTTTCTGGCCTCACCTGATGAATGAAAGTCCAATATTACTCTTAATATGCTCTCCTTTAGCTCTGTTCTTGGTCTCCACCAACTCCTGAGGTAAATATCTGACTCTTTAGCTGCTAAATGCTCCACTATGTTCACCGGCTAGTTGCTAACTTTGTCTATCTGCCATTTGATGTTCTGCAAGTAGCTTACACTGGGTTTTTAGAGCTTTTTTTTCTGAAAATGGCTGCCTGCTGCTGCTGAAATCAACACTGATGGATGAGAGTAGTGAAAGCAGTGGAACACCAAAACAACGAGCTGAAGTGCTGAACGGAACTGCAGAGTCTGATTTTTTTATTTGCGAGTTTGTCACTACAAGCAACCCATTTCACATGACACATTTGATCTATTGTTCAAACGTATACAGTCACTGTACAACACCTGCTTTATGTACCATAACATTAACCATTTCTACATATTCGAAGGTGTCCAAATTAAAGCGGGTGAAAAACTGCATCCAAATGGGCCATGGTTGCTACAACATTCATTAAAGCTTCTAATGCACCCATATAAACAAAAAGAGCACTGAAGAAGAGCATGCGTCACCATCCTGTCTGCACAGCCTCTTTGATGTTTGTCTTTTTTTCTTCATTTGCATGTGTCTTTACATGGGCGCATAGATGCTTTATTAAATATTTTTCATATTTTGCAAACAAGCATCTTCCTATTGTCTTTCTGTTGTGTCAAATTAATCTTAAAGACACTCTATATAAAAACTTACATGAGACAATAAATTGTAATGTGGGAGTATTTTCTGGCAGCAGCTTTTTGTTCTGTGGATGAAGGATGATTGTCAGAAAGCAGGAAGTAATGATATATGATATATGACTCAACATGGGCGCGATTAAAGGACAATAAAACAAAACACTCTGACAAAGCCAAATTAAGGCTTCACTTTTGCTGTGATGGATTATTTAGCTTTGGCAATTTTCAAGTCCGTGAGGATTTTTTTTTTTTTTTTCATACTTTATAAGAATTAATGGCCGCTATTTTCAACTACACAGAAAATAAAAAATAAAAAAGCCAGGGGCAAACTTTTAAATACAGCATTATGTTAATGTCTTTGCTTATTTTTGAAATGCATATTAATGAAATCACTTACTTTTCTATGCAATTTTTGAAACTTTCCAAAAACTTTTCTCCTTAGAGACAAATGGCATTAAAACAAAAACATATTTTTACTACTTTTAATGTTGATATACAGCTTTACGGGTAGACACACCAATCCCTCTCATGTATTCAATCTCATTACATTTGAGTCATAAAATCTTTTCTGATTCCCAGGAGAATCTGCAGACGCTGGGCGCAGAGATCGAGAGGCTCATAAAACAGCAGAGAGACCCCGGGGACGAAGTAAGGAGGAAGTGACACGACGCACGGCGCAGGAAAGAGGAAATAAAGGACCAAGAACTATTCGAGGGATCTCCAACCCGCCAATTTTTTGAATCGGACAACAAAAATGCGACACACACTCGCGCGCGTATGAAGGAGTGATATAAATGTGTCAGTAGCACCTAAGGTTGCTTTTTGGAGGATCTCTTGAACTCCGTTTGGAGAAAGTGTCTCATATTAATTGAACTGTCACTATTCCATCCACATTGTGCCACCTTCTGTTTCCTCCTTTGACACAACAAATCTTCCTCTGGCAAACGTCCGTCTCCCCTGAGCCATGCCAAGATAAAAATTTGTTGCTTCAAGCTTGAAACTCTGATTTGCCTTGTAAATGAATCCGATTGAAGATGCCATAATTCTGAATGTATAGCAAATTCTGTCTGGGAAATTAGAAAACATGATTTGCCAGTGATTGTTCGCATAAGAAAACGGAAAAAAGGCGAAGAATTTGTATCTTCTGGTGCATTTCTCTCCTCACGGTGACTCACATCTCTGTCCACCGTAAATAAACTGAGGTGAGGTGATCATCGCCCAGCACGCTCTTTCGACTCCTCTCCCGACGTCCATCTGCCAATAAGCCAAATGTATTATTGAAAGGCTGCTTCTTCAGCTTGACATCATTACACAGCACTCCATTTGTGAAGCAAAAGTGGAGGAAAAAAAAAAAAAAAGAAACCCAACAGATACCAGTACCACCTGCGTCTTTTCATCTGCTTTTGCTCTGCACAGCACCTGCAACCAAGCTGGTGAAGCAAGGTGCCTCATATCAGCAGACCCATCCATCTGTGTGACACCGGTGCTACGACTTCAGGAAACACTGTTTCTCTGCAGTGTTTCACACAGCCAACAGCACTATGCCATCCTACTCTAAAGATGTTTAAAAATGAAGAAAAATCTATGAGGAATATAAATATCATGCTATCAAGGTTGAAATGTAGAGCTGGTCTTTAGTTTGGCCATTTTGAATGTGATTTGTAATTTATTAATTTTTGTTGAAATAGATTTTTTTTTTAGTGTCTGATTCCCTTTGTATTTTTTTATTATCTTGTGTTTTCACTTGAGAGAGATATCTTTTAGAATGTTTCGTCTTTGCTCTTAATTTAAAATAATCCTGTAATGAATACCTCAGACATTTCTTGCTTTTTCCTCACACGGCTAATCTAATTAGCACCAACTTGCAACAACTACAGACGTTTCAGCTTCCCAAAAAGTAGCTCGCTGCTGTAGCAGTTATTTGCATTCCTCTTTTCAGCTAATGGCTTGTAGAAACTTTCTTTGCACCGTGTGCACAACATGATCAGGTGGGGAAAAGACTTAAATGTTAAGGTATTTCTATCACACTCCTCTTTTTCTTTTTCTTTTTTTAATTTGTAGTGTCACTGAGTCAGTTGAGGTAAACCAAGTGTAGATGAATCTGAAGGAGAACAGGGGATCTGTAGCTGTAGCTCAGGAAAGCCTACAGAACCTACAGAAATATATCCAGGGACAAAGTGCAATGCTGTTCCTTTCATTGATTTTTTTTTTTTCCCTGAATGTATTTGTGTGCCAGTAAACTGTTTGTACGTCTGGTTTTATGCTTGTGTATGTACAACATACAGTACTGTACGACTGTGCCAGTGTGTTGCATATTTAGAAACGTCCAAATCGTGTGTGTTAATGCGCGTGCATGGCTGCATGTGTGCCTTTTTTTTTTTTTTTTAATAACCTCTCAAGCTTTTGTGTTTACACCTTCTGTACATGCTTGAGCTGTCGGGGCTTACAGGCAGGTTGACCATGAAGTTTGTTCCATCCAGAGGCGTAAACATGATTTGCATTTAGACCAGAGTCTGACAGCCACACGAACACACGCACACACACCTGCAGCTCCGTACCTGTCCGCTATGCTGCTCACAGGGATAATGCTTCTGTTACTCATTCACAGCTGCTTAAGAGTGTGTGTGTTTGCACTACAAACACACAAGATGAAGGGTATTCAGAGCTAGATCATCTTATCTATATAGAGTGTCTTTATTTCATCTGATTGCAGAAGCTGTCACAACAGATAAGTTTCCATCTCGTTTCCCCCCCCCCCTAGTCAGAAACAGGCTTTTATGGGTCATGAATGGTTGCAGACCGATCCCCTTCCCGTGCACCCTGAGGCTATGTTGACATGGCCCACTATGTGAATAAAGATGAAAGTTTCCAGGATTGAGGTCACGGAGTCCTTAAAGCCTCACTGTTGCTGCAGAGGGTGCTCAGTGTTTGATGTAGCAAACTCATTTCTTTGCAACATGAGGAGATCAGTAAATAAAGGTACAAGCGGCAAACCTGGAGATTACATCTTGATTCTCCTTGATACTGAAATTTGCAACAACAACAACAAAAAAAATCCAACATTGGTTCAGTATGTTTGCAGTTTTACTCGCATTACATCACTTCACAGCTTTCTTTTTCCTTTCAGTCAACTGATAAATTAAATTCTTTTCAGTCTTTAAATGCTAAAAAAAAATCATAGCAGTCTGTTTACAGAGGGAAAAAGTCAAATCTGGCCTATGCAAACACTTGCATGGGCTTTTCTAATTAATTTCCTCTTGAGGTATGTTAATACACTTCCTCTGATTTGATCGCAGTGTGTCACCCGTAAGAGACGGAGCACTTGCTGATCTGAGATTTTCCACATTTCCACGGCCTTGAAATGAAGCCATGCCGCAGCACCGTGTGAGTGCATGAACAGAACCTCACTATACGGATATGAAGAAATGATGTTCAGTACGTGCGAGTGTTGAAATGTGACGTTAAATGAGAAGTTTGTCTCTTTTTTTGTGTTTGTTTTCTCTTTTCTGTGCAATGATTCTCTTCTTCGCTCGATTTTGTGGAATATTCAAACTGTGATCATGATATACATTTGTAGATATGTCATTCTGTAAAATGATGCTGAGATGTTTTTAAAAATACTGATTCTGGATTATGTTTGTACATATGGTGTTTCCAGGGAATAAAAGGAGATGCGTCTTAACATGATTCTCTTTTTTTTTTTTTCCCCTCACCATCACGTTGACACTTGCATTTTTGTTCACATCTGTTGTCCTCGTTACTGTTTCTTCAGGTGAAAGGGTGAGAGATAACAGCACACAGATAACTTCTCACACCCTGACTCTGTAGGATACACAGCCTTAGGTCACGCTTCAAAAGCAGCAGCGTAAGCAGTGTTGGAGGTCATGCACACCACTGCACCACTGTCAGTCAAACCAGACGGCCTCTCAGATGATTTACAAGCAGCACTGTGGGAAGACTCCCAAAATCCAAATGAAAACAAGCATGAACTCTGCAACCTGACATTTTAACTGAATGCATCATTCTTGTGTAACTAACCGAGTTTGTTAAAGAGAACTTGGACAGAGTTTCATAAAATTATACATTCATAGATATAAAAGAGGTTCACGTGTAGAGTTTTGTGTATCAACGTGTCCTTTGGTTTCAAAATCATGAGTCATAAAAGCAGTTATGTAGAAGAATATCCTTAGTCACCCTGTCAGTCTGCACATCAAAATGTAACATCCTGCATGAGCTTTCTCTACTTCCCACGCACACACATGTGCAGACATTCAAAACCACCTACAGACCAGCTGATAGCAACTGTCATCAAAACAATGCATAATTTAGCGGAGGAAATTCATTCCTCTCACATATAGGTGAACTTTCCCATTTTCTCTACAGGCACAGTGATGCACAGCAGGTTCAGATATCTAATTCAGGCCAATGGCTGCTGAGAGGCTATTTTTAGCTCGCTGATAACGGATTCTCCTATCAGCTTAGATGACCACCCTTGAATTCATAAAGCATTGCATTGTCCTTTAGACAAGGCGGCAACCAAGACAGTAGCTCTCAAGGTGTAGAGATAACAAGCCTGTCCTTGTCAGTCTATGATAGTTACAGCTGTAACATAAAGATAAAAATAGTTTAATATGAATAATTAGTAATGCTCTTAAGTATTATTATTATTATTATTATTATTATTATTATTATTATTATTATTATTATTTATTGTGTGATTTGAATTTTCAAAGTTGTACTCTGTGTTGTGATATCTTTTGTACTTTTGTAGTAATTTAAGTCCAAAGTGAAGGCTTTTACAGCAGTTTTGAGATCTCACCAGTGTGTCATGTGATCCGCCAGTGGGGAGAGCAGAGATTTTTTAGATCAGAAAAAAATTCTAAACACATCTCACTCCCACAGTTTTAACTCTCCGAGCACATATCATACCTTAAAATGTTGCCACAAGCCTCCTCTCTCTCAAAACCTTAAAACCTTAAACCTTAATTGATAGAAAGAACACTGTCCGGCTCTCACTGACTCCAATACAAACTGCAGGTGGTCCCTCCTGTTTCTTACTTACAGATTCTCTCTTCCTTCAAAAACTGTGCCTTTTCAGAGGCTTTAACAATAATTATCAGAGATTGAAGCATCTCTGGTAGAAACTACAGTATTTTTCCACAGGAGCAACCACATTTTTCACACTGATGTGCATTTCCAACATCAGGCTGAAAACAGGAGAGGCACATTTTACATAGAGCTGAAATGATAAGTCGGTTGTAGGAAAATTAATCAGCAACTATTCTGATAATCGATTGATTGTTTTTAGTTACTCTTAGGCAATCATTTCAAACATTCCCAAGTTACAGCTTCTCAATCGTGAGATTTGCTGCTTATCTTGTCTATGATAGCAAATTAAATACTTGAGGGTTTAGACTGTTGGTCTGACAAACAAGCAATCTGAGGATGTTACCTTGGGCTTTAGAAATTGCAGTTGCCATTTTATAGATCAAACAATCAATTGATCAATCAGGAAAAATAATCGTCAGATTAATCAATACTAAACATGGAACGAGGACTGTGGATTTGTCCCTAATTTTTTACAGTTTGATCATATTAGGAAGGGATTGGTTTATAGCTATTATGGAGAACTTTGTCATCATACATTTGATATTGGAATATTGTATTGAGAGTTTAGTTAGTTAGTTAGTTGCAGCCTTAGTTTGAAGATGTGAGCAATTGAATTTATTTGGTCTCTAAAATAGATGTGAAACTGAAAAACTGAAGAACCAAAATCCCTCACCCGTGAAAAAGTTTGAAGTTAAAGGCCAGTAGCCACTTCAGAAGAGGCAACCAGTTACTGCAGTAGTAGCACTGGGGATGAAGGACTTACCATACAAACATAGAGTATGTTCAATGGTAACACAGTTCAATATTTAGTGGTTCATTCAAGCTATTTATATCCAAAACCAAAGTATTTCCTGATTTTTTCCTGGTTTAAAAAAGTTCAGTTTTGACTATTTCAGTATCAAATAATATACAATCTTAAGATCAGAGGAAGAAAGAAGTTATAGGATTGTTTTATTTGAATAGATTTTAGAGGATGTGAAAAAGTGGCCACACCATTTTGTCTCTATTATACTTTGTATTTCTTTCCATACTTGTCATTTGTTTGTTTAACCAGTTTAACATCTATATTTGTTAGCATTGTGGTCACATACTTTCCTGGATTTTTGTAGTTTGTGTTTAGCATTGTTTAGTTACATTTACATCTGCATTAATGGTTTAATCGAGATGGACAAGTATTTAAGTTTATTTATTGTTTAATGATTTAAGTCCTGAGTTAATTGAGTTATAGATTAGCTTAAGTTGTAATTTACCATGTACCCACCGTGCTTTCAGGAGATAAAATGTGGAGGCACTGAACCAATTCCTGCTTTTAAGCTTTCACTGACATCACCAGTGATGTCATGGATTAGACCAAGCATGGGGGGATTTATTTTATATATTTAAATGTTTGGTCTTGTATTTATGTTATTTGTACTTATTTTGGTTTATGGTAAGGACTATGCTGTAGTTTATGTATGTGTAAACAATGTTAATTGATAAAAGTGACATTGTCATATAGCAGTTGTTGGTATAAGAGAAAGGAAACCCCTGCTAGAAATATAGTTCTGCCTAGAAAGACTGGAGGGCCTATTTAAGGGGAGAGTTGTTGGTTCGTGGAAGAGCAGAACAGAAAGAGGATGTCGTTCAACAAACCTCTGAGTCTGTGTCTTATCACGATCCTTGACACCCTGGCAAAACTCCCTCAAAGGTAAAACAGCAAATAATTGTAAAAAGTCAGATTGTTGCAGAAATATTATCATTTAGAAACTTTGTTTGAACACCATAGCGTGCATCTTCTTCAGGAGATGTATGCTATTAATTTTCTTTTTTCTAGCACAATCCAGTGATTTTATCTATTTTTTTTAAATATTAAGATTTATAATGGAAATCTATGCTGGGAATGATCCATCTCAGATTGCACAGGTGTGTAACATTTCATACAATTCTACCCACAGTCAGAGCTACAGTAAGAATATAACATGATATTTATTACAATTCTGTCGTCTTTAATGAAATGAAACTTGGTTCACAAGTTTTCCATGAGAATGTGCATATTGAAGCATGGCCCCAATAGCCCCACCTTGTGATCCTTAATAAAACACCACCATGGTACTAAACTGCCATATCTTTTAAATGTTATATTTCATGGCAACCAAATTCAGTAAAATTGTACACATGAGGATGCTGAACAAGTCTGTAGCATTTGATACAATTTCACCTGTAGGTGGCGCTACAAGATTTAAAAATTTGCTGCTGGAGCAGTAGCAGTAGCAGCACCTCTCTACAACAGTAGAGAGTTAGCACATGTCTGCCTGGAGAGTGGAAGTATGATTGCTCACCCATCTTCATCCAGCAAATCAAAAGGTGCCACATTACCATACCACACCATGTATCATATATCAAAGGTGAGTTTCCTTTTTTGTCCTTCTTTCCCAGTCAGTTTGGATTGTGCTATATGCCCTTACTTCTGTTATGATAATGACTTTACACTATGTCATCTGATCACAAAATCAAACAAAATAAGTGAGTTCAGTATATAGTTTTTTTCTTTAAGCCTGAGATCTATTCTTTGAGATTCTTTCTGACTTATTAACCAATCTTGATGTTTTGGAGTTTTTGCTCAAATTGTTTTCTTGAAGTGAATTTTATTCCAATTAAATGTGAAAAGCATTTGACTTGAATTAAGTTTTGAAATCAGAGTCTTGCTAATTAGCTACATCTGTACTGTTGCTAAAACAATCTCTTGTTTCAGTGGCAAGTCAACATTTCTGAGGGTGGAGCTGGACTTGTGATTCTGATGCTCCAAATTACATGGTGAGTTTCATTTTGCTTTGTTTTATATGCCAACATCTCCAAATTACTTAATTATATTCAGATGATGTCCCATTGATGTCTGTGTATTAGCGTCCCCCCACTTTGTGACTGATATTGTTTTCTTTCATGCCTAAGTACTAGTAGATTTAGTATTATAGAGGCCTGTATGAAACACATCACAATTTACAGCAATATCCCTAATTTAGTCCTTCAGTGTTCAATGCATTGCTGGATGGATGCAACACTGAAGGATGGATGTGCTACATAAATTAAGTATTATTATTACTACTACTACTATTTTTAATAAATAAAACATTTTTTCACACCCTCTTTGAACACACTTTTTGTTTTTCAGGAGGTTCATAGGGATAAACTCTGAGAGAGACACATCCCCCCTAGGTCACAGAAGACAGAAAGTCACACAGAAAAAGATGAGTCCAAGGAGTACGCTAATATTTTTTTATAATGTTTTATTTCTGTACAATGTTCAGACAGACTGCATTACTTGTTTAAGTATTTACTTTTTATATGACTGAAATTTAAGTTTAATTACCTGAATGAGCTCCATGCTTTGTTTTTTCTATTACTTTCTAATTTTGTACAAATGCCAATAGTTTAAATGAAGATGCTAAAATGAGACATGGTTTGAAAGAAACACCTTGAAGTGTTGTATCACTTGTCTCAACATTTTAAGTCACAACTCAAATGGCTGTTTATTCATTGTTGTAAATACTGTCAATGAGTAATCATATCAAGTCACAAGGTTTGGGGAAAAGGCATAGGCAAGGCAAGTCTTCACTTCAGTCTCTATAAATGTCACACCCTCCATTCTTCACAGAATGCTTTCTATTCTCTGTCATGGCTTTTTACCACCTACGCAGATTCACTTCTCACTTCTCATCTATTTTTGTTGGCTGTCCTGGGTTTCTAAGGTGTGGTGATTTAACCGTCTCTTCTAATTCATTCAGTCCCAAAATCAATGTTTCATTTTCTGACTTAACCTTTCATCCCAAATTCTTCTGTTTATTTCTTCAGCATTCCAAACAAAATGTGCTTGTTCCATTATTCTTGCTCACACTGACTCTCCTTTCTGTCCTTATATTTCCATGTTGACATTTTTTAAAGCTCAGAAAATTCTGACCCATCATCTCCCCTCTTTTTAACGCCTGATAGTTATCCCATGACTAAACCCCGGGCTTATTCATAACTCAAGGCAAGTGCCTCTTAAATGTGGTCTAAGCCTTCTGCAGTACTCAGGCCTATCCCTCAGGATCGATGCTGCTACTCCTGCGGCTATGCAGGGAATTTCATCCTCTTCTCTCCAACAAATGGGCCGCCGATCATCTTCAGCACGCTCCACATACATTCTACCTGACTCAGACATCATCCTCTCTGCTCAAAAAATCCCTCAAGCCCTAAGACTCACGGGGTAAGTCGGGCATATAGCTGGTGGTCGTCGCTCATTTATGATTTCATAACATTAATTAATTCCTCATCCATGTTTGGCCTTTAGCCTCCTTCACAGAATTTCTATCTCTCCCCTTTCTTCCATATCTTAATTCCTAACAACTGTTCATGTAGATGAATCACTCCTCAGGAAATATATTAAGAATATAATTTTAATACTGATGGTTATTGTTTTATCTCCTCTCAGCTGTTACAGGCTTCACTTATTATTATTATTATTATTATTAGTAGTAGTAGTAGTAGTAGTAGTAGTATTATGGTGATTATGATTATTATTGTTGTTGTTGTTATTGTTATTGTTAATTATAATAATATTAATCAGAGGTGTCGTTGGGCTTTGGGCTTCGGTTCCATCAGAATGAACCTGAGAACAAAAATAAACATTACTTTTGTATGATTTTTTTTAATAAAGACTTACATAGACCGATCGATTGACCGATTGACACGCCTACACTTTGAAACTCCAAAACGGGACCATACCTCCTCCAAACTATCGTTACGTTTAAGGTATCGACCAAAATAACCTAAATCCATATGTTGCAGCAGCTGGCAGCAGCTGGAAACAGCAGCAGCAGCTAGCAGTCTAATCAGCTAGCAAAAATCCAGCAGCTTCCAGTTCTCACATGCATTTTCCTCAGGAAATGTACATTCAAGTTACATTCTAATATTTTCCTTTAATTCATTGTTATTCTACATCACCGTTGGCCTGTTTAACGAATATTTTTTCCTGTCACCTGTGTACAAAAATAGACCTTTGTTAATTGGGAATATTCATGTATCCATCTGGTCTGTCCCATTAGAAAGATTAGCCCTCTTATGTGTGGAACCTCTCTGTAATGCTTTGATTGTATGCCTCTCTCCTGCCCTGCCTCTTAACGTGCTGCCTCACTTCAGGCTCAAAGATGGAAATTGAGAGGATTCGTTTTCTCCAAGAGGGCTGCAGTTCATTAACAAACTCAAACCAGAATGTTGTCTTGTTCATTCAGGTTTCTGATGAATAAGGTGTCAAGCTGCTGTTTATGAATGGGTCCATGAATTAAATGTAAGGTGTGTACAGTAACATGCTCTCACAACATTATGTCGGGACATTGTCTTCTGAATCTTTATGCTAGATGTAGACAAGAGTAAAGTCACAGTCTTTAGGTCAGTTTAACACAAAGAGTCAGTATGAAAGGTAGCAAGTTGAGCTGAGTCTTCAGTGTGATGATGGCTTTTGAACATTTTATCAAATAGTGCACTTTAATACAAATCTGAGGTAATATACTTGAATACTTATACTTATATATTGGTTTTTTACTTGTAATGAACTATTTTTATATTCTTGTGTTGGTACTTTTACTCGTAGTACAGAATGTGATATGTAGCCTTTCCGCTACATATCCAGTTGTTAAAAATGAAAGGGGCTTATAGAAGTCAGGTTTGGAATTTTTTTAAAACATTTTTTTATTTAAATTGTGACAATATGTTTTTGAATTTCAGGATTTTGTTGAATGTCTTTATGTTTGTCTTTTAACATCTCGGGACCATGTTGAAAATAAGTGTTTTCACTTTAACATGTTATCCCTTTTTGTTTTTGTTTTGTGTCTGTAATCCATTAATAAATCATATCATATATATTTCTCTCACCAACAACATCGAGTGTTACAGTCTGGTGGAGGAACCTGAACTGGTCAGCGGAGGTCCAGAGGAACAGTTGAGAAGCTGGGGAGGGTTATGGGAACTAATGCACTACTGTCATGTTTAGCAGGTGTGACACATTGGCCTTTACTGTGAGGGGAGAAAAAAGTCAGTTGGCGGGCTTGCTAAAGGGCACTTTTCCCCTTTTTAGACTGCAGGTTGGCCTCTGAGAAGGCTTTGAACACTCTGTGAAGCCACTCATCATGGGTGTGCATGTCCACCTCTTGAACCACAATGTTTTTGTGAGAGACTGTTAATCCAGCCAGAGCGGTTAATGCTGTACTTTGAAAGCAAAGGCTTTGTAAAGGATTAGGTGCAGCACAAAGACTTAACAGCAAACATCTGTATCTGAAGACACTTGCATATGTGATGATGGTGGTCAGATCTCTGCACTGAGAATGGGATCTAACTAACATTTCTTCTTTTCTCAGTAGATTAGAGACCCAGGGATGATAAAAGACTCAACAATACTTGCTTTAATCAGTGTTGTCGCTTCTTTGGAAACAGCTGCCACGTTATCGTACACACACAGTCATCCTGGACACAAAATCTCAAGACATCAAAAGAGGACCCCTGGACCATCCGACGATGAATCATCAGCTTATTGGGATTCAAGCGTCGGATTTAGTGAAAGGTCAAGGCCTATGAGGTTGGCACTCCTAACGTACAATTGAGAAGAAAGTCAGAGTAGGCTTTTGGAGCCACAGTGCATCAATATACAGACTGTGCCAAAAGTTTCTCATTTGGAGTCATTGGAAGCAAAAACAGTTGAAGCACTCACCAGTGAGAAAATATAGATATATACTGCATATCCAAGTGCTATATAACACTTCATGGTAAAGTGGTTCATCTATAGCATAAGCATCTTTGTATACATGCACCTTTGGGTGGGAGTTGGACCCTAAAGAGACAGAGTGGTACAGTACCCAGTCATTAAATCACAGCACTCCAAGGTTGCTTTTTGTAGCTGCTCCAGCTTAATTTATGGTCAACTTCTAATATTGAAAAGTAGTTTTTCCCCTGAACTTTCCAAGTTCTGCAGCCACTCTCTGCTGTTCTTATTGCAAATGTTTGTAAAAGCAGTCATGTTGTCACAACTGTGCTATGCTCACTTTCACAGTTAATATATTTCCGAAAGTGCAGCATCAGTTTACATTATAAAAGGTGAGCACAAACGCTGAACATGACTGACTTCATTCGCCCAATCGTTACGTGAGCCACAATTAAAGCGAGCCAAAGCGCAGCAGATGGAGGCCACGAGGCGCCAAGTTAACACGGGAATCCAAACAGATGGACACATGAAGAGTAGCACCTGCTTTTGGCACCACACTTCGACACTCTCAGCGTGATTTAGAGTGGAAAAAATCACAGGGGAATTTAGTCTTGCAGGGTTACGAGGTGTTTATTAGCAAGTGGAAGCTGAGTTTTACCAGGGTTCCGCATCGGAAATGCACGCCAACTGTAAGGTTTCTGTGAGTTCAGGCATGCCATTTAGCTATGGTACATTCATAAATAAGATTATGCTAAAGGAATACAATTACTAATTACTATAACTACATTTTAATTACATTCAATATGAACAAATGAAAGATTAAAATGCTTTAAAGGCGAATAAGGGGAGCACTTTTATGCTTCCATAGAGTTTTAGCATATCTGTTGAGGTTTGATTTGGGATCATCAGCGATAATTATCTCCAGGTGCTGACATTTCAGTCTTTCAAAAATTACTGTTTTGTTTCTGTTATTCTGTGGTTTGGAACAACCTCCCGCCCCCTCCCAAAGATAATGACAGTATTTGCATAGTATTATACAGTATCGGGTTTAATCAAGATGGTCCTGTTGTATATCTGCTCTGATTAGCTGTAGTGCTCGTCTCTGCTGTTAAAAATCCTATTTTTTTGTATCAGTAACAGGCGGAGCGATGCCAAAGACCTTTCATTGATGTTTCAGACCCTTGGTCCCCAAACAAGGCCAGTGAAATTTAATCACCCTTCCACTCATTTTTATTGAGTGTTATTTCCTTTCTGTTGCTTTTGAATTAGTATTTGTACACAGTGAATCACTAATCAAAAGCCATAGAAAAATATGTTTTGAAGCAAAAGTGTCTTAGCATTAATTTTACAGTAGCATTTGAGAAAAGAGGAGATTATTAAGATTCACAAGGACACCCTGGTTTTCTGGATGTTTTTAATTCTCTTTGATGATTATAGTGTTTGTGTTGGTCTCTAATCAAGTACAGATGGCAGTAGGAGGTGGTTGGCAGAGACACTATTAATGATCTGGACGAGAGGAGACACGGGCCATATAATCACTGAATGAAAGCCCACACCTGTTGCCTGAGAGCATCTGAAAGAACTCCAGACACTCCCTTCAAGTTTCAACTCAGTGGACTTCATTCTGCTGTGAAACAAGTTTTGAATTAGTTTGTGGGTGTATTAACATTTGGGTGTATTGGGATTACATAGAAGAAATAGTTGCACCAGCTGTTCCTTAGTTCAAACTTAGCCTAGTCATAACGTAAGAGTAAGAACTTAGTGAAGATTTACACATCACTGAATTAAAACTGGTTGCACCACACTAGTTCTTATGTAGAGATTAGTAGTTACTAAATATTTACATCTACTAACTGAATCAACTGACAAATCTAACGTTAGCCTGCTAATATCCGACCTGTTTAGAGTGAAAAATAAAAGGTAATATGGGATATAGTTGACATATCTGACCTAACACTCTAAATTTCACAGAAATGAACCCAATATTCCTCAAATTACAAAACATTTTGCCAATAACATCAGACTAAATGACCAAATAAGGTTGGTTAGCTTAGCATAATCAGACATTTCCCTCTCACTGTAAACTGCATAACACATCATCATCTCCTCCTGCCCTCAACCTGCAGTGATTTATCCTCAAACACAGGGAACGTAGAAACGTAAAAACTTGATACATGTTTAGACTGTTTTTCTTCAAATGACCTTCCTGAACTAACTTCAACAATCTCTTCATCTAAACCATCAACCTGTCTCTTAGACCCCATCCCAACTAGGCTGCTTAAGAAAGTTTTACCCATAGTTAGCACTTCTTTACTAGATATAATCAATCTTTCTTTATTAACAGGCTACATACCACAGTCCTTTAAAGTAGCTGCATAAACCTCTTCTTAAAAATTCTTGTTTCAGGCATTTTAGCCAACTATAAACCTATATCTACATTTCCCTCTCTCTCCAAGATCCTTGAGAAAGCAGTGGCCAATCAGGTGTATGACCTTCTACATAATTCCTTATTATCAGGCTGCCCCATCAAGTCTCTAAAATCTCTCCAGCTGGTCCAGAATGCAGCTGCACAAGTGCTGACAAAAACTAGAAAAAGTGATCATATTTCCCCCATATTAGCTTCTCTGAACTGGCTTCCTGTAAAATCCAGAATATAATTTAAAATCCTTCTCCTCACCTACAAAGCCCTTAATGGTCAGGCACCATCATATCTTAAAGAGCTCATAGTACCCTATAACCCCATCATAATACTGTGCTCCCAGAATGCAGGTTTACTTGTGGTTCATAGAGTCTCCAAAAGTAGAATGGGAGTCAAAGCCTTCAGCTCCTCTCCTGTGGAACCATCTTCCATTTTGGGTCCGGGAGGCAGACACTCTCTCTACGTTTAAGAGTAGGCTTAAAACTTTCCTTTTTGGATAAAGCTTATAGTTAGGGATGACCAGGCTTGCTCTGGACCAGTCCCTAGTTATGCTGCTATAGGCCAAGACTGCCGGGGGACTTCCCATGATGCACTGAACTCCTCTCTTCTCCTCTTCCTCTCCATCTGTACGCATTCATGTACCATTAATGCATGTTACTAACTCAGCATCTTATCTCTCCCATAGCTTTGTGCTTTCTCTTCTATCTCCTCTCTCCGGAGCTGCAGAATCCAGATCTGTGATTGCAAGCCCCTGTGATCCTGCTCAACACCCACTGCTACAATTATTATTATACTTATAATTATTATCATTACTATACATTTCTATGTGGAACTTGCATTGTGCTACGCTGTATTTCCTCCTGGTCTCTCTCTTTCCTCTCTCCCCCATCCCCCTCCCTCCTTCTTTCTCTCTCAACCCAACCGATCAAGGCAGATGGTCGCCCACCTAGAGTCCGGTTCTGCTCGAGGTTTCTTCCCGTTAAAGGGGAGTTTTTCTTTGCCACTGTCACCGAGTGCTTGCTCATGGGGGGAATGTTGGCTCTCTGTAAGTTAAAGACTACGGTCTGGACCTGCTCTATCTGAAAAGTTCCCTGAGATAACTGCTATTATTTGGCGCTATATAAATAAAATTAACTTGACTTGAAACTACTAATTCAAAAGCACACATATTTCTTCAGGTATGCAGATATAAATAGAACAAAGTCATACCTACATTCCCAAAGGACTGGCAGTTAAGTTTTTGTTTTAATCTTTTGTTATTTTTGGAAGTTGCATTACAGCTTGTGATTCTACAGTGACTTTTTGTTCACATTGTTGGCTGCTTCATATTGGACAGCTATAAATGTTTCCTAGCAATCAATCAGTGTTTACTAGCTACGACATTTCTTAAGTTTTAGTGGTGCAATCTGATGTAGTGAATCAGTTTGAAACTAGTTAGTTACTAATAACTTAAGAAGGAATTTATGCGCAAACTTAGTGATCGATTTACAAACAGCTGGTGCACATCAGTCCTGGTCTTGGAAAATGCTCTTTTATTCCTTGGCCATGAAATAAATAAGAAATTCTTTGAACAGAAACAAATACAATAAAGGCAAAAGAATGATTAGATATTCTGGGAAATATGTTCATTCTTGACAGGAGTTAAATGAGAAACTGATAAATTGATACCAAAATCTTCTCATGTCTTGGCAAGAAAATGAATAACCATATGACCTAAAATGTCAAATTATTCCTTTAACATTTGGAAAAATAGGAACTGGTCTTGTAAAATGGTCTCATATTCCATAGACATTCAGTAAGTATGAGCAAGATAGCATCAAATACAATACAGTTAATAAAATGTAGGAATATTATTCAGTGTCTGAACATTGTTTGACATGTTTTCTCGGCCTGTAACAGTTAAAGAAATGTTTAGTCGTCAGTAGAAGTGTTTCTGAATGTTGGTCAGTGGTAACCTCAGTTGTTGGAGAGGTCCTTTTTCATCTACTTTTTGAGCCGGAGCAGTCAAAATGTCTACTGACACACACATACAATTTGAAACAATTATTCTTAAAACTGCTAATTAGCTCCTCCATCTGTGAGCCCACTGCTAATCCGCCCAAATACAAACTTCCTGCCAAACAAACAATGCTTAATAACGAAGTGGGTCTTTGCCAGGAGGCCATCAATGATACTGGCTGCACTGTTGTTGTTTTTTTTTTTGTTTTTTTTTACCCCCACACACATTAGTTCAGCCAATCATATCCAAACAACTTTCATTACCTAAAACAGCTGAGCTCAGTTCCATTCAGTTTTTTCTGGTCAAATTGAAATGTACGGCTCGACCCTTCTGGGAGAGCATCATTAGCAGAACACATCATGTTAATGCATTTTAAAAACGTCCAGCTTAAGGGCTAATTAATATTCCCCAGAAAGAGCTGGAAATCACTCCTGCAAGAGCCACTTCATAACACCAGCTGTCATGATATTCACTAAAACATTTTTATTGGCTTTCAGAGTGAGGCTCGTGGAAAATGAAAGATCAAACGGCATATTTGAGAAGCATGTAACCTCCTTAATGAGACTGTATACAACCAAGAGCTTAAAAAAACATCAGGGGTCTTATTGGATTTTGGACCATTTCAACAGGTTTAACAAAGCAAAGCTAAATGTTGATAATGATAAACAAGATGTTTGAAATGTTAAGCCTTCTGGTAAATGTTTCACCGTAATTATTTGAAAGGAGCACCCCACCAATTTTACAGATGAGGTTCAGCTTACTCATCTCGTGCGCCTATAGCCTGTGAAAACAGCTGCTTAATGTCTTCTGTGGCTGTGAGGGAGCTTTTTAAAGTCTGCGAAAATAACCCATGCAGATGATGTCACACAAATGAAAGATGTTTTAATCGAATTTGTAGGATCCAGCATTCTCGGAGCTTGAAAGTCAGGATACTCGGCTTCTGCTGCTTCAATTTTGACCAGTTTTTAGTCTGTCTCTCACAAGTACCCCAACTTTATGAAAGTGCAATACAAAATTGCTGGAGTACCCCTTTAAATGAGCATACTGGCTTGAAGTGCTGAAAATCACAATGACCTGCAACTTGTATGTTTTGCACTTTGCAGACTGGGGCAAAATGCACTTAAATATACAGATGTAAAACAAATACATTCATCTAGCAGTGCAATGTAATTTCAATTTTTGACAAAGGAAAACTGATTCATCGTTATCTCAGTCAAACCACAATGCAGGTTGTTTCAGTGTTTGAGCTGCTCTCGTATGACTGCGCACAATGCTTAAAAGAATACAGATGCACCATGTTATTGAACCTTTACAGGAGGATTGAAGCAGGTGAAACATATAAACCTTATGACTCCATTGTGCATGAATATGTATGAAACCCACTGTTTAAAAAACAGATTTCCTCATGGCTCATCTCTCTGCAGGGGCCAATCAGACTCCATTCGCTCTCAGCGGTGCCAACCAGCACAGAAGCATAACACATCACATCAATTTGCACAAATCTTGCCAAACCATTGTTTACTTCCAGATGTTGTGCTGTTTAAACACAAATCTGCTCGCAATTGTATTTTCATCCTTGCAAGTTATTTATGAATGAAGTATGATTGCAATTATGTTATTTCCCCTCAAGCATTTTTGGTGAAAGCATTGGTTTTTATATCAGTAAACTTTAAATCAACAAAACACTAAATAAAACTCGAACAGTAATTAACAATGAAACTTCCTTTTATTTCACAGGAGTCAACACACCACCTCACAACAGCATGTAAAGCTTAAATGAGAAAGACAAAGAGAGAGGCTCAAATTCCTCGCTTCAGTAGTACTAAACACCACATACTACAATATGTACAAAGGGCTTGAATCAGACCCACGTTTACTTGCTTAGTTGTAAAAGACAGCGCGGAATAAATACACGTCTATTTTACATCAATGTTTAATATAAACAAATACCTGTCGTACGAATTGCACTTGGCGATGGCTGTGAGGTAAAAACACATTGTGAGCTCTACACATGACTGCAGGTCCGACAAATGCCTCGCTCCTATCCGATGCTTTTAAATAACAACCAGGTTGTGACAGTGCGCCTGAGCGGTCATGTTAAGAAAAATAAACTGTCACCCATCACAAACCCGGGCTTAATTTATAAGATACCCACATCCCCTTGATATATCATCGTCCTCAGTAAAGCACTGAACTGAGCTGCTTTGCAGATCAAATATAATAAGAAATAAACATAAACATAAGGGATGAACCACAGGAGCACAGCGCACAGTGCGTGCGCTCTTTGACAAGGTGCGTCAATTCACTGAATCCTGTTTTATGGCAAAGTGCATGCACCCATTATGGTTTATCACTAAAGCTTTACCTAACTGAATTTTAAGGATCGATATAAGTTAGCAAATTGGATCATCTCTCAGACACTAAACTGTCTTGGGGAGACTTGCGCATCTTGGAAAGAACATTGCTCCTCGTTTCTTTTTTAAAATATGGATTCCAGATACATTTCTGGTGATTGCGCCTATTTGCTTTCTCCGATGCAAAAAATGGACCCACTTAGGCTCTAAGGTACGGCTTTTGCGCATACCTTTTCAAAAAAGACGCCCGTGTGTTTCTCAAAGAGTCAACGCCTTTCCTTGTTACCATCTTTCCCCAGACTCCAGGCTGTTATAATCCACCTCAGTAAAAGTTTTGTTTTTCCTTCACAGCTGTGATTCGGGGTGAGAAAGCTTTGCGGTCCCAACTAAGCTGCTGTCACTGTTGTCCAAGCCGGCGCAGTCAGTCCACATCCCCAGGGTACCGGGCTCCAGAGCGGCGACGAACCCGCCGGAGCACCGGGAAAGGTCGCAAGAGCTGATGTGCAGCCTGCGGTCGGCTTGCCTCGGGCAGCACAGCAGCCTCTTAAAAGCCTTCCTGAAGTCCGGACTCCTGCAGTAAATGATGGGGTTAAACGCAGAGTTGACGTACCCCAGCCAGTTTAGGAACACGAAAAGGTCCTTGTCCACCACCTCTGCGCAAAACACCCGCACGACGTTGACAATAAAGAAAGGCAGCCAGCACAGGGTGAACGTCCCCATGATGATGCCGAGCGTCTTTAGCGCCTTCTGCTCCCTGAGCGCCAGGATTTTAGACGGCCTCTTCTTGCACTTAGAGGTCAGTCCGGTTAAGGTGTTGTGGAACCTGCCTTCGCACTTGTCGATCTTCCTCAGCTGCTTTTTCGCTTCTCTATAGACGCGGGCGTAAACAAATATCATGACCACTAGAGGAATGTAAAAAGATATGATGGATGAGGAGATGGCATATGCCCTGTTGGTGACAAAGTCGCAACATTCAGGGTCCTCGTAGCAGGCTGTGTCCACACTGTCCCGGGACCAGTGCATCAGGATGGGCAGGAAGGAGACCAGCGCAGAGATGGCCCAGACCACGCACACCACCGCTTTGGCCCGGGCTTTGGTTAACAGGCTTTGGTAGCGGAAAGGCGAGGTGATGGCCACGTATCTGTCTATGGCAATAACGCACAGGGTCTCGATGCTCGCGGTGACGCAGAGGACATCCACGGAGATCCAGAACTCGCAGAAGAAGGATCCGTACATCCAGGAGCCGCGCACCTCCAGCGCGGCGCCAAACGGCACCACCAGCAGCCCCATGATGAGGTCCGCGCTCGCCAGCGACACGATGAACACGTTGGTGAGCGTCTGCAGCCTCTGCGTCTTGGCTATGGCCACTATGACCAGGATATTCCCGAACACAATGGATAGGACGATCAAACCCATCACCAGGCTCATCCCCGCCATCCACTGCTCGGACGCGGCCGCATCGGAGCCCGGTGCGTCAGACGCCTCGCTCCCCGTGCCATTCTGGAGGTTCAGCGGCGAGGACGCGCCACCGTCCCCCATGACGGGCTGCTGCGCTGTGTGCGGGACCAGGTGGATTTCATCAAGGCAGTGAGAGGCAGCCTCTCCAGTCTGTCGCACGAGCCACGGCTCTACTACTCCTGTCGCGCGCCAACTCCATCTGGAGCCTCTCTCTAACACTCAGCCTGCACGAGCTGCTGCATCGGCCGGGACATCAGAGCAGGTGACATCACTCCTCTCGCGACCAATCAGGTAGCCCAGCAGGCAAACGGTCCCAACAATGAAGTTTTGCACGCAAACACACCTGAACCTCAAAAAAATTATATATTCAGAAGAGCCTTTATGTCTTTATACGCTCATGCGCATGAATGAACACACAACAAACACTTTCATTATTTAAGAGGAGTTTTTTTTTTTTTTGGCAAGCAGCTAGCCAACCAAACCTCCGTGCTTTACCTGAATATGCCCGTGATTGCTATCTGTCAAAAATC
This sequence comes from Thunnus thynnus, assembly GCF_963924715.1. NCBI lineage: Eukaryota > Metazoa > Chordata > Actinopteri > Scombriformes > Scombridae > Thunnus > Thunnus thynnus. The sequence continues at coordinate 13,615,943 of NC_089536.1, read as the reverse complement.
TGCCAGTGCTTTGGAACATTGGATGCCAAATATGGAAGTCCAAAATCCACCCTGACATTATGAACTACAGGGTTTTCATCACTTGCCATCACAAACAAGATTTGTTTTTCCACTTGTCCATTTTATATTTTTATCACAAAGAATACATTCCGCTGCCATGAGGTCAGGCCCAACCACAGATCAGCTCTTTGCTTTACAGCAGCTGCATTACATGGAACATCTTATCTAAAGTCATAAGTTAATACTAAGTCTATAAAACAGGGTTTGACTCACAGACAAATTATTCATCATTATTATGCATCAATACAGTAACAAAGAATCCAGGTCAGTTCCAGGTCAGTCAAATCCATGCAAATAAATTATGCTGATTTGTTATCTACAGGAGAAGATAGGATTGTAGAAGTTTCGGTGCATTTATTTTGAGGTTGTAGGGATCATTGAGAGCCTGTTTGAGTCTGAAGCTGAAAGAGCTTCAAACATTAAGACAAGGACAGACATACTGATGATCAGTTACGTGAAAGCATTTTGCACCGGGCCTTGTGACACACAGCCTGCAACACAAAGGCAGATGATGCCTCACACCTTGTTTTTCTGTGTGCTGATTAGTATGCTTGCCCATGAACCTGACGACCCCAGCGCCAGAGGCTAGGACATGACCTGACCCAGCATAACAAAGCCCGGCCTTAGAGTGTCAACATCTCTGCACAGATCTATACCTGTGGCACTAACAGCCGCCAGGGTTTTTCTCCCTCTAGCACGAAGAGGATGATATAATGCCTCTTCGCTGAGCTTCTTCGTCTTCTTCTTCTGAGAAATGCCGACCTTCAAATACTTGTCCAGGAAGGTCAGTTTAGTGATCATGTTCAGTAACAGGTCGCTTATTCATACATGCTTGCACTCAGTAGCTTCCTTTATATATTTATATTTCACAGTTACTGCCTTTTCAGTGCCAAATTCCCTCTTTTTGTTATGATCCTTCCACTGCAGCTGAACAGGAAAACACTATCCGTTGAGACACAAAGGGATTTTTTTTTACTAAAAAGACTCTAACTGTGGAATATATCCACTTTATTTGACTACCTCAGACAGCTGAAGCCTCAATATGATTACAGCAAGCAAAACCTGGTTCAATGTTCATATAGGCAACTCACTGATTGATTTAAGACAGACTTTAAAACTTGTGAACCTAGCCTTTAATCTTTGTTAATGAAAAGCATAATTTTTCAAGCTGTGAGCAATTCAAACTTCATTCCATTCACCTCCATTGTATTGAGGTGGTTGCAGAGGTCTCAGAATCAATGGACAAATAAAACCAAAAATATCTTCAAGGCTAGAGTTTCTTTTACTGAACTGGTAAATTTGAAAATAGATTTGGAACAAACTTATTTTTAAAAGCCTCTATCTCATAAAAAATGACCCTCAAACCCTTGAAACAGTTTCTAAACTTTGCTGAAGTCTCTCAAAGGCTATGTTTATAGCGTTTGTGCCTCTCTGTTGTAATTCAGCTTTCCGTATTTTTGTGAAATTACTCCCTCACTTTCACAAAAATAAGCTGAGTGAAGAGCTTTCGACCGCTGAACAGCTACCTCCCACATATCCTCAGGCGAGCTTTGTATGCCGGAAAACAGGGAGGTAGAGCAGGTTCAACTTGACTTTGCAGCTTGACCTCTCGCGTTAACACCTGCATGGAGTCAAAGGTCAGAGTTGATTTCATTATTTGAAGTGATGCCTTTCCAGTTCATAGATCGGGGGCTCGCGCTTCTCAGCGGAGGTGAGAAGGGAGGTTAAACGCAGAGGCAGACACACTATGATGTGTTCAGGTGGGAGAACATTTTCAGCTCTGCTCTGAGTTAACATTCTTCCTGCACTGTCACGCGGACTTGAAAAATGGTGATAATATTTTACCTCTACATCGATAAGATCTTAATGGAGCCCGGTCAGCCAGAATGAAGAGTGAATAAATGCTTCTGCAATTAAAACCATGTAAAAATGTAAGATCTTTCCCCTCATTAAACCTCCATATGGGTTTAACTTTTGGCCTGCAGACAGCTTCAGTCACAATTAAATCAGTCATCTTGTCTTTGAGTCACTTTTTTTTTTTTTTTATAGGAGCAATTAATTTAGAGAGGTCAATAACAATTAACCAGTGTCAGCTATACGCATCATATGAGTGTCACAAGAGGCATGGGGGTTACAAGCCCTTGAGAAAACTTTTAAAAGCCTTTTTTGTGCAGCTGAAAGAAGCTGTGTGCTCTTGGAGGCTCTTATCTGATCATTCAGACGTAGAATCCTCATGGCTTACTTGAGGGATTTACTGAAATTTGAAATGAATAGTAATTTTAATCTCTATCACCAAAGTGGCACCGAAAAGAGGAGGTAGTACTGCCGATCTTCTTATGACATCCCTGACCTATGAAAGCCTTTGTCATATCATCCCTGTAAACGTGTTGGGATACACCCCGGTCCTGTTTCTAGTGTGGTACACGTTAACAGAAAACTGTGTGTGTGTGTGCGCGTGGCCTCTGGCAGCGAGGGCAGCAGCCAGAATCACACAGGGTTAATGATGCTGTCACAACGACATCGAGGGAAACAGCCGAGGGGAGGCGGAGGGATGAGACTGTGGGCAAAGATACAAAAAGGAGGGAGGGAGAGCCAATAATAGCTCTCCTTTAATAGGACCTCGCTTTTCTCTTTGTTGTGATTTTTTAAGTAATTATGTAATCCAATGCAACATTCATCCTCTCAAAGTTAATCTTACGCATTTGTTATGCGGGTAAAGACAGATTCATAATTTGTTCATGTGATTTGTTTGATTTTGTTAACTTTCTAGATGCTGAGATAATCAATACTCTGGATTCATACACTGGTGTCTTTAACCTTAATTGCGAGTTTGATTTAAGTTATACTAGAATTGATGCCTATAGTGATGGGAAATGTAGTTCTTTGATGTTCTGTAGTTATTCCCTTGGTTGGCCATGGTTAATGTTGTTATTTATGTGTGGCCTCAGTGTTTTTTCAGGTCATTCTGTCTCTCATGTCATTTATGTGTCCTCGTTTGTTTTGATTTATATTTATTGCTGCATGTGGGAATTGACAAACTCATATTTCTGTTTCTCTGACGTCCTTCAGTATCTTGTGGTATGCACATGTTAAAAAAAACAACAAAACAAAACAAAAAGACCTTATATAAACAAGCACAATTTAATAATAATATTGAGTCTGGAGAAGTCTGGTGATATTGTACATTTTTCTTGTCTACAAATCCCATGAAAAGACCAAAACCAACGATGAATTGATCCTTCTAATAGGTATTATCTGTGCATATAAAGCCTGATACAGTTTATCCCACTGTGCCACAGACCAGCAGAATATTGTTGTCCAGAAACAATTAAAAAACACATTGATGAACCGCACTGCTGCACTGGGTGACATGTTCCTTCATTATAATAAACATGGGCACTGTAGTTTATTTGAATTCAGTCAGCCAGGGCCGGCTCTAACTATGTCGGTGTCCTAGGCGCAATTTTAAAATGAAGCCCCAAAAGATTTAGATCGAAGCCCCCCAAAAAATGCAAGATATGAATTTGCACTAAAAATCAATTGCCACAATGGTTCCTCCAGCTCAGACAAAGTCCTCCCAGTCCTCCAGACAAAAAAGGCAAGTGGGGGTCAAGGTGCCATTCGATGTGTTTGGTGGCATTGCCTGAGGTAGTACATGACGTTTGTGGCTGTTGTGCGAAAACTGACTGAACAGTAAAGCTTTGGAAAATGAAATCAGATGAAAATCCATGCAAGTTAATGGTTGCAAAAGGCAGACAAAACATTAAGAAGGGAGAACTTGTAGACTATGTATTTCCAAAAAACCCACTTCCCAATCATTTGCCACCCTCTCCCTCATTTGGTGCCCTAGGCGACTGCCTATGTGGCCTATGCCATGGGCCGGCCCTGCAGTCAGCAGATGTCCTGCTGCTGTAAATACTCTGTAGCACATCATATCTGGATAGCTTGGGGCTGACTGTCTCAGACAGAGAGCATTGAGAGACAAGAGACAAAAATGAGACAAAATATTGCCAGCTTTAACCTCTAAGTGTATTGCACCATAAAATGTGTACTGTCCTCTATCACCTCAGTCGTTGGAGACTTTTTGTTCTGCGTGTTTTACGCGTTGACAAAGGAACCAATAAACTGGGTGTTTGATTTCCTTTCAGTTACACTATTTTTTGGGATACAGCACCTTTTTGACTTGTCATAATCACTAATTAAAACACCTGTCTGTTCAGTTTTCTTTTTGGCTTTCCTAGCTGGTGCAGTGGTTTACATTTGATTGAGGCTGCAAAGCTCATTATACCTCACGATATAGAAAGTGTTGGGTGAAAAAAACAACATATGCCTGAGGCAGTTGTAGAGTTTAAAGGTGTCACACAATCACTTTTCTTGACATACAGTTCATAGTGCTCCTAGTGAAGGCAATTTTTACTTATATTATCCAATATCACAGGTTTGCCCAAGGGAGCTTTAAAGACCAAAAAATGTCCAAAACACAGCTTCAGTTGTAAACATGAGGCTAATGTGCCGCCTCTGGTAAAAAGAATGAGACAAATGAGAGGTATTTATCGCATGCTGTGGACAGGAAGTCTGTTATCTGAGGCCAGCTCACATGTAACCTGGTATTGTGACAAATCTATGAAGCAGCGAGCTCATTAGCAAAGATTTTGATCATGTTTTACATAGCAGAACTGCATTCTTTCAGTATATTAATGTGTTAATTATGCTAAATGAGCTGATTCTCAAAGGCTGGAAATATGTAACAGGAAATGGCAGCCGCACAGATCTTTGTAGGAAACCTACCTTTCAACACACACACACATACAAAGCAGACTAAATAAAAATGTTTTATTAAGTTTTCCCTAGCTCTATGGCATCTTAAAGTATTAACAAGGTACCCCTGAAGACAAAAGCATGCCAAGATGTGCCTGAAAAGGTGGCAGAGTGAGAAGAAATCAAGTGAGAACTGGAAAACAAAATCTGGGACTTAATGGCCAACAGCAATCGCTCAAGCTCATTACTGCTCATTTAAAACATGCCAGAGGGATAACAGAGCTAAGAAAACACACTCGCAAAACTTTTGCAGTTCATTTGAAATAAATAACGTGGGAATAAAACATTACAGAAACATATTCTTATTGCTTTTGATACAGTTAAAGTGTCACAGGTTCACACCATCTATAACAACCCCTTTGCAAGGCACTTGGGCCAAGTGAAACCGAATAAAAAAAAACAGGACAATTACGTTATGAGACATGACAGCAATGATAATCAAAATACTCTCAGGCCCATTTCTGACAACAACTCATAACTTTGAAAACCAATCAAGGAAAATGACTTCCACATTATCACACAATAATACACAAGAAAACAGACAACATATTACAGCAACTCATTATCAGAGCATCTCTTTTACATTATGTTCCCTTTGTGGAGTTGAAGATGAAGTCTATAAATGCTTGATAGAGAGACTTTAATAACGGGAAACATTAAAGACTTTGTCTTTTTAATACAGTAACACACAGTGTGCGGAGCGAGCAGCAGTCAGTCGGTGTCATCAGTTCAGTCATCAGGGCAAGAGGTTGCTTCACCCTTATTGAAAACAGGCACTTTATTCATTATTTAGATAACAGCCATATTTTATGGTTCAAAAGGGCTCATTGTATCATGTAATCATAATCAAAAGTGTAATCAGTCATACAGAGACTGTGAACTTTGTAAACAACTTAAGACTGCTTGGTCTGTGGTAACACATACTGTATGTAGATAAATATTTATGTAAGCTTGATTAGTGCACCTGAAGGCACCGCTGAAGCTGCGTATAAACTAAACAACCCCACACATATACATGGACATATATTATTCAAAAAAACAGTGAAGATGTGAATGAAATACTCTGATGTATATATAAATATATTAATGATAACAAAAATGTGAGTATCTGCATAGACCATGGTATAAGGACTCAAGTTTCATGTAATTTCCTCACTTTCTACTTATCCCTGGACTGAGATTAAAGATAAAGTTTGAGACGGATTTTCAATATCATATGTTTGAGAAACTGGCAGTAACTCGATATTAGCATTCATAAGCAATGCTTGTGCAAGCAGAAGCAGAATAAAATGTACTTTCTTTAAGTCATATCAGCATCATTAAACTTCCCCCTTTTTTAAAAAAAATTCCTACTATGTAATTACTCCTGGGATTAAAGGAAATTTAATTTAGGTGAAAAATAGTTTCAAACATAAACAGAAGGCTTCTGCTAATTTTTAAAAAGCAGAAATCTTTCAATAATTATTTGTTGTTGGAAAAAAAACTATAGTGTAAATAGTCTTTGAAATTCACATCCATCTGGTGGTTCAGGTGAAAATGTGAAGCTAATCAGAGGCTTCGGTTTTTATATATTTATATATTTGAAAGTATTTGAAATCGTCCACAACATCATTAAATGACAGAAAATCTGCTTGTTCCTCTTTTCATCACTGACACCATCATCACCACCTGCCAATTAGATTACCATAATTTCTTAGATCCTCATTAAGTCTACAGAGTTGTTTTCATTTTTAGTTTGTAATCAAAGTTTTTTTTTTATGAGGTTTTTCATAAAACACACAGTTAGTCAGTGCAGTACATCCTTATAACATTTTTTTTGCATAAATACACTGTTATATAGATACATTTTTGCAGTTGTGTTTGCAGTGTGCCAGGGGATGTTGCTGTTTGCATTCTTACTAATAACTGTCACACTAGGTCAATGACATTGCAGCTCTGATGTGCACTTTTTTTCGTAGAGCGCCTTTTGAAATGAAATTCCCCTGAAAATCAGGTTTGTAAGAATTGCATTTTTGTCAAAAGTGACAGCTCCGTCAGAAACAATCTATGTTTTCTTCTTCCAGAGCTGTGCACATGACAGGAGTTGGAATTAGCTGAGCCTGAAGTAAAACCGATGTGTCAGAGCTGAAGAAAGTGTTGATTTCTGTGACTCTTGTGACTAATACAGAGAAGGGGGTTTTTTTAGAAGGCGTGAGACAACGCTACAGCGACCTCTTTCTCTCTGGGACTGGTACTTATTTGAAGAGGCTGGCTGAAGGAGGCCGCTTTCATCATACAGGCTTTCCCTGCTTCCATACAGTAGTACACCCACACGCTCAAAGTGAGGCACGGGAGGTTGTTTGAGTCCTTTATAGCTGCAGGGAGTTTGGTTGAGATGCGGAGCGGCTTCGACACATCCACGATGTCACCAGTAACTACCTGACTGTCTAGCAGCCACTCGTTACCTGTGGAAAAACAGGAAGCAGAGTTGTGTAGTGTTAACAAGGTCAAAAGGGACAAAATCTAGTCTGATATGATCTGACTAACAAAGCTAAGCTAAAAAAAAAGCTCTTGCAGTCTGGTGATTCACAAAAAGCACCAGTCACAACATGCCATATTCTGATTCAGAGTCTGTATGATAATGTCTGTCTGATATCTACATTTACTGTCGAGCGTGGCATGGTGCACCCAGTGGACTAGATTGTTACACATCATAGCTAAATGGAGTCCTCTAAAATATCCCAAACCCAAATAACCTCATTGAATCAGATAAAGTGAGGTGAGGACATGAATTTCTCTGAATCACTGAGGATATTTTTAGAAACAAATACACGTCTTAAGAGATGGGAGCGGTGAAAGATAAATGAAAGTCGAAAAAGAAAAGGCTGGAACTTCAGCTGTGAGAAAATATTAAACCAGCGAGACCGTCAGTTCCATGCCAGCGGTGATTAATGAAGCCGATGCCTAACATGAGGTCCCAGGGAAGCCATTTCTAAAAAGCCACTAAAAACAATTTAAATCTGGCATGCACTTCTAACTTGATCCATTAAAATTCCTGCCTCTACGCTGATCTGATCAGCTTAAGTCTAGACTGGGTTTAATCGGACAGTGGTGGATCACGTAACATAGCCTGGTAGCTAATTATGTGAACCAAGGCATGTCCTCTTATCAAAATGTTCTAAAAATAGCTCACTGATATCGCTGACTGCATGCTGCATCGCTCAGAATGATGGAAACACTTTTGCTCCAAACCTAATGAACAGACCATCAACCGTCACTGGCAAATCATCTCCAATCTCTTCACACTCCACCTTAGGGACAGACTACTGTGATACTGTGTAACACTGAATGAAGCTTTCTGCATTGTAAAGAAATCTGGTATTAAATACAGGCCATATATTACCGAACTGGTGCCTTTAAAAGGGTCCCTGACTGAGTATAAGTATTCCTACATCCCTCAGCTGAGAACTATAAATCCCAAGCGTGGGCCCGCAGAGAGAGAATGTGCAACAACATGATGGTTAAGCATCATTCACTTCCATCACAAACCAAAATATAGCATGGTAGGAGAGGTTGAGAGGTTTGCATTTGTAACAGGGTCATTATGAATGTAGAGAACATTCTGGCTACCTTGATGGGTGAAAGATAACTTCTGCAAAGCTTGCCATTGATTTAAGAAAAAAAAAAAACTTATCAACAGCTGGTATATCCTAAATATGATTTTCATGATATCATGCTTTGCTCAGCATGAAGGCACTATTATACTGCAACCCAAGTACAGTACACTTTTATCATCATATTTTATATATGTGTCATTGGTTATTGCTGCTCCACAGTTATAATCAGTATTGCTTCATTGTCTTTTATTGCTTGGTGTTGCTTGTATAGCTACATGTACTAAAAAGTGGATATTGTTGCTGTATTGTAGTAATGTCTTGCTGTTTCCTGTTGCTCTGCATGGCTTGTGTGTGTGCGTTAGAATGCTTATTTTGTTGCTATTGCTGTCTTTATGGTGTGTTGTTGTCATCTGTCCGTAATTTCAAACCATCATTTCAATGGTTTCAGGACATCTCGCTAAAGGCCTGAAAATGAGTCAGAAATTTTGAATAATGTACGTTGTCCTTGTAAATAGATTCATGACATGAAACAGTCGAATGGCATCCTCCTGCACGTCTTCAGAACACTGGAATTTAAGGGACTGCGTCCGACAATTTCTGTAACTTTCAGAAACTGACAATCTGATATGCAGACGCTCACTTCACGCAGCGACCAGCTGGATGTGTGCAGGTGACAAAGTAAGCCGAGTTTGAAGATTTCTCTTAAACTCTCATTTCTTACACAACTATTTCTGTCACTTTTAATGTTTACAGCCAAGTTCAGCACTATGAACGCTTTCCAGTAAAGATTTCCTGAACGTATACACCGTTATCCTCGCATTTAAACGATTATCGCCTTGCACCTCTCTGAGACAGACTGCTTTTCACCCCGTCCTCAGGTGTGGCCATTTGGAATGGCTATAAACACTTAAGCCTTCTGATGTGGTCAGACATCACGTTGTTCAAACTAGCTCTTTCCCAGCAGACCCCTGTCTTGAGTTTTGGCAGCTGGAAACAGAACACATGCACTTTCACTAAAGCAGCCAACTCCTGAAGCGTGGAAATAGGATTTGTTTGTTTTCACTGTAACTTCCTACCTGTCCTCTCACTTAAATCCCTCTGCTTCTCCAAAGTTCACCTCGGGAAGGAAATCAACATTTTCCAGCTGATATTTGTCAAGTTATGATGTAATGAGCACACGATCTTTTGAGAAAATTATTACCCGATATTCTTTCAACATGCCTTTCATGGGTATGAAGTCAAATTAGTGCTTACAGGATAAATCTGCATAAAATATTTTTGTAACAATGATTGAACTTTCTCTCACCCTCAGCTGAGAGAGCCCAGCAGCTTGGGGCCTCATCAGTGAGTTTGGTTCCTTCTGGAAGCGACAGCGTGAGTGACATGGCCAGAGTCTGGCCTGCAGACACTGCCACTGGTGGCATTTCTTTCCTGGCAGCCGATTTAGGCAACGTGGGGGCTTTGGCAGGACCTGAAGGCTTTGTGGGTACTGAGTCTGTGCAGTCCGTGGAAATGGGGAACTGGAGAGAAGAGAGATTTGGGAGTCTGGATTAAAGAGCAGTAAGGAGTGAAGGGGAAGCTACTGTTGCTTAAAATGTCTTTTCCTTGTATCCTTTCATCCATTTCTAGTACAAAAGCTTTTATAATAGACTAATTAAAGGTACATGTACAAAATGTAAAGTGCTTTCTCAAGGTTGGAAGTGGAGCGTTTCTCACTCTCACTGTCTCTCACACACACACACACACACACACACACACACACACACACACACACACACACACACACACACAGGTCTGACCAGTGAGACAGTCTTGGAGCCCAGGTCGAGCACTTTAACTCGGTGGTTGTTGGTATCAGCCACATAGAGGAGCTTTCCGCCGGCACCGACACAGATTCCTCCAGGTTCATTGAAGCAGGATTTGTTGAATTCAGGGCCCAGAGTATCAGCAGCCTCTCCTGTCCCTGCCAGTGTGTTACACTGCTTTGTCTTTGGATCCACCACCTTGATCTGAACACAATCAAACAATACAAAAAACAAAGCAAAACAAAAAAAATCAGAAAAATCATAAACTGCTGTACTCCTGTTAGATCCTTCTCCTATTAGATCAAAAGGAGATAAAAGCTTTGTGTATCCACTCATCAATCTAAAGGAACCCATTATGACGACAAAGGCATCACTACAGCTTTGAACCACAGCCTTGTGACATGCAACCATTACCTTGTGGTTGTACGAGTCGGCCACATAGAGCAGGCTTTGTTCGGGAGCCCAGGCAACACCGAGAGGATGCTGTAGCTTGGCATCCACCCCCTTCCCGTCCACGTCCCCGAAAGCAAAGAGGTTCTGGTTCAAAAAAAAAAGACAAAATGTTCAGAGCAGATCAATTGGAGATATAAAAAGGCCAAAACTGTAACTTGTGACCCTTTTGTTTAAGGTCCCATCCAACCACCTCTAACAACACTGAAACCATGTTCATTTTTTGGACTGAGAAGAAAAGAGGCTCTTTATCCATCAAGTTAGATGACTTTCTTCTGAAAACAGTAACTGATGCGGTTCACACATATTGTAAAGGACCAGTTTCCATCAGCGGAAAACTTGAAATAAAAACATGAAAGCAATATTGGGGTTCATTATTTTAGGCGTTTCTGAATAATTCATACGAGAACCAGAACACAAGAATTAATATTCCACGTTTGTATGAAACACCAGAAATATGACAATGTCTTTAATGCGCATCAGTCACTGAATCACAGAGCAGCTGTGGCAAAAATAGCTGGATGACTCATTCTCAAGAAGTTTTTATGAAAAGTATAATATCATTAATGATAAATGTCAATGAAATATTACATAGTGGAACACATTCTAATTATGTGAGACAAATTTTTCAAAACTTTTAAAAACAACAACTCTAAATGTTTTTTTCCAAAAGTGACAAAAGCAAATTTAGTGAATAGATTTAAAAATTATTTTTAGAGCTACAAATTGATTTAGGCCAACATGGACTGAAATGGATACCAATTTGTGAGAAATAAATAGCTTTTAACTCTGTATCATTCAGCTAAATAGACAACAACAACAAAAAAAAAACCAGACAAGATAACAATCTTATAAACAGTCTCATGATTCTCTATGGCTCAATAACTCACCACAGCTGCAGAGTTCACTTGACAACAGCAGCTGAAAGTGAATCCCTGAGGGTTTACTTGTGCTCAAATGTTCACCTTCACTGCAGGAGTACGACCCCGAGTCTCTGATTGTGACGCATTTATTAGCAGAAATGCTTAAACTGTCAAGGCAGAAGAATGTATTTGGTGGGAGTCCTGAAACATATCACACACTGCCTCTACAAAGATACCTACTGTTCCTGACCTGTTGCCTTTCAGTTTCTCAATTGGTTAAAATATGTATTTTAAAGGCTTTATCGCAAAAAAAACCTGATTTTTTTGCGATAAAGATTTGTCAGCCATGCTAGCAGCACTGTGAGTACAGTGGTGCTATAAGCTAAATGCTAACATTAACATGCTAACAATGACAATGCGTAAATGCTGATGTTTAGCGGGTATATTGTTTACCATGTTCACCATCTTAGCCTAGCATGTTAAGAGTGCTCATATTTGCTAATTGGCACCAAACACAACGTCCAGCTGAGGTTGATGGGAATGTCATTAGTTTTGCATGTATTTGGTCATAAAGCCAAATATTGGACAAATTAAAATTTGGACCTGATGATGGCAACAGATTAGAAGTCAGGGGATCACTAACATTATTGCAATTCATTCTGACGGGGCATTAATGTCTGTCTACAAAATGTCATGACAGTCCGTTCAAAAGTTGTTGAGACGTTTCACTGAAAACCACAAATTTGAATCTGCTGATGGCGCTAGAGGTAAAGTCAGGGGTTCACCTTAAGACCATAGGATTAATTGTCTGGGAACCATAAATGTCTGTACAAAATTTGTGCTAATCCATCCAGTAGATGTTGAGATATTTCAGTGGATAAGTGAAAATTTGATCTGCTGGTGGCACTAGATGAAAAATCAGGAGATCACCGAAGTCTGTACCAAATTTCATCACAATCCATCCAATAGTTGTCAAGACATTTCACTAAAAACCAGAAATGCTAACTCCATGGTGGCACTAGAGGAAAACTAGTAGGGTTGACTCTCTTGGGACCATGAATGTCTGAACCAAATTTCATAGCAATCCATCCACAGTAATTGTTGAGATATTTCAATCAGGACCAAAGTGATGGACCATCCAACCAACATACAATCTGACAGTCACTGTAATGTGGACAGAGCTTAACTGTCTTTACAAGTACAAATGATTCCTGGTCTTTGCAAATTACCTTCCAGCAGTTTATAATTAATGAAATTTTATACTCTTCTCAAGCATTTCAGACAACTGGAAATCAATAGAGAGGTTGTAATGAATAGAGGACTTTACATTATGATTTCAGAGGGAAGATTATTTTAAAAAAATAAAAAAAGACTCAGTATGAGACCAATATTCAAGGAGGTGGAAATTGTTACAGCAATGGCCAGATGCAACATATGCAGATGCAAATGTAGTGCTAGTTACAGTGTAAACATATGAACACCACCTCAGACCCGCATTTAGTTGTAACAGCTTTAATCCTATTAGGGGTTTTATGATTCATTGTCATTAAATAAGTTCTAGGTCTATAGACATTAAACTATATATTAATGATTTTTGCTGGCTCACGGCCATGTTGCATAAACTGTATATGACTCTCCATTTAATTACTCTCCATTCTCATGGGTGACTATGAGCTTTGGAGCTCTTGGGACTTTCCAAAAATACACTAGTGTGGTAGGGAAATAACTACAGCAGAAAGGCTTTGAGGACATGAAAGAGCTACCAAAATTGTTTTTCGGGCTCAGCAACAAACAAGAGACACTGTGTTTATTTATGGCTTTTTTTAAATCAATATTTTCTATCTATAGAAACACAGCCCCGAAAACCTTGTGATTTCCCAAGAGTTATCCAAAGTTTTGCGCAACATTTTTCTTCATAATTGTCCAAGTGATTTCCATGGCTGGAAATGTGGTAGATTAATGTCCAGGTTTTTATAGCATGTGTTTGCTGTTGATGAATGGTGGCAGAGCCTGGTACAGAACAGATTGTCATTGAAGATAATGCATAAGGAATTTTGGGAATGGACTGCATGAACAAATCTCCCTTTTGATTTTCTCTACCTTCTCTCCAAGCTGCTGTTCAGTGCATTGTTTGTTTTTTTACCTTTAGGGAAGTTTCACTGAGAAGAAGCTTCTCTTTTGCAGGAACACATTCACACCTGGAAGCTGCCCGGTACAAGTTGGGCTTAAGGGGCTTTGCTCAAGGGCACCTCAGTGGTGGTGCTTTGTTCACTTTTCCCAACCAGACTTTGATCATGTCTTTAATATTATTAGATAAGGAATTCTTCTTCTACAGTAACACTAAAAATGACAGTAAAAACAAAATTAATCTTACAAAAATTGCCCTCAACTGCTAGGCCTGAGAGAATTTGTGGGCCTTAAATCAACCAATGAGGGAAACTTAAGTATAGCCACGAGTGATTCGCTTTTACTATTACTTTCTTCTTCTTGTAAATGTTATAAACCACTTCATCATCATGATGTAAAGAAATAAACTAAAATGAATCTGTTAGAAGAGATAAAAAAGCAGTAAATTATTTCTGAAAAATTAGTAATTCCAGTTATAAATTCATCCACCATCCATCCATCAACTGTTGTACACCCACCAGTGGGTCCCTCTCTCCCCCGACCAGCAGCTTGACGGCTCCGTCCTTCAGTGCCAGCATGCGGATGGTGCTGCTTTCACTGTCGGCCACATACAGGCAGCTCCAGGGCTCCTCCGGGGCCAAGGCCAGGCCTGAAGGCTGAGCGAAGCCTGCTTTGTGTGGGTAGGCATTGTTTCGGTTCTCCTCATTGCCGCTCCCTGCCCATCGAATGCACGTCCCAGCCTTGGACTCGCTGTTTCCATGGCAAAATAGAAAATATGACACGGAAATGCATTGCTCAATATGTGAAGATAAACTAAAATAGTAAATATGTTTGTTATCTTAGTTAGATAATCACGATGGAGTTCCCCGCGATTGGAAATCTGTATTTGTGGTTAACGTCGACATATTGCTGCACCGTCTCTTTTGGGGAATTCCTGTGATATTTCATATTTCTGATATATGCTCTTTGCTATATAAATAACATTAAGACCATGTGCTTATATTCTTAGAGAAGAGTTATTAGTGGCTTTGAAGTTTGGCAAGTGGCCATGTTGGTGTACCAGTCTCTCACCTTCCTTTGGGCAATTTCCCATCTGCTAGGAACAAACCCCAGATCTGGTGGGTCCCTGCCATGGCTATCCACAGCACGTTCTCTTCAACACCACCTACACATGCAAATGCAACACACACACACACACACACACGAAAAACATGCTTTGAGTTTAGAACCAGGAAACTTGTGTCACTTTTGGCTGCCTACCAGTCACCCTCAATATCATCCAGAAGTTTTGTTAATATTTATCCTGAAGGGGAAAAAAGCAATTTCAGTTGCTTGGAAAGTTTACTCAGCACTGAAAAAATAAATTATGATATTTTTATAACAGCAAAATGAATATAATCATTATTTTTATATTATAACAAGTAGATATCTGTTTAGATCTGAAAGCATGTCACTTTGCATTGATTGTTTGGTGAAAGCAAAGTGGTTTTTATGAGTGAGAAATGCTGCTATGCCGCTGGTTTAAGTGAAGGCAGCCTGTCTGACAAAGGCCATGTGCCACTTCAGATGCACCCGGCAGAGACGAGCCTGTCATCATGATGCATACGCAACCCTTACAGACGTACAGTATCTCAGTTGTATTTTTAATGCGGCGCAGAGCTCAGCACTTCTTGATCACATCTGGTGGACTGTCAGGAACGTTTGACAACTCCAGCACCTGACTCAGTGCATCAGTGTCACCTGTAATACTTTACAGTTCAAAAGGTGCAGGGTCTTCTTGATTTGGACAGTTAAATTATTCATGCACCATGGTGAATAAAACATGAATATGCAATGAGTGTTTGGATGTACTCTCAGAGGACAATGTTAGTGGAGTTAAAGGTCTGATAGCACATCCTAAGACCATGTGGTGATGTTTCAAAGCAGCAGGTTGTGTCATCCATTAATTTGTGCAGAATCTCTGACGAAGATTGATTACCTCTAGCTTCCAGGCTGGGTGCAATGGCCAAATAATGGCATTAACGGCCCACAAAATGTGTATAATCTATACTTTAAATTCACTATGATTGACTACGACCCGTTCTGAAATGTAAACCAGCTGCTGATGAGTACAGTACTGGCTGTAGGGAGAGTGAACAATGTTGTAAAGGTGCAAACTTTCATCTTTTCAGTCCAACACATGCTGAAGTTTTACTAAATCTATACCTGTTGGGTCTTACAAGCCTAATAGTAAACAACTAACAGCAAAAGAGATGACAAAGAAAAACAGATGACCATGACATAATAGTTTAAATTAAGTCTTTGTTTACAATCTTTTATCATTCTGAAATTCAAAAATTAAGGTTGAACATTAATAAAGTCATGAATCTGTAAAATTGCATCTTCAAACAAATACATAATTCAATGATAAGGGCTTGTATTACTCTTCTGAAGCGCGAAACGCAAAGAAATACATAGAAAGTTCAAGGCCAAAAACACAATTAAGCTGGTATATTACATCATTAACTTGCATTAAACTTGTATTTTTATATACTATCATCCCTAACTGGAGAGTAAAAAAATTAACAAGAACAAACAAGACCTGTTAAAGACTGTCTGTGAGTGTGCTCAACCACAAAATCCTCCTTATTGTCTGAGCTCTGCATGTGATGCACCTTAATGTACGATAACAAATCTTTCCCGACTAAAACGTCCACAGATAACAAGGCCATACAGTAATATCGGGTGATAAAACGTCTGAAAGATTTAAAAGATGAGTTTAAAAAAGCTTTCTACTTTGATAAAAAAAAAGGCACCGTGAGGCACAGAAAGATTAATAATAGAAGAACTCTGAACGCCTGTGGCTAAATAATAAAGTAAATCGTCACGATGGATTGAGCTTTGACTTTTAAGTGGAGATTACTTTGTGAGAATATAAAAGACCTTGTCAGGAAGTTTGACTTGCTTAGTTTTCACTTATTATTGTTGTTTTTTATCCTCAAACTGCTTCAGTAGAATGAAAATGATCACACTAGAGTTCACACCCCAGTCTTTTCAGAGAAGAAGAGGACTGAGGTAAAAAAAACCAGTAATTTCTTGTTGTGCAGTTCAATCTGACTGAACTCTGACCTGCAAAACAGCGAGACTATGCCTGAGAGAAGGATGGGACTGACCTCTCTCTCGGGAATTATTCATTGTTTGTATTCTCATTTTAATAGCTGCAATGTGGAAAGAATACAAAACTGCAGATTAGCAGGGATTCTGCCAGCAAGGACAGTGATGTTAAATACAATAAAGTGATGTAAATGTCGACCTTCAAATCCCTGTCGGACCACGCCGCAAGACTCACCAGCAGAGCCAAGTGTCACATCCCAAGGAGAGCTGATTGGCTGTTGAGGTCCCATGGCGCCACCTTCTTTGTCCGTTCCTTGAGCACCTACTCCGGCGAGAGTGCTGACTCGTCCCTCTGACAGGTCAATCTGACAAATAGACCCAAACATACAGGTGAGAATGTAAAGACAGACACAGAGAGATGAAGTTTAACTACAAAAATGTGTTCATTTTAAAAGAGACAGTGTACTACCTTTCGGATCAGATGGTTTTCTGTGTCAGCCACGTACACCGTGTCCCCTTTAATGGCCACTCCCTGAGGGGAGTTAAAGGAAGCTTCGGACAGGTCGCCATCTCGTCTCCCACTTTTAGGCCCTGTGAAAGCAGTGAGACTCCCATTAATATTATAAAGGTACAGCACGCATCACAATATATAACTTGTAGGTCGTATTAACTCCAGAAATTCATCTTTTTTTTCATAAGTAAATGCATCGAAGCTTATTGGTCGGCTGGTTTTTAAAGACGTTAACATGACAAATAAATTGACTATGATTCTAGTAGATCATCAAGTCTACTGAGCTGTCAGTTTGGAGCTTTGCAGGGAAATATGTGTACATCCATATTCAGAATGTTCAGATATTTATCAATGATTTTGTGAAGCATATCCAAAATACTGACACTAAGCACTTGTGGTAAATTGCCTAATGAAGTTAATTTTTGAAATTGAAAAGTTACTAAGGCAGTTGTAACTGTACATCTCATACTCTATTTTAAAAAGTATTTATCCTTCATTCAAAAAAAGCAAAAAAAAGATGTAACGGATGATTTTATGATTACTAATACCATGGCTACATACAGGCTTACAGCTGGTGCACTTTCATTTCTGTAAGTGGATTGATTATTTAATTGTATGACAGTAGACTATGTCATCTTATGATCTTATACTGTGTGCTGGATATCAGACATTTGATCTGTTCCAGGAGTTAAATGCTGCTCACTGTTTGTCAATACAGACAGAAAAAATAATCAATTTCTTATAAAAAAAAATGCCATTTTAAGATCTGCTTGATGTTTTGAAATTCTTAAACAAACATAAATATTTTAATTACTTATATAGTATGTGTGCCATGGGATGAGGTCAACCTACAAAAATAAAACAAATCCTGCTCCCCCCCCCCCCCCCTCATTTTGTCCACACTTAGGTCAGTGCCAGTTCCCACTGTGTACAAATCCCTGCTGCTGCCAACCTCTCTGTTGGTCTGGGGACAGCATAGACTACCATGTGGCTCCTCTGAGGGTTTTTGAGGCATGCAACTTATCTAAAAATATCAATATTTTTTAAATATTGAAAGATTCTCACAGATTATTACACCAAAGAAAAACATTTTTTTTATTTGATCCATAATCCATTTAAATTAGCACATATTATAACACAAAATACAGTGCCGTTCCCTTGAGAAAGTGTGTCCAAATGTTTGACTGGTACTGTATGTCCTTTTTTTTAAATGTCACAGAGTAGAAGTGAGGTTGGCACACAAAAATATAATAAAAAAATCACTTTAACCTAAACTATGTATTCCTCTTCTTACCTCCTACGACGTGTAACAGCTGCCCAGTAGAGGACACCACCAGGATTCGGTGATGCCCAGTATCAGCTATGACCAGTCTCTTGTTACTGTTATCTGCAGCCACCTTCCCGGGGAAGGACAGGATGCTGGGTGGCAGGGAGTCTCGGTACAGCTTGATGCCTACTGTGTGTGTCTTCATCAGGCCCTGCTCCCCGTAGTGACGGAGGGCGCAGTCAGTGAAAAGTATCAGCCTGTCACGGTGGCCTTCGCCCACCAGGGAGAACAGCAGGTTTCCATGTGGGCCCAGAAAGACGAGCGTGGGCCAGCAGGACACCTCCAGTTCATGCCAGAGACGCGCCTCGCTGTCGTTCACCACCGGGTGGCAGATGTCATAGCGAAGCACGGCGCTGCGAACGTTGTCAAGGACCTGTGAAGAGTTGGTGACAAATATAGACCAGTGAGTAATGATGTGACTGGCTTTTTTATTTGTATTTTTCCTGATGAAGGCGGTTTGCGATACCATAAATGCATCTGAGTTAAATGAACAGCGTATGAAAGAATTATGAAAATCCGTCATAAAATTAGGGAAATCACTTCCTTCTCTAATGCAAATACTATTTGTGGACATGAAAAACTCTGACCCAAAGATAGAGCTGCACAGAATATAATCTGCAATCATTTAACCGAGACACAAAGGCTTATGTAACTAATGAGCCAAGAATTTTCCAAATGACCTCTATTTTACAGCAGATAACCTGATCTTAGCTGGAAATGTGCCCAAACACCATAAAAAAAAAAATAAATCAGTCAACAAGTATGGGACATAACTTTGCATATCAAGCATGCTTTCCCCCCCAAAGACAGCAATAGGAGAATGGAAATTAGTCTGCCATGGCGTATTAAGCCACACTGGCTTCATAAACAATGAAACAGAAAGGAGAGAAAAGGGAGACTGACAGTATTATGAGGGTTTTCTAAAGATCGGAGCACAGGTTTTAAACTGATAACAAAAATCATTTTAGACATAACAAATATTATCTGAGCTGCCAAAAATCAGATTGTCACGCTGGTGTTCTGGTGTAACGTTACAGATTAGTGCTTTGGCTCTTTGACTTCTCACTTTGGGCAAGAGAGTGGTTCATATTGACAAAAGACTGCATCGTAATCAATATGTAACAGCGTTGGCTCTATGGAAATTCGACAGTGATGTGATGTGATGATGACTGCACCGAATGATGATGAAAACACTTACCTTTTCATTGGGGAATTTCGCAGAATGCACACCAATAATAACCAGTCCGTCTGAGAGAGAGAGATTCAAAACATAGAGAGTCAAAGAAATATATTAAAATCCATTTTCAGGGCATGTTTTTGCTTTTTGAGCTTTGTTTCCTCAAATAAGAAGAAAAAAACGCCTGTTAGTTTGTTACTATGATGACTGAATTATATTTCTGCTTTAGTATTTATTGCTATTTATTCCACTAACCCATAAGTGAGCGTGTGATAGTAATTAAAAGACACAAATGGCTTAAACTCATGTCCATCAATGTGATCTCATGAACATCCCCTTTTAAGTCTTTTCTCCAAACCACTGTATCAACAAGTTGCATAATCTCAAATCAATAACGAGTTCACAAACATTACACACACTAACACGGATGTCGGAGAGGATTTGGTAAAAGAAGCAGAAGGGAAACAAATGTGATTTTCAACTGAAAACCTTCTTGCTTTGGTATCAGGTCTGTGACTCACAAGCATAATACAACATGAAGTTTAGTGATGTTCTCAGAAATGTTTTAGTGCCTCAGTCATGTCTTAGTAGTCATCAAAGAGAGTACATGAGCATCCCTAACACTACACTTATTGTGCAGACAATGAGAGCAGTTGGTTATAATTTGTAATTTTCAACAAGGTTATGCAACTGGATGGCCTAAAAACTGTGGAAAATACACGTTGTTGATCCGCATGCTCTGCTGAACAGACCCTTTTGTGGTGCTAAGCAGCCTAACATAGCAGATATCTTGATAAGTTTCCATCCTGTTTCCCTAGTCAGTGTTTCCAGTACGGGACTCTCTATTGAAACACAGTCACTTTTGTACTCATGTGATTTCTTGCATGAAAAGCTCGACAATACTGTAAGTAAACAAAGCCAGATGGAGTGACAGGAATGTCAAAACTACCTCGTTATTCTAAGAATACTTCATTCACATGGAATCCAGCGTGACAGTTGATAAAGGGATTTCCAAGGCATATTATCATCAATATGTTACATTTTTAAATATTTTTAACCTCCGTTTAGATTAAATTATGTGTAGTTGTTAACCCTTTAACACCAGCCCACCCATATAGACCCAAGGTCAAAAACCTAGTATATGGAATATGAAATTGTGGCCAGTTTGTTACAGGGATAGTCAGTTGTAGTGTCTAAAATGTGAATTCCTGGATAGTAAATGTTCATCTGCAATTTTCTGAAGTGGTCCCAGTAATTTTTGCTGGTAAAGTGCACTGAAGTATCATATCACATGACATGGTTAAGCAACGTTTGAGTCAAAAAAAAAAAAAAAAAAGGTTATAAATGCAGTTGCAAGAACAATACTTTCCACTCAAATCTTGGGATGTTTGTAATTATAACTATTCTAATTATCTGAATTATCTGTTAACCCCCCCCCCCCGCTCTTTCATCTGTTTCACTCTGCGGATGTCTCTCGTTTTTCACTCTGCACTGAGTGTTTTGTCAAGGTGATTGTTATTTGGCGTGCTTTAACTGCGCATGCACCTTTTTTCTGCCTCTTTCCCGGTCGATGATCACGGAGGCTGCGGTGGAAATTGTAAATAAAAGTCTTGACAGCATTTTGGGTGCAAATTTAAGAGGCTCATCTCTGCCCAGTTACCACGGTTACGGTCAAATCAAGCGCACCTGCAGAGCAGCTGCCCCGCACTAACCTGATATAACAGCTACATGAGTTGCATGTTTTACCTGCGAGATTTGTGTTTCAATGCTGTTGTTCATCGTTTGTGATGTGAAAACGTCAAAGAAATAAAAAGCTTGCGTCCTAGTATTAGTTCAGTAATACAATCTAAACACACCGCTGAGCGTCCTGCCGGCTGCTGACAGCGCTGCCGACCGGAGAGTCAATCACTCTGGAACGGTAGAGGAGGAGATGGTAGAAATGCTTGTATGTGACAACGTTGACCAAAAACACATGATTTTTTATCTGTTACATGTTCATATTCAGGTAACTTTTCACAGTACAAGCAGTTCATGAATGTTCTACATAGTATTAGAAGCCTGTAGGTGCACACTGGTTAAAATAAAAGCTAAAATACAATAAAAATATGCAATTACAAAGAAATGAGGCACAGTCTGAAACTGCAGTATATTAACTGAGTAAAACTAACAGAACAGAAGCCATCGTTGGTTGTGAAAAACAACTTTAAGCATGTTAATTTGCATAATTAAGATGCATACATTAACTAGCTCTTTTTCACACAAAAACAGACAAAGTGTCAAAATTTTAATTTCGATCACAGACCACTTCAGATGACATTAAAGCAGACAAAACTCTTTTTGTCCTCCATAAACGTACTCAATTGGACACTTCCGTCACTGAGTCAGCCTCAACAGAAGTAAAAACACACAATTCCAAGCCTTCAAACTCAACACAATCTGCAGCGGATTTCGTCACCCGTGGTCTCTGCCAAGCAGTACCAGCACAGATTGCAGTGACGATAGGTGGGTGGGGGTAGAGGGAGGGTGGGGGGTTGGGGGTGTACTGTGGGAGTGACTGGACAGGGTGGCTCCCACACCTCACTGACCAGAGCAGCAAACAGAATGTACCCATAGCACTGCCAAAGATAAGGCCAGTACGATAAATGTGCGGTAGAACTGCAGCGTGTGTGTTCTGTGCACTCGTGGTGCCCAGCGGCCTGTCTGGCTCACAACTGAATTTCAAGCAGCACAGCTTCCTCTGATGATCCCTTGAAGGACCAGCAGGATGCCAGAGTCGGTCGGATGTGATTATGCTCTACATGGAGAGGCTATATAAAGGGCAATACAGTGAACTACGACAGGGTACAATTATGGGCCCCATACTCAATGACACTGCAGCTTGGACATATTTTTAGTTACTGTCTCTTCACAGCCGAGATAAGGGCCGTCATGTACTTAGAACACAACAACTTGATGTACTACAGCTTCTCTGGCCCAGTGAACTTACACATGTTTCTGTGACGCAGCGTGATACGCAATAAGGCGCCGATGGACTTTTGTTCCCTTAGTAAGGCCTGCCAGGCTGCTGCCTTCTTGAAGGCCTGATGTACCTGAATTCTACAGATGTAGGAATACATGAAGAAATTCAGCACAAGCACTAATATCAGCTTTTTGTCCATAATCCAACTACTCTACATAGAAAACAAATGAAAAATATCTTGCAAAGTTTAGATTTTTTTGTTGTTTTTCATTGGCCTCCAACTAATTATAGCAAAGAACTGGACAGAAACCAGTCCTTGTTTTCCTTGAAGTCAGATACTTGGTGTCAATCACTACTATCTATGTAATAAACACTGAATGGTTTCTATAGTGAGCAGTAAACTGAGAACTCAGGCACAAACCATCATCATTAGGTGTAAGAAGTGTACATACAATGGACGCTACATTTTTTTTTTTTTTCTTCCATTGTTGAAATTTTTGCGGGCACTATAAAGTCGATACATAAAAAGTCAGGCATAAATATGAGAGCAGTAAATATAGTGCACTATATAGCAAATAAGGATTGATTATAAACACAACCTGCCAGCTTTACTCTACTTCATTTCAATTTGTCACAGCCTCTTGTAGATACAGCCAATCCACTGACAGGCAGGGTGTATTTGATAAGAAGGTCCAAGCCTGAAAATTTACACTTGACAATTTCATTTTACTGTGATTTTTTTTCCAGCTATCTGGTGAAATTATTTTACAGTAAAAAATGACCATGTGAGAAATATTTACAACCCAAGAAACAAACATGAGGTTCTCCAGTTTTCCTTTCTGCCACATAGCTCAGACCAATCTGATAGTTGTGTTTTCCCAGGTGCTTTGTAACAACATAACACAAATCAAGTTATTCCATATTATCGTAATGCTTTGCTTTTGCTTAAATTGGATAGTTGGGTGATGGGAAATGGGTTTTGACAGTTTTTTCCCTATCTGATGAAGGTTTATTGCTCTGTAAAATCAATAATTTCCTCACATACTGCAGGCATTTCTTCATGTAGATTAAATTATCTATATGAGATTCTCAGACTTGCATTGCTACCCTCTGCTTCCATTTAATCTCTCAACCACTTTAAGACCAACACACACACACACACACACACACACACACATACTGACTGTTCTTTTACAAGCAAATGTAAATCCATACCTTTGACAGAGTGTTTCTTCTCAAGCTGGTGCAGGTCAGGCAGGATGTGCATGCAGTTGATGCAGCAGTAAGTAAAGAAGTCCAGTAGCACCACTTTACCAGCCAGCTCCTTGTTCAAAGACAGAGGCCCCTCCGTGTTCAGCCATTCCAAGCCTGAAGCAAATCACAGAGTGGAAAATGATGCTGTCATCTTATTAATTATGTTTAGTCATAGTGTAGGCAAACGCTTTATAGTGCTCATCACTGTCCTACAGGAGGGTGATGGTAGTAGTCACAAAAATACCTAAAGGGTATTTCTATCTGTCCTGACGCTGCATTTATGTCATACGGTGAAAAAGTTGGAAAACTTGATGGATCAAATCAATGATTTGGAAACGCTCACAACTTCAGAAGTGTTATGAAGCTATTAAATGCCATAAATGAATTTCTGAAGATCTAGATCGTGGCTGATGAGTTTTTCCACGATTACCGCACAAGCACTCTAGATTGTGTCTGATAATGTTTGTCACATCGTCAATATTTTACAGCACACTGAGCACCAAAATCTAGCATGTAGTGCTTAGTATAATACCCTCCCCTCCACATCAACATCTCTTACATGACATTCTTGTTATTAATTGTGAATATTTCTACTGACTCTTTGTTTTACTTGTGCTGCTGCAGCGCTTGGCAACGTCCCCCTCTTATTCTAGCTGGAAGAACGATGCATGCACACACAAAGTAGGAGAAAGAAGAAATACTAATACTGCTGATTTCAAAGTTTCAAGATTTCATCTGTATAAAAGAATGTTAACAAAAAGGTGCATCTACTATGTGAAGTTGTTTTACTCAAGTTTCATGCGTAAATAAGGTAATGCTCACCCAAATCAACTCACAACCCGTTTCTTATTAGTGTGGCCTCAAACTAGACTGGTATGCTGTTTTTCGACCACGTGTCAAATGTCAAAAGACATACTGTGATCAAGGTAAGACACCTTTTTGCTGTTGTGCTCCCCTTTGTTAGATAGACTAGATAACCTAATGTTGAGCCAGTGATCATCATGAAATTATACACCCCAAATCAGCTCCATAAATAGAAAAACATACATTTTAAACCTGTGTCTGCTATACAGTAGGGTTCATGGGGGGGTTGAGGGCCCGGTTGTTGTCCCCATACAGGCCTGTTTATTCTGCTGTTTGATGTTCTACTGTAGATCACCATCTACTGGTGTGATGGGATATTGCCTACATGTTGCACCTTATGGAAATTTCCACCTGTTGATATCGACCGAGGGCCCCTTCAACAAACTATTACTTCTATTTGACACCAGAATCTTTTGTTTACCTTTATTTTGTCTTACTGGCAACAGCATTAGCAACAGATTTTATTTCTCTGTTATTGGCCAATACTATCCATTTTATGGTGTAATTAAAGCAGCTGTGAAAGACAGCTGTTAGTGTTGTTATTCTTATAATGTTGCTGGTGTTGCTTTAAGAATAGGATGAACAAACTAGAGCAAAGCAATGATTAGTCAACTAGTTACCAACTATTTTGATAATCGATAAATCATTTTAAGTTAGTTTCTCTGATTCCAGCCTCTCAAATGTGAATATTTTCCAGTTTATTTAGTCTTCTATGACAGTAAACTGAATGTATTTGGGTCGTGGACAAAACAAGACATTTTAAGATGTCACCTCTGGCTCTGGGAAACAGTGATCGATATTTTTCACCATTTTCTGACATTTTATGGACCAAAGAACTAATTGATTAATTGATTAATTGATAAATTAATCAACAAATTAATCATTAATGAAAATAATTGTTAGTTGCAGCCCTGTAAAATTCCCTTTGTGTTTCCTTGGACAGTGTTTCCCTGTTGAATTTCAAACTAATTTTGCATATATCACCTTGTTTTATAAGAGGTATTATGGTGTTAGTCGGTGCAGTATCACCCATTAATTAAGGAGAAAAACATATTTGCTTTCCCGTTGATGCCATACTCATAATTACAAAAGAACAACTAGGGCACTGATGAAAGTATAACTTGGACAGAGGAAACTGACAAAACTGTCAAAGTTGTTACAATAATGCAACAAAATACACCACGGGAGGCACTGTTCCTTATTAAAGTCCTCTTCCACTCAAAAATATGTTTCAGTTGGATGTTTGAACTTCTATGTGCAGAGGGACGTATGTGCAGAGTTTGACACTAGAAGGCTGTTTTCACATTTCATCTGCTGAAAGTGGAAAAGTGTCTCTGTGCTCACTGAAAATCTTATTTTAAGGGGTGGGCCTACAAGTATGATCTGTGACATCACAACTAGTTGTGACAACAATCCTGGTCCAGCATGCAACTTATAAAAGTGTGATGTGGAAATTTAAAGCCTCCAGTGCACAAACACTGAGAAGGGACTTTACAGTGAAGTACGAGACATCTTGTGTCCAGCAGGAAAACTTATGAAAATTTTGCATATTCATAGATTCTTGAATTTTTAATGAGGGAGGAGGAGTAGATGTCATTTTAAGGATTTTAATGTGGTAATAACATTTTTTTTCTGGAAAAACCACATTAAACACACATTATTGCTCCAAGCAGAGTATTTTTGTATGTTTTAATGCTTTTAATACGGTCCGAAATAAGTATTTGTTGTAACTTCTCTGATTGTGTCATCAGCTGTTCTGAGAGTGTTGATAAATTGTGGTTAGCATGCATGTAATACTGTGAGAAACACATATAGCTAGATAACGCTAAAAGTAATTAAATGTTAAAAGAGCACAAAAAAGAAAAAAAGAGCACAAGTGTTCATTAACTACCCCAGAATGTCCAGTACTAATAATGTATGGACGTGTTTGGTCCAGTTGAGACATGCAGAGTTGGCAAACTGAACTCCGGATATAGTGCTAAGTTATGATGGTCTAACCTGTCTGGAAATCGGGTATCTTCAGATCCTGTCTCTCGTCTAGTTTTCTCAAGTACTGGTAGACAAGATTTTCTTTCTCTTGCTGTGTTGTGGCGTCATCTAGGGCGCAATCCAGCTGACTTTGGATAGGAAACAGGGTGGAGAGGCTGCACTTAGACGCCATGTTTCTAACAACAACCAGGGTTGTGTCTCAATGGTAACCCTAGATTTGCGAAAGATCTCGCGAGAGTGATCATTTGAACACAAACCACGATCTCTCCTCTCTCACCCTAACCACAACCAAGTGTTTTTTGTTTCTAAACCTAACCAGACCTTAACCACAGCGTTGTCACACCATAAAACATAATTATTTGTGCAATGACAAACAATGCATACAAATCTCTCGAGAGTTTTGCAAGAACAACCAGCCTGCTAGCCGGTGAACTCCCGACACAGATTCATACCGCTGATTTCGACAATACTAAAAAAAATAATTATCAATTCAATTATTACATTTTTTCACACTTTAGTTACGTTTTTTTTTAATAAATCAACATGTGCATGCTTATTGATTTTTTTACAGTCTTTAAATTGAACTGTTTTACAAAATTTGTGGAAAGTGCGACTCCGTTTCTGTAGTTGCCTTTACTACATTCATTGATGCACTGTGGCGGTAAGAGCTTTACGAAACAGTAATGTGTTGATAATACGATATTCAACTCCAAATCGTTATTAACAGCTATGAGAAACTATTTTCGAGATACTTTTATTCGTACAATATCAAGGAAGGTACTAGTAATCTTTAATCTCCCGCAACAGCTGTTACCGTCTGCAACGACAACCGCGGGATGTTATCAAACACCGCGTCTTTGGTAATAACGAGGGCTTTGAGGAGGTCGCTTGCTTTTGCTCCAAATGTCACAGAAGGACCACTCTGAAAATGACATTTGGGAGTATAAACCTCTCCAGAAGAAACAGAAGAGACACGAATCACTGTCTGTGACTGGAACTGCGGCCAAGAGAAGATGCACCTCCAGAAAGACGTCAAAGAGAGCCACTTCTTCCTCAGCCAAGTCACCTGGCAGTAATGTGAATGTCAAAGCTGCAGAAAACGGTGATGTCAGTGCTGCTAATGTTAATAAAGAAGAGCATAGCAGCTTAGTGACACCCTCAGAGTCTTCTCCAACTCATGAGACACTCAAACGTGATTTGAATGGAGCTGAGGGACCATCCACTGGACACTTTTGTCCTATCTGTCAGATGCCATTTTCCATTTTGGTGGTACAGTCTCAAAGATGGCATGTTGCTGAATGTCTTGACACCCCCAGGGACACATGTAAAGGTACAGATATCCATATATTTCCACCATTCACCTTAAAGCTGCCTGATACCGCATAAATAACACAGTCATAACCAAAGTTTCTGATGAAGTGAACAGACGACATCCATATCTGAAACCTCTCATCAGTCCAGCTCTGTGTATGTATTTGTTGACCTATAGTCCTCTCTCCCCACACAGGTTATCTTATATACAGGTTCATACATGGTATCTGTTTGTTTTAATGGATGAAATGATAAAGATTCTTATCATTTTATACATTAAAAGACACCCAAAAATAAAACATGTCCACTTCCATAAAGCTGTGGGATTGATAAGAGGCAGATTTAAAAGGAAAAAAAAAAAACAGTGGTCAAAATCGATGCAGCAGAGATGAAATATTCTGAAATATTCTATCAAGCTGGACCAAAAACACTGGATCCTACATTTCCCATGATGCACATTGAAAGTGTGTTTCATTGGGGTGGGTGTGATTCCCATGTTTAAGACTGTTGTATGATTAGAGTTCAAAAATACAGATGTAGAACTGCAACGATTAGTCGATTAATCGATTGGCCGATTGACAGAAAATTTATTGGTAACTATTTTGATTATCGATTAATTGTTTTAGCAACTTTTCATGTAAAAATACCAAACATTTTGTGGTTGTAGCTTCTCAGATGTGAGAATTTGCCGCTGTTTTTGTCATATCTGATAATAAAGTCAATCAGTTAATTGAGAAAATAACCAGCAGATTAATCGATAATGATGATGCACCCTATGCAGATGAAATTAATTCATTGTTGATAATTAAACATTGATATCATACCTGTTACACTATAACCCATAAACTTGGGTTTAATACTTTATACAGTCAAAAAAATCAGACTTTCCCAGTCATGATTACGACTTTGATGTTGAGGAAAACATTTGTTGCAAGTCATAACCTGGTAATTGGTACAGAACCTGACGCTCCCTGACATGTTTTCTAACTCCACACCCCCAGTTGGTAACTTAGGCTTCTTCTCCAAAATTTGACGAATCAACCCCACTCTGAGATGACCCTAATGACATCATCAGGGTTATTTTCCCAGACTTTAGAAAGCTCCCTTGAGAGCCACATGACATCATACAACTGGTTGGATACTACTTTCTGTGATAAGTAAACGATAAATTAATGTTGTGCCCATTAAAAAAAATATCTGTGTAAACATCATCAAACTGCACTTTCAGATTTTGTATTGAGAGGTTTTGGATTCTGAATATTATGCATCCTGCTCTGATGACTCGTGTCTTATGTTCATACAGAATGTCCAGCTGGCCTCCAGTGCTCCTCCTCCATTCCAAACCATTACAAGAAATTCAACCACACACTACTGGCCCACAATCGAGCAAACAGCGACACAGGCTTCCTCAGTCTGTCCCAGCAGGCAGAGACCAGCAAGGAGAATAGTCTCAGTTGTCTCCCAGGAGTGATAGACACTGAGGTGGATGACTCTGCTTTAGAGTCTTCACAGGACAGTGCTTTAAGTATTTCTGCCCTATCCAATCATAGTGCCTCCTCTCTCAATAATCACAATGAAACACCGCCATCCAAACGAACAAATGGCCTTCTGTTACTGCGCTCACCTGGCCCAGAGGATTTTAAGAAAAAGAAAGGCTGGTCGTCCTCTACTAAAGGCCAGAAGTCTATCAGTTCTTCCCAAGAAAGTAAAACAGAGCTTTCATCAACTCCTCTTAAGGCAGAGAGTGGAGGGCAAGCTTGTGGAGGTTTTATCACAAGTGAACCCTCTCCTGACAACAATGAGGCAATATCCTACTCTCCTCTTTCTGAATTCCCTACAGAGACTGAAGTCATCAATAGTGAACCCAGAAGAGCCCTTTTTAATAATGACGTATCTGGAAACGAGGATGAAGACTCTATGCAACTGTTCAGCGACAGATTCTCAAGTGAGGACGAGCTCTTCACTCAATTTATAGATAATCTGGAAACAAATAAGGTGCCGGTAGTTGTCTCAAACACCCAGCTGGAGCCAGTTACCTCATTAGCAGCCACTAATCAGCTAGCTGCTTCTTCCGTTGCTGAAAAGAGAGCTGATTCCACAGGTGAAAAACAAGTGAATGGTAAATTTGCTTGTGAAATCAGTCCATTTAAAAGTAGCGTTCAGTCTCCGCAGAGTATTGTTTTAGAGCGGTTGCGAGAAACTCTTCTAAGCTCAGATAACCTGCATTCCAATAACTTTACTGACAGTAGTATTCAATCAGAGCAGCCTCACTCAAGTTCTCCTCAAGTGCCTTCATCTCAAACCTCCGTCGTCCCAAGATCTCAAACCATGGCGCCTCAGAAGCACCAGAGCAAGGCAGGTCAGGCCTCCTGTCTCAAGCAGACGGACATTGGAGTGTTTTTTGGGCTCAAACCCCTCAAGGAGAAGGAGAAGGAGAAGGAGAAGGAGGCTGACATTGGAACGAATGAACTCAACGCTACGTCCAGTGCGGTGCTTGGGGAGAACTCAGGACAGAGAGGACAGAGGAGGAGAGACAGGCAAAGAAAGACTGACACAACTGCAGATACCTCACAGGGCACAGCAACTGTTAAAAGCAGCGACGCAGCGGCCGCTCAGGGAGAAGCAGGGAGAGGCGGGACCAGAGGATGGAGAAGAAGAAGGTGGAACAGAGGAAAAGGTGACGGAGAAGAAGAGGTTTTACCACGTTGTCCGTTCTACAAGAAGATTCCAGGTCAGCGATTGACAGTATATCACATATCGCTGGATTGATTTGGAGGAGAATTATTTTTGTGTTTTTGTAATCTAAAGGCTTTTGTGAAATTTTTCAGGAACAAAGTTTGTCATAGATGCCTTTCGGTACGGAGTGATTGAGGGCATCACAGCTTACTTCCTAACCCATTTCCACTCAGACCATTACGGAGGGTTGACCAAGAACTCCGCTTTTCCAATCTACTGTAACAGAGTGAGTCAAGTTCTGGATATTTTTGTAAAATGTGAACGACTTCTGGTATGATTTCATTGCACGGATTGGCGCAGAAACTATGTATTGTCTAAGTAAATGATATGCGTTTACCTGACAGTGTTGTAGCTGTGCATTGATGAGCCATATTTAAAGCTACACCAGTGTTTACCAGTAGGAGTCACTTACTGTACTACTTTATGTATGATATGAATTGATCTGCACAGAACTATGGCCTTTATTTGTTGCAGCAAGTTTTGGGCAAGAAAAAGTGAATAATGGTAGTTTTTAACCGCACTCCGAGTACACCGCTGAAACTGAATCCCACACAAAACTCAGCACTTTTTGTAAATCAGTGGTGGGAAAGAAGAGACCAGTGTCAATTTAAATGCATCTGCAGTTTTATAAAGTCAATGAATAGCAGTCTGGCCTCCAAAGGCCTGATTCACTTCTTTGAGGGTGCTACAAAGAACTTGCCTTTTAAAAAAAAAAATCCTATTTGTTTGGACCTCATTAATAAGCTTCCTGACTCATCTCTTCCACTGAATTCATACAGTAAACGCCTGATCCATTCCTCTCACTGCACTGCATTGATTCGGAGTAATGAATATTTGCTTGCGGTGGGCAGCTATGAATACCAAGTTGCCAATGGTTCTGTCCATGTTGGAGTTGATTGAAATTTGGAAACCTTTTGTGTCTTTTCCACAATTCATATCTTGGAAAATGAGTTTGTTTGTTGGTCTTTGACATTATAAATAAACCACTTTTCAGTTAAGGTGTGTGAATTGAGCAGTAAACTGGATTAGGTAGGTATTATGCTCAACAAGTGAACATTTTTAATTAAGACATTTCAGTTTATTTTGTTCAAATTAACCATATCATTTGTTTACAGTATTTAACTTCACTTCACAGGTAGTATGCATTTTCTGTATCTTACTGGGAAATTCAAGAGTATATCAGTGTAATTAATCCAAATAAGAGAGGAGAGGCTAGATGTGATGCAAGTTCTCCTGTCAAGTAGGTCATGATTTATCACGGTGGAATATGTGTTCTCCGGGGATTCAGACTAAAAACAGACTTACTGGCACCAGAATCAGACTTACTGGGACTCTGCTGGGTTTTTTTTTCTTATTTGTTAGGTCACAGAAAATCAGCTTGGATGTTAGATGGGTCATAGCCCAGAAAAGTTTGATCAGAATCACTGAGGAAATTTCCAGGTAGATTTTAGGGAAAACGTTGAAGGAAGATTTTTAGGGGATTTAGCAAAAACATAATATAGCATTCACGTTTTTCTAGCTTTAGCAGGTGCAGCTGAATCACTGTATGTATGTAAACACACTAACAGCTGCCTTTCTTGCACAGATCACAGGGAACCTGGTGAAGAGCAAGCTGAGAGTGGCAGAGCGATATGTCCACATCCTTCCCATGAACACACAGGTCACTGTGGAGGGAGTCAGGGTCATCCTCCTCGAGGCCAACCAGTAAGTCATCCACCTGACGTCAATGTCAGTTACTCAGCAGAGGTGGCACAGCTTGTCTGCAGCGAGTGTTTCATGGGAATAGCGGACCAACCCAACGATGTGTTCATGTTGGTTTGTTTGGATGGATCAAAGGAGTGACTGCAGAGAAACCCTAATACTCACACCTTAAAAAACAGATCCATAAACATGCATATAAAATAAGTTGATACTGCAGCCAACATGTCATCACAAAAGTTTAAAATAAGCATTTTAAAGGAGGATGTGGAGGCATTATTCAAATTTCAAATTCAGACAGGCCCAAGCTGTCTGAAACTGAGGAAAACTAATAAGCATTTTAGGGAAAGTTAAACTCTATATGACAGGGCATTTTCTTCAGTCAGGCCTAATTATACCAACATTTGTAATGACCCATCCCTACCCCATAACTTTAAATTAAAAACATGCAATATTTACCACTTTTTCCTTGAGAACCAAAGCGTCTAATAAAACACTAATCCTAGTTTATCTCACATTGCGAACCTCCTTCAGTTTTCCTGTATTTGAGAAGAATCTTTCCCAGATCATCAGTGACCTCAGTTGATGATATTTTTTTAGTAGCTTTTTCTCTCTACTGTGTCCAGCTTCACCTCCTCTCTTTATTATTATTATTATTATTGTTGTTATTATTTTATTTTCCTTTTAGTTGTCCAGGAGCTGCCATGTTACTGTTCTTCCTACCTGATGGACAGACGGTCCTCCACACTGGAGATTTCAGAGCTGATCCCTCAATGGAGATCTACCCTGAGTTACTCAGCTGCAGGGTGCAGACTCTTTACCTGGACACCACGTTAGTACCTTTTGTCCCACCTCACATGCATGCACTGAATGTACCAGTCCAGTTGCTGAATTGCAAAGGAGAAGCAGAAAGCTGTGGTTGTACTGTTATCCTCTGCTTCCCTGAGTCATCATTGCAAATAAATGTTCTGTCTACTTGGCTAAATAATGGATAAAACATACAGTACTGCTACAGCAGCTCTGAATATGTTCCTTAGTTAAGATTTACTTCCAGTTGGGCTTAACTCTGCACTTTTAGTTCCTAGTTTATTTTCTCTGGTTCCATAGTTTTTGGAGCTTTTTATCAAAATGGGCTTTACGTCCTTAATCTACTCAAGCACTGTCAGTGTAAGTATGTACAGTCTTGCCTCATGCTGATGCGATAATGTAACTCTTCTCCCTCAAGGTATTGCAGCCCTGAGTATACCTTCCCCAGACAGCAAGAGGTCATTAACTTTGCAACAAGCAGAGCCTTTGAGTTGGTGACTCTCAGCCCACGTACCCTTGTCGTGTGTGGATCCTACTCTGTGGGGAAAGAGAAGGTCTTTTTGGGTGAGTGCTCGGAGGACATGCTGCACATGTTTTTCTCAACTAAGCATTATGACTATTAGATGTCTGCCACTAGAAGGCACAGCAAGCAGTCCTGGCAGATTCATAACCTCAAACAATTGCGTTAAATTAAAGGTTTTATCTAAAGCTAAGATTTAGTGAATGACAAATCCCTGCTGATGTCAAACTTCACATGAAGGGACCAATAGAAGCATGTTGTTGGTTTTGGGTAAAATTATTATATCTTCAAAAGTCTAACCTTTATGAACAGCATATACAAAAATGCCTTATTCTTAGCTTGACCACTACATATTTTCAAATTCGTCAACTAGGTTTAGTGAAGATTTTGATATTGATACCCCTATTGATACTCATTTCATCAAAGTAAAAAGTTTGTGATGCTGTTCTTGATTCCCTACCTCTAAAACTTAATTTTTGTGTGCATCATCACAAACAGCAACATAACATAAATGTTCTTGTTGTATTTAGCTTGACAAAAATCTAAGCAGTGGAAATAAGAATTAAACGTCTGCCTATTCCCGTGGGTACATATTTCAACTCACATGGCTGATTATACTGGAAATAAATTAGGAGATGGAGGTTGATATAGGTTGCACATATTTCATCATCAATATGATAATTAGACAGGTTCATGGTAAGTTACATGTTTGTTTTTTTGATAGCTAATTATATTGCTGAAAATGACACGGTCATTTATTAATTGAACTCTGGAATAGTGATATTACTGTGATATTAGGAAGTACAACATTACCATCAACACAAACTGTTCAGACACAAAGTGAATGTGTTTCAGAACATAATAGTGAAACGAGTAGAATATTTCTGTAACCTTCAATCACTACCTGACCTTTTGCCCTATTGAAAGGTTGTGTGAGATTACATCTTTTATTGAAATGTGAGTGGTGTGGAGAATTTATGGATTAGTCTGTTTATGAGGAAAAAGAGCTTCTCAATATGTGTTGTTCTCATGTGGAGGCAAACAGTCCTCCGGTGACACACATGAATAATAGTCTATTCCAATTTGGTGGAATGAAGTGCTGAAAAACCAATGTTGTCCTTGCAGAAATTGAACAGCATCTATTCATCCTGTAATCACCTTTGCTACAACAAGCTCTGTGTGAAATTTGAATGGAAAAAATAGCTAATTCAATTGAATGTAGGAGAGTATTCAGGCACTGTCCACAAAAATATTTGTGCTCATAACCACACAGTTTACAAAGCAGTGTAAAAAAAAAAGTTTTTTAAATTGCAGTTTGTACAATGTGTTCAGTGAAGTTGCTGTAAAGTAAAATACTGGAGCAAGTTAAACTTTTATCCTGAAATAAAATGCATCAGTTGTCAATGGGGGGTGACAACAGGGGGTTCTTTAATGCGAGCATGTGCATACTGGGTCTTAAAAAGAAAAGCCTGAATTGCACACATTCTTGCTTCTTACAGACTTTGTTCTGCTTCATTTGTAGCGCTGGCAGAAGTCCTGGGGTCTAAAGTGTGCCTCTCTCGGGACAAATACAACACCATGTGCTGTCTGGAGTCAGAGCAAGTCAAACAACGTATAACCACCGACTGGAAGGCAGCCCGGGTCCACGTGCTGCCCATGATGCAGCTGTCCTTCAAAGTAGGTGCAGCAGTCTCCTTTTCCATCAACTGACCTGAAAAGAACGGACATTAGGGGAGGACTCTGGGCCTTCAGGAGTTTAAAAAAAAGTCCTATTTTAGGAGCATGTTTTCAAAACTAACTACATCAGTGATTAGAATAAAACAACAGGAAAATAAACCACATCAAACCTGTAAAATGTCCCTCAGTTTCTTTCTCTATTCACTGTAAGTTTACTCAAATTATAATACTCAGTGTGATGACTTTAACCATTTTATTTAATAATGCACTACTTAGTGAGATGAAGATGAGTAGAGTTGGCTAATATAGTTTAATTTAGCATTTCTTAAATAGCCTGCAGACCTTTTTTGTGTATTAACATTTTTCTTGTTTAACCTAGAACTGCTGCAGATTATTTCTGGGCAGTCTATTTTGGGGGTGCAAACACTCCTTTACACTCCTGCTAATGCTTTATACATATGTAAGTATCAAGGACAGGAGTTAAAATAATTAGGGAACGCTAATTATGATGACCGAGCACATCTCTAAAAGGGCAAGGGAATTTAAATTTGCTGTAACTACAGATAACTCCCAGAGTCGCTACAATTCAAGCATCACTAGGCACATAAAGGCTGACTTAGGGGAAAAAGATGCAGTTTTGCATGTACGACCTCTCAGCAGAGACTCTCTCAAGAAAAGTTACTATAACTTGGGCAGAGTGACCTTGAAATAATTCCTAATATTGTTATTTACAATATGATATCAATGATGTTATAGACAAACTGTATAATGCCTAAAATTAGTTGTGAACGATTAGAGGCAGTTGTCATTTTTAGTCAGAGATTGCACAAGCAGCAATGCCTGTGGATGTTTGAGAATGATGCTTCGGTGTTGCTGTAACCTGACAAATTTTATGAGTAGTCAAGCTACACAAGATACAATCATTTTACCCAAAACCAACAACATGCTTCTATTGGTCCCTTCATGTGAAGTTTGACATCAGCAGGGATTTGTCATTCACTAAATCTTAGCTTTAGATAAAACCTTTAATTTAATGTAATTGTTTGAGGTTATGTATATACATTTTAGAAGAGAAAACTGTATATATGTTCTGTGACAAGACATTTCAATAACAAGAAATTTTCTGAGATCTAGTTAATATTTTAGAAATATTTCTTTCCTCAGTTTTAGGAAAAACTGCACTTTGAGTGAATAATGTGGCTCCATTTTAATGCTTGAATATGAAATCCTCATCTCCCTGCGCCTTTTCACCCTTCATCTTATCTCCAGAAACTGCAGGATTACCTGGCGCGGTTTTCAAGACAGTACGATCAGCTGGTGGCTTTCAAGCCCACAGGCTGGACCTTCAGCCAGCAGGTGGAATCAGTGGAAGATATTCAGCCACAGACCATTGGCAACATCTCTATCTATGGTAAACACTACTCTTTTAAATATTCTGTGTCTTTGCACAGTTATCTTTCAGAAAGAATTGATTTACATGAAAATATGTAAGTTCTAAAAGGAGAAAAAAACAAATCATAGCAACCCTAGTTTTAAGTATTTGGAGGGTTGGAGGTATTGGAGCATTTAATGCCCTCACAGAATGCCCTTCTCTGTTTTGTGAAGTTAATGACCAAGAGCAGAACCCTAATAATGGTAAATAATCTTAATTGTCATCTTGCCACATGCCTCTGAGACATAATCACAAGAGCAACATGTTTCCCTGCCAGAAATCTAATGTTCCTCACATGTTAAGCCTACAGCTCCCTCTTTTGGAAAAGAGATGAAAGAGGGAAGGGAGACTCAGACCATGAATGAGTTTCAGGTTACTTCAGCTTGTTGTTGAGAGAGTATAAAATCAAGAAGAATGCTGGGAAATCTTCATCTTCTCCTCACTTGTATCTTCAGTCACAGTCAGTCGTCTAGCATTAAACCCTTGTACCAAAATGGGTCATGACTTGCCTTGCCACTGCAGATTTATCCTGTTTTTCTTCCATGCCTTGTTTCATTTGCAGAATAGATCCCTCAACAACGTCAGCCATCTGGCCTGGAACTTACAATCACCAGCTAGAGGCTTTTTTTCATCACACACTCGCACATAATTTCTTCCCCCCTCAGCAGTTTGTGTGTCAGTCAGGCGGAAGCCAATTTGCTCTGTCTCTGTCTCTCTCTCTCTCTCTCACATATGCTACTACTCCTTCTAATATTGTTCCTTGCATGTGGGAAGATTGGCTGTATACTTGAGTAGGCTTAGTTCCAGATAGATGTGTTTTAAAGCAGCGGAGCACATCAGACCTATGAGAGTGAAGTGAGGACAAACAAGAGGAAGCAGCTGTCTTTTTTTTTTTTTCATATTCTCACCTTGAAATAGAATAAATTATGTTCCTGTATCTGAAAGATGCCCTGTTCACCTTTCAGAATAGTCTCAACCTGTCGGTCACTTGGATGAGCAACTGGTCTTTCTTGTAAGACTTTGCCCTGTTGTGTGTGTGTGTGTGTGTGTGTGTGTGTGTGGCACTGGCTTCCCCATACTTTTAAAAATCTGGCTCCTTGACAAGTTTTTACCTCAAACCAAATCTCTTCTGTGATCACTAGGCTTTCATAGTTGAGGAAATGGAAGGAAAAATGTAAAAATTCCAATGTCGGAAAAGTCCCTGTAGGACTGCGTAAGAAATAGGAATTTGTGATAATTACAACCTACACTGGAAATAATAATCCTGTGAGAACAACACACAGTGCAGCGAAATAAATGATCTCAGGCTCTTTTATTTAAATGCAACTTTTAAGGCTTAGATATGTTTCAAGTGGCAAGGTTTGACCTATTTTTAAAAAAAAATATGTTATTGCCTTTACAGGAATTCCATACAGCGAACACAGCAGCTTTCTGGAGTTGAAGCGTTTTGTCCAGTGGCTCCAGCCCCTCAAGATCATCCCTACAGTCAACAACGGCAGCTGGGCTAGCAGGAAGGCTATGGAAAAGTGTTTTAGCGAGTGGCTCAAGGAAACTAAAGCTAAACTGTAACTTATGTCTGTTGCAGGGAACAGCAAAAACAAAACACTCATCGTCAACGTGGCAATACTGTACGACCGCAGGGCGGACAAAGATTTTAAACACTACACATTTTATAATTTTTATCGAGGTTGTTTACCTCAGTCTGCTCTGCTCATTTCATAATGATAGCCTTTCATTGCAGAGCAAGGGTTGTGATGAAGTAGCTGAACATGAAGCGCATCCCTGATTATTCACACTGATGAAAAGAATGAGTATAAGCTCCTGAAACAACTTGATATAAAGGTTCTTTGATACACGGTGGGCTAAAATAAATTACTCACTGACCAGCTGACCGCTGCAGCCACTTCTACTTTTACCACCGTTGCTTTGAAACTGTGCAATTCTTATTTTAATGTCTGTATTTTTTTCTGTGTTCAAAAATTTTACACAAAAAATAAATGTTTTTAAATATTATAACACTTTCCTCCCTTTTTTTTCTTTTTCATTTTTTCCTCATCATTGGTGTAAAGCAGGAACGGTCATTGTCGTGCTATGGCTTTGAAAATACAAACTTGTTTTGAAGAGAGATGCTGCCAGATCTGTCACTAGTTTATCTGAGACAGCAACGACATGCGGGTTCATAATCTCAGCCTCTGTAAAACAGCCTTTTCACAGTCACTGCTTGACCTCTTTTCATGTAGTAGAACAATTTTTGACTTCTGCCAGAGTGAGCAAAATGTTGGTCTTAATTTCTGCATTGAAATCCAAACAGTAAAAAAGTTGCACTGTTGATCCTCACAGAATATCCCGGGGCAGGCAGCCTGTGTCTTATTCAGTATACTTCACATTTTGATGTAGTAAACCTGCAGAAGAAGACCGTAACAGCTGCCTGGCTGTATCTCTGAAAACTGAATATTCTTCTAAGTTTCCACTTGAGTACGTCATTTTTTTGCAAAGCAGAAGTATGATATTAAAATTAAGTGTTCATTATAAAAAGGTGCCATCAAAATGGCAGTTTTGACCTCTTCTAGACACTTCATTACACCACTTCTCGTCCTATTTTATATCATGCTTGTTTTATCATACTCGTTTCATCACCCACTTTACTGGGAGACTGAAGTAATAACCACTGTATTACTGTCTATGCCCACAGCAAGCCATTACCAGTAAGCCATTTCTAATAATGGAATATTGTATTCCCTCAGGCATGAATGATATGTATTAAGTCTATCCAACCTGAAATTGGATTGAGGTTTGACTGGGGCGCTGGATGAAATGTCTTTTCTATTTCAGTCACACAGTGTATGTGTGTGTGTGTATATATAGATATATAATCTTGGTGATGTCTGACGTTGGTAGGGAATTGTTTATAGTTTATGTCCACGAATAACAAGGAATCTGCTATATAAATGACAAAAAAGGGCGTTCAGAGTAACACAACATCTTCGACTAGAATGTACTGTACCTCTATTCTTCAGGGATTATGATATTTATCGCCCCATACATTCAGGCCTGTAGGCAATGAAGTATGAAAGAAAATTGGTAGTTCGGGTTCTTGCACCAGCAAGCATTCACCTTACTGCCAACTTTTTATAATTAGATACCCTCTGTCTCTTAGTGTATGCATCAATAAATACAATAATGAACTGATGGTCCGTGAAAAAGCAACAAGATGAAAAGAGTTCTTATCAAACTGGTCAAATAATGAAACTACTACTATTTCCTACATGGATTTTGGCACAAACCCTGTGTGCAAAAAGTAGAATATAGTGAACTATTAAAAACTATTTGTAATATTTATTATCCCTCAGTCCCAGGAAAAAACAGTTGAAGACGTACAAATGGTCAGTGTAAAATTTATTCATAATCATTTTAGAAATAAAACAAGATTCAGTGTCCCAATACAACCTGAATTCCAAAGGATGCATTTATTTAATAATAGAGCACACATATAACACAGCACAGCCTGAGCATCACACTTGAAGAATGGTCTTAAAAAAATAAAGTCCTTAATAGTTTCTTTGTCAAAACTCTGTTTAATAGCTTTGAAACTTGAAACTATAACCTTTGACTGGCTCATACAACATCATGGGAAGAGGCCTTTTCTGAATATTAACATGTCAGATATATTGTTATGTGATGTTTGAAGTTTAGAGGCAAGTTTTGTTAATTCCTATGTAATCTTCATCTGTGAGCGGAAACGGTCACTAGACATAATTTAAAAAGGAATAAAACCATCTTCCCAAGTTATATTATAATTACGTTCCAGCCAAGTGTCCTTGAGTCACCAATTCTGTTTCAAATCAGTGAGAAATAGGTTAAACATAGCCGGCAGTGCACCGTTCTGTCTGCATATTCATTCGCAACACTCTCCCAGAGGTGTGGACAACATGAAATACTGGTCTCTGCCTTAATCGTTTGTCTTTCATCAACTCCTAACTACTGTCAAAGCATTCTCAAAAGAAAAGACAAGGTTAGTTTAAGTTACATTATATTACTTTCTTTGTGTTCTTAAGAAGGCATCATTAGCCAAGTATGACATACCGAGAACACTGGGATGCATACTGAGCAATCTGGAAACGAATCAACAACGCCAGATGATGACATTCACACGAGTCATGTAACTCAATTATTCCTGCTCAAGTTATAGTAGTAAGATACAAATAAGATTTGAATATTTACAGCAACGGGAAAAATAAGTTGACTATCTTTTCAAAATATAATTTAATTACAATCTTGGTATCATACAACACAAATATTGATTTCAGAGCATCTTGGCATGTTCTTTAATCTGCTTATTAAATGCTTTTGCTTCCTTTCATCTTGGATTATAGTTGATTAATAAAAACAGTGTTATTACAGAAGTCATGTTAGGAATGGAAACGTCTGTGCTGGTTCCAAGAGCTTGTGTGATGATGAGATTGCCTTTTTT
Organism: Thunnus thynnus; assembly: GCF_963924715.1. Lineage (NCBI taxonomy): Eukaryota > Metazoa > Chordata > Actinopteri > Scombriformes > Scombridae > Thunnus > Thunnus thynnus. Next base: position 13,574,398 of record NC_089536.1, on the reverse strand, counting down.
GGCATCATACAGGTGGTATGAGGAAATATGTTTCAATGAATCATCTCCCTTTATTTCCTTCTAGGTAAAACTTTTGAAAACAAACATCATTTACTGTACAGTAAAAACAATACACAATGAACTAAGCCCATTATAACTCATGCTTAGTTGAAAATGTGAGTCATTATTAATGCTGCAAGCATCTGACAAGTAAAATTCATCTTTATACATATAATGTAAGACATTATTAAGCAGGTTTAATATCCTTCACTTTTAACTCTTCTTAATGTTTAAATCAAGTAAACTAGTAGAGTGACAGATCAATAGAAACTGGCTACAGTCCTGGGAAAATACTGTCAGTTTTCTAAAGTAGTCATTAAGTGTTAAAAAAAACCCACCATCTGTGCAGGAAGTGCCTCAAAAAGTCATTTGAACACACCCAGATGTAGTAGAAATAGCTGTGTCATCTCTAAAGGTCAAGTTGCAGTCACTCACTGCAGAGACAGCTGGGTGAATGCAGAGGCGGGCATCCAGGTAGACGCAGGATGGTCACTCTCACCTAAAAAGAGAAATAATTTACCTCTCAGATGGACTAAAAACACCAACATGTGTTTGTGTTTTGGCATTTTGCTTGCACCTCATGAACATACCTCGTTCTTGAGTGACTTGCTCAGGTACATGTTAAACTCCTCCACGCTGCTGGTGTGCAAGTCGTTAATTGCCAGAATTTGGTCTCCTTTGTGGAACAGACACACTGTCTGTGGCGGACCTGTCCATCCAGACACACTGACACACACACAAACAACTGTTTTTTTTAGATTCATTCTGTAGCTCTCTGTCACACAGTAGTTTGCAAACCCACCCACATTAAAAAGATAACTACTGCTGTCTGATGTCTTAGACTCTGACTTTGAATCTATTAAAAGCAGCTCAGACACATGCAGTTACTGCTGCCTTGATGGATGAATCAAATCTATTAACAGGTTTCTAAACAGTTTTAAAAAGTTCACACCGAACAAAGCAATCTTAACGGAGTCTGGCCAAACACACAATCTCAACTGAGGTAATATTAAAATTGAGTCTATAACAATTTAACTGAGTTTGACTTGAGAAAAAGCCTATATTTATATAAATGGTGTAATGTAGCAGCTGAGAAGTAAACCTGTGTTTTCTTCATTTTCAAGGGGATTGAAAATTTAGATTTTCCGTAATTAAGCCAATTAACGCAAAGACCAGTAGGAATACAATCCCAACTTTTCACACAATACAGTTTCTGAATCATCCACCACAACAACAACAGACATGTTCATGCTCCTGCAGTGGAGCACAAAGCCTGAGCTCAAAATGCGAAAACAGCAAATAAGGACGAGCAGTATCGCCGCCAGCATTGCCTGATGTGAAAAGTGTGTTTTAAACAATGAGAGTGTGTAACTTCTGGGACAGGAACAGTTTACATTAATATTAATGGATACAGAGAGAATAAAAATGTAAACAGGAACATTTCCCGGTTGATCCTTTCTTTATACTTCAATGAAGTGGTCCTGCTTTCTTAGACAAAAACATACCTTGGTTTCCCTTCCACTTCTGTTAGTGTCAGGTGTTTTTTCAAATCTGCCTGCTTCACCATGATGTCTCTCTCCTCTGGGCTATTGAGGTCAAGGCTTGAATGAAAAATAAAAGACAAAAAAACCCTCTTATTTAATAGTACTGTATATCCATGCTGTATAGAAAAAACATAAAAATCGTGACATTTCTCATTCAAGATCAAGCTTCCAAAGCAAACAGGTGTGTTATAAAAAATATAGAGTATAAAAAATGTTTTAATCCTCCAGATTCAATTTCTTCATCTTGGGATGTGGTGAATGTGCACAAAATGAAATGTGAAATGAAATGAATGAAACAAATGTGTGCTTCTTATCGTCTCCTTCCTACATCACAGTGGGATGAGTGTCTGTATAGAAAATGACTTCTACATTTCCTTTGAACCCCTCTTTCAAATTCTGGCAGCAAAGTCGCCTGAGTTAATGATGTTTAATGTCGAGTGCTGCTTATGTTAGTATAACATCTGCACACAGAAACCTCTAGAAACCACTCGAACCAGTCAAGCAACATGTCAGCGTTGGTCACAGCATTCCTTTCAGGTTATTTATTTTACTGGGTTATCTTAAATGTGGTGATGGCTTTTTTTTTAATATGCTCTCTGAAACCATTACAAAGCAGTTTTTGACTTTTCAGTAGGCAGTGGCACAGATGGTGTCACAGTGGGGGTTTCAAATTGTCTCCTTGTACTGTTTACACATCGAGCAACTGTTGAATGAGAGTGCTAATGCTTCAGTTTATCATCACATCCCACAGAATTGTCCCTAAAACCCTAACCCATAAAAATTACAGTTTGTCTTATTGCAAAAGAGGCTCCTGAATTCAAACTGTTTTTTTTTTTAATTCAGGAGTCAATTACTTCTGTATCACCTCTCATTAGAGCTTTGTTTTTCCATTGTCTTCGCATTTAGTCTGTCCAGCATCTCCACAGGAGAGACGGCACCGTTCTCACTGGAGCTGCTGCTGAAGTCTGACAGACGTGTTTCTTCTCTGTAAAAGCAAGTAATAGCATGAGGGATTATAAAACCAGATCTTGATACACGTTTCAATTACATCCATCTTGTAGTCACTGATGTTTTCTTAGTTGACAAATGACAAAGGAGTGACTCAGGCAGATAGCAACACAACAGATTTTGACACTCATTTAGAAGCCTTGGATAGACAGAAGTCCACATTTGCCCTTGTGGCAGAGAATAACAACAATAAAGGGGCTTGAATGTTGAAAGAGGTACAATAACATTTTGTCTCGGTTATACAAAAGGCAACCAGATGTCTTTATATTGTTAAAATAGTTCATAAAAGCAGCATGGGAGAAGCAAATAACTCCCAAATCACTGTGGAGGCGCAAGATGACTTCTAATTAAAAGGCACTTTAGAAATTAGTCTTTGCCAAATGTGGTGGGAAGATATTCTTCAGTGTGGCAGCACAGCAGTTGGCCACTTAGAAAGAAATCAGATATCAGTGTAATATGTGCAAAATGTACACACAGTTTGTTATAATAGCAAATTCAGTCAAACCAACAGTATTTTCCATACAGGAGATGATGGCATGGAACAGCTGGTAAAGGCAATGGTGATGATGTTAATTGATTGTCTGTCTGGTGTATCTGGTGATTAATGCAATTTAGTCTAAACAGGAAGCTTAAATCCGATTAGCTCCTGCCCTCCTTGAGATATCAGATTTACACATTTAACATTATGGATCTGATTAGCATCTTAGCATACATGAATTACAGCACAGCCAACTGTGACTACAGGGCTCGAAATTTTAATGAGTTTTTCATTTGGGACAACAGTAGAAACAGCCAACATGTGAAAGGTGTTCTGATGTGCATGAAAACACACATTTTTGGAGTGCCCCGGTAGCTGAACGGTTACTGTGCATGCCACAAAACTGCATTGCCCCTAGTTTGATTCTAGCCAGGAACCTTTGTTGCATGTCATACCCATTTCTCTGACCTTATTTCCTGTCTGCCTCTACACTAATCACTGTCAAATAAAAGGTAAAAATGCCAATAAATATAATCTTTTAAAAAAAAACATTTTCATGGCTTGTTGTGTATAAATCATTGAAGATAATCAGTGCCATGCAGTGTGTTCAAGATCTCTTACACAAGATGAAAAGATGCTTTTCAAGCATAAGTTGCTTAACAGGCTCTAAGGTGCTGCTTTTCTTATATTCGTCTTGGTCCTGGAGTGTCAACAGATTTGTGCTGTAAAAATAACACCCTTGTTGTTGTCATAGTTGTTGTTTGAGCCAATGACGCCACGGTTACCTCTGATGAGAGAGCTATTTTGGTATCTAGGGCACTGACAAAACATGGTGCACAAAGAGCACAGGGCAGGGCACTGACACCAAAGACAACGTGAAAAGTCAAACATACACACAGCCCACAAAGAGGTAAAGACCTGCGATTAATCTGAGATCTACCTGTCTTCAGCGCCTGTCTCCTCATCGAATGGAGGCAGTGGGGAAATCTGTGTCTTCAGCTTGTCAAAGACCTGAGTGACAGACCTCATCAGGGTCCCGGTAGTAACCTTTTCAACTTCACTGTCCCTGGGAGCATTTGGCACAATAGTCAGCAATTGTTTATTATTCTAATGAAGCAGGATGTTTTTTCCCCAGTAGTCTGGCACATTATGAATCAAACTTACGTTGCATGAGCCAGATGTTCAGTATTTTTAACCTCCATCATTGTTACGTATCTGCAAAACACACATATATTCACATCAACAGGCAAAAAAATACTCAAGGTCACAACTTAAGCACGTGTCACTTGATGAATGAGGGTAAAGTTGTGATTATAAATGTGAATTTTTGTGCAAATTATCACTGAAAATAATCAAATATATCAGATCAATACATGGTCACTTATATACACATGAGAAAGGGAAACTCACACTGACTCCATACTGCTCCTGTCACCAGTCTCACCATTTTTCCCGACCTTATTCACATCATTTGGGGAGACAAAACAAAAAAGGCAACAAACATTATTAGTTACAGTCCATCACAATTTATGAGTCACATTTATCAGTTAAATCATTGTTGACTCTGTTGAAGTTGAAGTTATGTATTGATTCAACAGTCTTAACTTGTATTTAGAGCTGAAATGATTAATCTGAAACTATTCTGACAATCGATTCATTGTTTTAACAATTTTTTAAGAAAAAATGCCAAACACTCTCTGATTCCTACTTCACCAATATGAGGATTTGATGCTTTATTTTGTCATATATGACAGTGAACTGAATATCTTTGGATTTTGGACTTTTGGTCAGACAAAATAATACATTTGCAGACATCGACTTGGACTGTGGGAAACTATTTCCTGCCATTTTCTAGACAAAATCAAGGAAATAACTAGAAGGTTAATGACAATAATTGTCAGTTGCAGTCCTACTTGTATTTGTCCTAAGTAGGATCTTGGATAGTCATAGATTGGATACACAGGCTCTGATGCAGGTCTTTTTGGATAATCTTCACCCTGCCAGCCAATCAGAAAGCAAAAGAAAAGTCACCTCCAATTAACCCAACAAATGTCTTCAAGAATCATCATTTGAATTCCATTTCAATCAATCAATCAATTTGTATTTATATAGCGCCAAATTACAACAAAAGTCATCTCATTCAGATTTGTGTTTACAAATTAGAAAAACATTCAAGTCAAGATACCTTTACTTTTTCAGTGCTGTTATTCCAAGTGTTTGAGGATGGGTCAGACATGGACCGCATTTTCAACTCTTCCTGAAAAAGACAGAATTACACAGACAAATTAAAGCGCCTATGTGTACAATATTTAAGTCATTAGATCATCTTTGACATTATTCTGATAGCAGAAGGTTTTGTTTGTAGAGAAATGAGACAATCCTGGTAAAAAATGTGCAGTGTGTGTTGCTTTCAGCCCATTCATCTCAGTATCCCTGTGTCAGAGCCATAGCTTATACTTTTAAGTATATTCTAGATGTTTTTTCCCTATAAAAGAAAAACTCAAGTATATTAGGATATACCTAAAGGCATGATGTTACCGTGAGTCAATAGAGAACAGTAACAGTTAAGATGTTTTATTGGCATTTCACTAAAATTGATCAGAATTTCACCTGAATAATAAAACAGTGAACAAGCTGCCATTTATTCATTTGGGTTGATATTTAATGAAACTAGAAAACAGAAAAACCCTGATGCTGCTTAGATTTTCTCTGTTATCAAAATGTTTTACATACATGGAGTTTGCAGTCATGCAGTCTTCCAGCAGACTGTTTTGTTTCTGTATATTATGAGTGTTGTTATGAGCCAGAGACAACTGGATTTCTCTAAACCAATGGCTAAACATAAAGGCGTTGTGGATATTTTATGTACATAAAGAGTGAGGAAACACATATGTTTCATGTGTCTTTCCCTGCAGAGAAACAATCCACTCAAATGCAAATACATCCTTACAAAGGAACTTCATGACTGACTGATGTGGGCAGTCTTGATGCGTCTGAATTAGTATCAAAGTGACAGGATGCATGAATTTAGAGAGGTTAGCCAGATTCATGAAGAGCTCGAGTTGCAACATCACAGTATAAACTAACCTTGTCAGTGGTGGCAACAGAACTCTTTTTCCATAACAGGGGTTGTGAGATAACCTGCGAAAACAGGAAGAGAAGTCTATTTTCAAATGTCAGATAAAAAGCTGGTTGATAAGCAAAGTTAACAGATGACTAATAAAACTGTATAGTGAAGATTTGTTGGATTTGCCAGGTACACAGAGAATTTAGACTGAGCATCCAAAGTGCTGTGCTTTTTTCTTTTGGTCAAACTACTGTTTCTAAACTACGGTCGGAAATGAACATTAAAGCTCAATCTATTGGATAGTGGATGAAGCTTGTTAACGTTCATTTCAGCCAGTGAGTAATGTGCAATGTATTTATTTTTGAAAGAAACATAATGAAGAACTAATGATGTTTGTGGTGAACAGATGAGGAACACAGGATACATTTACTTCATATTTACCTCAACTGCTTGCTGCCCATTAGTTATTTCCTTTAGCAGAAAAAAAAAACATAAAGTAATTATTGTCAATGACAGTGATACAGCTGGTAAGCAAACAAGATAAATATAAAGAGATGCTTGGTCTTTTTATGTTGTTATATGATAAAGAACTAAAAATCTAAAGGTACCTCTGGACTGAGGAACTTATAAGGCCGGTTTTTCAATGCGTCAAACACGTCACAGAACCAGCCGTCCACTTCCTCACTAAAAGCAAGAGGGGCATATGAAAATCATTTTTAGACTCCACAAATTATGGCTATTACATTCAATTTAAAATGCAATTCCAAAGTCAAACATAAAGTGGAAATAGTGACATTTAGCAACAATTTCGTGTGAGCAGGGTGCAGACCAAAGTCATTATCAGCTGATTGACTGTTACTAAACAAAGCTACACCATAATTTCATTTTGATTGTTGGGAGTCTCAAAATAGCAGAAGGTGTAAAGGGCAGCGGGGAAGTGTTTTATGAGGCGCTATGAAAGTGTCAGTGAGGGCCTTGAAGGGACGATTGGCCAACCCAACTGTGGCCTGAATCCTGGTCACTGACTGACTGACTGTGTATCTGCACATTTCCATTTTAAAACAGAAAACCAGTCTCTTTGAAAAAAATATTGATTTGCAATGGTTGCATTTTAGAGCTGCAACAATCAGTCTGTCAACAGGAAATTATTTGCAAGCTAATTTGATAATCGATTCATTGTTTAAAGTCTTTTTTAAAGAAGAAATACCCAAATTTTCTGTTTCCAGTCTCATAAATGAATATAATATAACATAAATTAATATTTCCTGGTTTCTTTAGTCTTCTATGACAGTAAATTGCACATCTTGGGGTTGGGGACTGTTGGATAAAACAAGACATTAGAGGATGTCACCTTGAGTTTTGGGAAAAAGGGATTGAAATTTTTCAAGATTTTCTGACGTTTCGTAGACCAAAAAACTAAAACATCAATCAATAATGACAATAATCGTTAGTTGCAACTCTATTGCTTTTATGGAAAATCCATTTACATTTGATAAGCCTAGAACAAAATGGAAAGCAAGTGAAGTTCATTTAAAAAAATACACTGATAAACTGATCAAATACCACAGAGGGGTGATAACAGGTTTTATGGTTAAGATTAGCTTTACATTTTAGGTTGCTTGTTGCTCATCCAGCTGCTCTTCAATCCCACAAATCCCAAACACCTATCAGTGCTTAAGCACAATTATCCATCATATTACCTGTGTTCCTATGTATCTGTCTCCAGTGTGGTATGTTCTATGAGGAGTTTTTACAGTATGGTGTAGTAAAATGCATGGAAGTTGTTAAAGAAGCTATAAATTCCATCTCAGTCCTTTGTATCACCCCTACAAATCAGCTGACTGACCTGTTCTCCCCGACGAGGAAGTAGTCCCGGTCCGCAGCCTTGATGTAGAGCACACAGGATGGTGAGCACTTGAAGCTCTTCTGGATCCAACCCCATTTCTGGTGTTGTTGGGGGCTCACATACAACAGTGAGATCCTGATAGAGGGACACAAAAATGATTTAGTGTTTCAGTTTCTACCTTTAACAGCTACTCAGTGCGTTAAATTAGGAGTTCATTCATGCATTTGGCATACTGTATTAAAATAGCTCAGTGAAATGAGAGAGAAATAAAGAGAGGTTCTCAGTGTTTCATTCTTTATGTTTTAAGGTGATCCAGTGTAGAAAAAATGGGCTCTTTGATAACATACTGTGATAAGTCTATCCCTCCAAGTGGCCTGTCCTTTTCCTCTTTGTTCCTGAAGTACTTGAGTTGATGTTCTTCCTCACTGATTTTGAACAGCACAAAATATCTCTTCTTCCATGATTTCTGCAGAGGAAACGTGATGCCAAGTCAATAAAAAAAAGCCCACTCAAATGAAGATCTAGCATTCATTGTGCCAGCTCTGTCACCTCTGTCTTCAACCGTTTCGAAGGAGGAGACTTGAACAGGTAACCAGATCTTATCTCCATCACATTTCCAGCTGGTCTGTAGAACACTGCTCCGCCTGATGGCAAAAGAAAAGCCTTTTGTTTTGTGATCATTTGCCTAAGTCTCATCTTTGTTTACAGGAATCTACAACTTTTTGTGCAACAGTGTAGCTACTGCTTGGGGAATCCAGCCCAGGAATTAAAGAGGGCGAATGGAGAAATTGTGAAGAATAGAAATTTTAAAAAAAACAAACTGTTTAAGTAGATAAAGCACAGCAGTCAAAAGTCTGGAAACACTTTCTCATTCAAGTGAATAGGAGGGTGTGTCTAAACTTTTGATTAGTACTGTAGATAAAGATATTGGTAAATGGCTACAATCCAAACTGTTAACTCTGTTAACATGCAGCACATTAGCACATTCCAGGTTTCCTTGTCAAATGAATCATTTGTGATTTGACAAGATCAGCTGTAAAAGCGGGTTGTCTACTCTATAAATAGCTGCAAAATACCAGTAAATAAACACCTAAATCAAATATCAAAACAGATGTGATACAACACCTGTACTCTTCTGGCTCTTGTTCATTGTGACACCACACCTAAACAAAAATAACACAGGATTTTAACAGTCTCTGTCTCTTCAAAACAGCATAAAAATATCCAGAGGGAAATAGTTAACCTTTTAATGAACAATGTAGGGATTAAGAATAGACACGTGCCTGCAAAAGCAGAGCATGAAATAGAGCTCTATTCACAAACAGAAGATGTAAATATAATGGAATAAAACAGAAAATGTTATGATTCTGAATGTTCCCTGAAAAGGCATAACTGCACTATTTTAAAAAAAAAAGAAACACATATATATGAAAATATAGTATCACTGCAATTTAAAACTCATGAATTTGTTCCACACCATCAACATTTACACTATTGATCACTTTTCTGAGACAGAACCAAACATGTGTTGGCTAGTGCATGCACGTTAAATTTTATATCATATCACAGAGCAATTCAACAGGAAAGCAAATAATTCCAACACATGTATCAGTGAATATATTGCTTCTAAGCATGGCAGGAATTGCTTACCTGTGGAGCACCTGTAAAGAGATCCTGCTCAGCTCGCGCTCTCTGACAAATAGTATTGCTGCACGAGGAAGCTGGATGTTTCTCTGCGACTGGCAAACAATGGCAAAATATTTATACTGGGGACTTGAGTTTCTGGTTCCTTGCTTCAATGGCTTTGAAGGTCTGATTGCTGTGTTGTTTAGCTGCATAATTCCAGTCAGAGTTTCTTAAGAACCTTGTTCCACTTGAATAACACTGGAGAGTATGTCTTTTTTTTTTTTTTTTTGGCATTTAGGAAATAAAATGACATGCTCATGCGGATTACAGAATTTGCTTTACTGACACAAATGTGTCGAGTATAATGTCTTTTCATGATTAACTGCACATGAAAGGTGATGCATTTATACAAAACGTTTTCAAAATCATGAGTAGAAAAACTAAAAAATGTATGCACACAGGTCTCCAGTGTTACTGGAGTGGACTGCCTTAAAGTTAGATTGGCTGAGGTCCAACAATGTGATGCCTTAAATGAGAATTTAAGGCATCACATTCAAGAGCTCTGGCAATAAAAGAAAAGACTGATGCCAACTTTTTAACATTAGATGATTTATATGTTGATATCTCATGAACACTGATGATTGTAGTTGACTTTAAGTGTGGTAAAAACAATGGCAAAACCACATCAACAGTGACTTAAATAGTGTCCAAAAACACAGGTAAATTATAATAAATTGTGAAATTGGTTGCACGAGTTCAGAATTTACAATAATTACCACTTTCACATTTCTATGGTATCTTTCCAAAGCCAGTAATTAAATTTATCGTAAATTTCAGCCTTGCAAAATGTGACAATGTACATCAATGATGGACAAACAGATTAACAGAGAGTATAAAGCCACACTACACTAGTAGCTCAGTTTGACTGTACTTGTGCTTTAAGCTAAATGCTCAAATGTCAGAATGCTAACAAGTTCACAGTGACAATACTAACGAGTAGCACGTAAAATGTTTCATATGTTCACCGTCTTAAGTTTAGCTTGTTAGCATGCTAACATTTGATAATTAGCACTAAACATACAGATGGTAATGCCATTAGTTTTGCAGGTATTTGTTCATAAATCAAAGTATTGGACAAATCGAAAATTTGTCCTGATGGTGGCGCTAAATGAAAAGTTAGGGGATCACAAAAGTCATAACAATTCATTGGCTGGCAACCATGAATGTGAACTGTCAAAGCCCACTGGCATGAACTACAACCTCAAAAATGACTATAAAATATAGTCAACACCTCTGTGAAAGAGCCTAAACAATGTGATGTGTTTATGGCGATGCTGACATTCAAAAGTTGCTGTGTCAGTGGCAATTGTACAGGGGCAAATATAGTAGGTAGGTGTAGGAGTGTAAAAACCTGAACAATACAAGCATGCTTTGGTAAAAGAAGAGGAGGGAGTAAGTGCAGGCTAGTTCAGAGAGGAGACATTTCCAAGGTGAAATGCAGACGATAAAATTCTGCACTGATTCAAGGTCTATTTATCAGTAGAGTCAAAGCCGTGTATATTCCATAATCTAAGATGACAAGCAAATCTCTCTCTAAAGTGGCTTGTTCGACCATCTCTGATTCTTAAATTATCTCATAAAAGGGCATGTCAGTCTGAGTGATCACAGTCAATATAGCTCTCAGAAGGAGGCATAGGGCCACACTGTGCCGTGCCACTTTTTCCATGTCCTTTAATGAGAAATATGTCAGGATAACAGGGAGGAAGACACGGTTCAGTCAAATACTGAAGTAGCAGATTTGGGGGGATATTCTATGTATGTACTGTGATGTGAGCTTGTGACGTGAGCATGACTAACATTTGACTTTAGTATTGTAAATCATTACACAGAGGGGAGTCAATGCAGCAGCTGCTTTTGTTAGATTTGACATCTCCCTGCGTGTACATATGAATGGCTCATTTGTGCTATGCATGTAAAAGGTCAATGGTTATGGAAAGCATTTTAAACAGGCACTCTGAGACTTAATTTAACTTTCTCAGGGTGAAGATGCTCTTCATCGCTCTGTCTACTTGATATATTTGTGAAAAACCACTTTGTATGAATCGTCCATGAGGTACAAAAGTACCATAAATGTCTCATAAAATTCACAAACTTCTTGAAATGTGTATGTAGGCCACAAGCACACACATACACACACCCACACTTTAATCAAGGTCAGTGTCAGGTCAGTATAAATAGAGCTCTTGGGCTTCTTGTTTAGAAGGACATTGTATAGCAGTTTTGTCTGCATTACTGTCCTGCTACAGTTTAGATTCACCTTCTCTGTTTTATAGAACAAGGCACGTGCCTGCCAGAGCATCAGAACTTTGGAGGTGACAGGTGCACAAGACCACCCTGTCCCCGACCCTCCCCCAAGACAAGGCTGTCACATCAGTAACAGGCCTATAAAAGCCCCCATGGTCATGTTGTCACTGGTGGTTAGTGGAGTTTTATCTGCACTACTGTACAGAAAATGTATAGCAAGGTAGGAGCGAAGCTTACAAAAGAAGTAAGCACTTCATCTTTGGTTTCTTTTTCAGAGGAAACATCAATGACAATATTGACCCGCCACCCTTGCACCCTTTTAACTGCAGTTCTTGGTTGATTTCTGTCCTGCCTCTGTGTATTTTCAAGGAAATGCTTCTGAAACATCAACAGCACCTGCAGAGACAAAGAGATGTCATCGCATACAGGATGAAGAAGCTAGCAGCAAAGCAGGTGGAGATAACAGTAAGTCTATTATATTTCTTGACTCTGTTGTGAGTAGAAATACAATACAATACAAATTGCTTGCTGACAACTGTCATTAGTTGATAATTTATCTCCTCCTTTTTTTTTTGCTATTAGTCTGCAGGCTAATAACCTGCTAAATCACACAAAGTGGGACACCTTGATGGAAATATTGGCTTTGTGAATCTATACCTCTCAAAACTCAGAGATATGGTTAAAGTCAATGAAGGTTGGTGTGGGAACAGTTTGAATTGATTGGGCTGAAAAATAGGGCTTGGGCTTGGAAAATAACCCAAGGGTGCAAGAGTCAAATAAGTCATTGTTATACACCCTAAAATCATGATGCATGCTTTGTAATCTAGAGTGACGTGAATTGTGGGCTTACTCTTTTTTTTCAGTTAGTTAAGTGATCAGGTGCCCACTTAACGTCATTTTTTTTTATTTTCGCTGACAGCAGTGGAACATGGAGTCTGCCCTTGTGCTGTTGTGGGAAATTCACTTCAAGGTTAAATGAATTTTGTATTCTGAAGTGCACCTGTACATCTCTGCCTGCTTTTCATTCTTCTGCATTTCAGCAGTCGTGCTACTTCACCATTTTCCTGTGCTCTCCAATCAATAGGGCATTTCTCCCAATAAAGGGACTTGCTTTTATCTATTGCTCTCTGTTCTGTATAAAAACTCTCTTCTTAGATGCTGGAAGTGTTGCATATGATCCTAATTATCATTTTGTGTTCAAAGTGATTATATCAGGTGTTATCAAAGCAGGGTTTGCTGGCTTAGGGGTCTGCATCCCAACTAGACCATGTATTAATAAGTAGTCTACATAATATATGTTATTGCAACAGTATTCCTCTAGTATTATGGGCATCAGTGAAAAGGAGGGTCAATATAAAATAAAATAGTCAAGCATGGCTGAATCTTTGACTATTTGGGGTCAAAAACACTATACCTGTATTTGTTTTGCCCATATTGTACAATGTTATGCTTTCCTTCTTACCCTCCATGGCTCTTCAGAAAAAGAATGACGTATTGAAAGAGAAAATAAAGAAGAGGTACGAGGACATGAAGCGGGTTTTGGATGAGGATCTTCGGATCACACTGACCCAGCTGGACACGGAGCACGAGGCCATAGAGAAGTTAGTGGAGGAGAGGATAGAGGACTGCTACCACCTCACCCAGGAACTGGACCAGGAACTAGCCAACATCAGTGCCCAGGTGAAAAAGGACACACAAGAAGTTGACATGCAGGTAAACACAGATCCAAAGTGGTGATTTCATGTGATGCCATTTCCAATTTATAGGGCATGTACAGTCTGTTTTACTTTTTGTGTCAAGCTGTTCTTTTAATGCTATGAATTTATTGTTTTTATACCTTCTACAGAATGCTGAAACTGAAAAAAGGTATGTTTACATGACAGAAATCTTATACATACAGTTACATTTGCTAGATTTGGCACATAGGAAACTGTGGTAAATCAGAGTGACTACCAGACATTCAAATATTTCTCTGTGGACAAAGGGGAATTACCAGAGTGGAAAATTCGATGACGGAAAAGTTGCTTAAATAAGCTGGTAATTGGATTTGTTTATTTACCGCCCACAGTCAGTTTGTCACTTACGGAAATTTTTTGATCACAACACTTCCTTGTGCATCTCAGGGCCAAACTGTTTATCTCAAACTATCAAACACGTTCTAGACAAAACGTGATCATGCTCATACCATGACTTTAAAGTTAAATTCAATGCTCATTCAATTCAATGACACTTCCTTACATATTTTTGCTAATATTATTTGTTGTTAGAACTTACAGAATCTATAGCACTACTACTGTGTTAATAGTTGTTTTCTGTAATAGATTTGTCACATTGATTATTGTTTCTAAAAAAAAGCTTGACAATCAACCTTTCATTGTTGTTTGTATCTTGTTTTTTTTTTGTTTAGAATTTCTGAGACACTGAAGTTGACTGACCCTGACCTGATTCAGCTAGATGAGTTCAAGAATGAACAACTGCTGAGTCTTACTATCAACCTTCTGCTGTTTATCAGATCCCAAGTCCCTGTCACCAAGAAACTGTTTCAGAGCTGTGAGTTCACCTAGAATGACAGGTAGATTGACATGTGAAGGAGTCTTGTGCCAAAGGTTACAATTACCGTCAAGTAGGACATGCCACAGGTGTCAAGTCTTTGTCTCAGGTGTGGGGAAAACGTGACAACTCATGTGCACTGTTTTGCACAAAACACTGGACTGATTTGTTGTCTCTTATACAGATGCTACAGATGTTGTCCTTGATGCCGACACTGCCCACCCCAAGCTGATCATCTCTTCAGAAGGGGACTCAGCAACCTACACAGACACCTGGCAGGATGTCCCAGAGACGCCCTCCCGCTTTGACACCACCCTAAACGTCATCAGCCAGAAAGGCTTCAGCGAGGGCCGCCAATATTGGGAGGTGGAGGTGAGCGAGAAGACCTACTGGGAGCTGGGTCTCACCTACCCGAGCATCCCACGTGCTGGCCGAGAGGAGGACTGCTGGCTTGGCCGTGGCAGGGAGTCTTGGTGTGTGGAATACTTTAATGGAGACTACACAGCCTGGCATGCTGGTGTTCACTATGAGCTGCCCCTGCTGGCAGGAAAACAGTTCACCCGCATCGGGGTATACTGCAGCTTCCCCGGGGGCACGGTGTGCTTTGTAGGGGCTGATACCATGACCCCCCTCTACTGCTTCTGCACCGGGAGGTTCACTGACACCCTACATCAAGCCTTATGTCCTGGTCACGACAACGAAGGCACAAACTGGAAATCCCTTAAGATTTGTGATGCTTCCCGATCAGCTCCTGTTCTCTGAGGAGGGGCAGGAAGGCCTCAGGGGTAGGAGGGAAGGAGCAGAGATGGTCAGGAATGTGTTGCGCTGTGGGGCATGCACACTATTGCCTGATCTGACATTCCTGACCTGTGACACAGCATCAGCCTTGGATACTGAGCGTGCCAGGCTAGTCTAAATATATTTAAAGGAATGGCTGAAGAGTATCTCTATTTTAGATTTCCCAGTGATGTGATTCATTTTCAGTCATTCATGCTTTTATTTACAGTGGACATGCCAAAGCTGTTCATCATATTCTGGTAAAGTGGTTATTACCTGAGCTCTATCTTTAATGCCATGATGAACCAGAATATCCAGATGAGGAAGTGCAAAAAACAGATGTCAGAGATGCCAAAGAGTGGAAGCCTTTCATTCATAAATAATAATTTAAAAACTCTGATTTGTTGAGATAGATCTTAACACTCAATCAAGAATTTGGATTTGTCCAACATTTATTGAACTTAAAGGACAAAGCCAGTTATTCTTTAATTTTCAGTACTTAAGAAGTTCTCTACCAGGTCTGTGGCACTCAGACCTTTGGTTCCTACTGAAGACATTAATCTTTAACAAAGAAAGATGAAGGTCTGCACTGTAACTCCCTTAGATGCAGTTTATTGAGACACCCACCACATTAATCTTTAAAAAAAATAGGTCAAAAATATGGGCTACTCTTTTAAAACAGGTGGGCACTGTACTTTTTTTCAAACATTACTCAAACAGAAGTAAATACAGCATTTGTCAGGGACTATTTTCTGTTGCGGATAAATACACACTTGGTGTGCTTGCCGCTATTTACAGCAACAGCAGAGTGTATGTGGGACTGAGTTAAAATAAACTACAGTGCCCATGTTCATGGTAATGAATAAAAATGTCACCCAGTGCAACACTGTGTCTCATACATGTTTTTAATATCTTTTGGACAAGAATGGAGTCCCACAGCACAGAGGAATCATCTTCATCAGGCTTTGACAACAGGGTCTGTTAGTAGAATCAATTCATTGTTGGTTTTGGTCATATCATTTGGATTTGTTGACAACAAGAAAAATATAAAGTATCACCGGCCTTACCTTTAGGTGTAATCAGAAAGCTAAAGATGTTTGTCTACTGTTATTATTAGAAGGATGGATTACTGAAAATTAAAAGTAATAGTGAGTATAAATTCAGGATGTTGTTCAAAAACATTTTTATTACATTTTTAATGTCTTCAGTATTTGATAGTGATATTCAGTGTATTCATTACCATGTTTCAAGCATCATCCCAGTGTAAAAAATATCAGCCTTTCAATGTGATCTTTGTTCACGTATATGCAAGGGGAGGTGATAAAAAAAAATACACAACTCGTTACACAATAAATTCTTTATGTTTAATACAATAAAATGTTTACATAAGCATTCCTCTGTTTCGAAATTATTTAAACAAGGTATTATTGCCCCAAAATAAAAAATTGGGCCAGATTATACTTTCTATTTAATGCATTCATTCATTTTTCCAAATCTTTTCAAATATATTCCTGAGGACAACAGCATTTAACACCGGAAAGCATTTAAAATTTTACCCCTAAAAATATATTTTTTTCCCTCCTTCAATTCCATTCCAAAACAAGTGGAGCAAACACTACTTTCAGCACAGGTTGGGCACCACATCACTGATCAGAGATCCATGTGTCGAGAGGATTCAAGAGTTGTGTCTGTATTGGACAAGTGCACTGGTTAAAATGGGAAATGTCTCAAGCCAGTATTGATCACACTTCTGGCTCCAATAAATATTATATAATTGTGCTATAAAATAAAAAAAGTGACTAAAAAATACAAAGAGTGAAAAGGGGAAAATATAATGACAAATTAAAGCTATTGCTGAACTTTTCCCCAAAGTTCCTGACACATGCAGTCATGTGAATAATGTAAAAACATTGCGGCAACAGTGAGAGTGTGTATTGTAGACATGTGGATTGTGTATGTTAAGACTTGTCACCACCAGTAATAGCTGCCTCTGTGATTGACACACTTTGGGACAATAACACAGCGTATTTGCAGAAACAAACTTTGTGTAAGCTGTAATGACAAAATGGCAAATGTCTTTCATTTGGAAAAAATATATATTGTTAGTTTTTATCAAATAACTCAATGACAATAAATCATTCACTAAATAATACAATATTATTTTAATAAATAGTTGGCAATATGTTTAAAAATAATCAATCAAAGCAATCTAATTGTTTTTGTTTTTTTTACTTTAATCGAAATCAAAGCTCAATTTTTAAAATAAAAATAGGAAGACATTGCTTGGTACCTGTTACTACAGTGTAGTGTGTGTTTAAGTGTGACAATGTACAACACTAATATACAGTGAAATGATGTGGCATTTGTGCTTTGGGCGCCAGTCCAGCTTTACATAGTGATATTTCCCAAATTTATGACACAGATTTAGACATTCTCAAGTTCTCTATCTGGAGTAAAAATCCTAAAATCTGTATCATATCATTTGCTAAAGATACAGCCGCGAAAAGGAATGTCAAAATTTAAAGATTAAAAAAGGGAAATTCATAAAACTGATTTGTTGGACCCTGACTATTAATAAGACAAATGCGTAATTTTGATCATATGCAAATACATGAACTTCACTTATGCAGGCTTGAACAACAAGCGAGTGAAGTCGTCAACATCACGCTGAGAAAACTGGCAAAGTTGCAAATGATCCTTGCTTTTATGGAGGTGGACTATATACTATGCACTTGACCCAAGATCTCATAGAACTAATCATTACACAGCAAAAGATTGCACCTTCCTAGCCATACATATATGAAATTCTTTAACATTACATTTACCCACTTAATGGGACATTAAAGAACCTGAGGATGCCAGCATGCTGCTACCAACTTAAACTTGCTAGGAAGGCTGAAACACTGAGCCTTTGGCAAGAGCATCATGACATGTTTCTGCTCAGAGGAGTGTTGTCTTTTTCTTTTGCCTCTTTTCTGGACGATTGACAGCTGAAAACATTAAAACACAGATAGCTGAAAATGATCTGATCCATTTTCCAGATGCGTTTTTTTTTTTTTTCTTTTCTTTTTTTTTTGCCTCCACATCGGACAGGGTTAGTAATCAAAGCAGGTCCCTCATTTCTCATATGGCAATCATAGGATTTGTAATCACTCCAATTTGTTACTCCAGTTTCCTAGTGGAGATTTCTATAGACTGACCTGAGATAAAACATAAGGACAGCATTCATTCACAAAGGCTTTTAAAAGAATAGTTTGACATTTTTGGAAATACGGTTATTTCCTTTGAGTTGGAAAGAAAAGATTTACAGTATATCACTTTCATGCGTGAAGGGACATGAAGCTACAACCAGCAGCTGGTTAGCTTAGTGTAGCACATAGACTGGAAACAAGGGGAAACAGCTAGCCTTGCTCTGTCCACCGATTAAAAAATACACCTACAAGCACCTCTAAACCTTACTAATGAACATGTCAAAACCACAATTTGCCATTTTTACTCCTCAGATTTTGTCCGGATTAAACATAGGTATAAATATAAGATATAACATGTTAATTTGTGAGCTTTTAGAGGTGCTGGTAGGCAGATTTTGCAACCTTTGGACAGAGCCTGGCTAGCTGTTTTCCCTTGTTTCCAGCCTTTATGCTAAGCTAAGCTAATGAGCTGCTGGCTTTAGATTCATATCTGTACAGATACAGATTCATTACTGTACAGACATTAGAGTGGCATCGATCTTATCGAACTCTATGCAAGAAAGGGAATAAGCATATTTTTCCAAATGTCAAATGATTCATTTAAAACATTCAACTGTCCCTTGTTTTCCAATTTAATTTTTGTTAATAGTTGTTAATAGTATTGTACACTGTACAAAGGACATAGGACTGCCTTAGACTGGGTCATGATCTGTTTCTGAAGAGATTACTCTCAGAACTCCAAATGTTAATTATTTCAGTTAATCAGAAACCCTGATCTCGGCAATGAATGCAAGCTTGGCCTTGAAGAGTCCTGTCCACTAGGTACAGTTCCTTTCAACATCTGTTCCAAATGCTGGAAAATGGTGAAACACATATTCAGATATGATTCCCCAAACCCACGAAAAACTGGCAGCAAATTTCCCGGGCTGGTAGAATAACATGGATATTTCACAATGCCTGTCGACAAAGATCAGATCAATGTGACGCCGTTATTCTGAAGAATAACCTGAAGAAGAAGTTTCACCATCAACACATGAACGCGGAGTGTCACTGTAAATATTTGTCTTTTCTCACGGAGTGCTCATTTTCAGGCCCAGCTACACGTGCAAAATGTCATACGTGCTCCAAATGTGCAGTGTCCTGCTGGGCCTGAATCATCCCTGAATGCTTTGACCGCTAAGTCGGTGCCTGAAACAGTCAGTCTGGTCAGTCTAGTCGGTCAATCAGTCAGTCCGTAGTGTCATATAGTCCAGTCGGTTAGAGTGGCGGTCAGTTAAAATACAGTTCTTTCGTCAGCATAGAGACCACGCAAGGAATCTGCTTCTTCTCACTGAAGCGTGGGTCTTCAGACCAGGACTCAAAGCTGGTGGCCACCATGTAGTTGACACGTGTCAGGATCTGCATTATTTCCAGCTGCTTGCCAAACTCGTTGAGGACATTGCAGAGCGCCTGGACAAACCAGGAGCCGCGTCCAGGGTTCCTCCATGAGTAATACCCTGCAAAATCACCATCATCATGAATTAGCAATGAAACTGTCTGCTAATTGATATCCAGAAGAGGGATGTTAGACACTTAAGATACTCTCACTTCAAGCAGTCTTACATTTGCCAATATAAACATCTTCAATTTAAAACAGTTTACCTGGCACAGTGGAGTAGGCAAAGAGGAAATCTGCCTCTACAGGGATCTTATGTCTTGGATTAGCATCCGTCTCCAGGGTATCGTTCGGCGGACCCGAATCTGTCTGTATACCATCATCAAATTCAGAACCCCGACAAGCCTGGTGAAGTAAATGAAATGACATTTCATTGTGATCCTGAGTAGCTTTCTCAACGATGACCTGGTGAAGCAATTAAAAATTAACTGTTTTTAAAAGCTGAGCTGAGAAACACTTAAAACAATTATTATCTTCAGTCCTCTGGGAGAGCTACTGAAAGCCATTTCAATCTCTCTTCTCAACAAAACCAACTGTTACAATTACAGTTACATTTGTTTTTATAAATTAAACCCCCCTGTTAACCATTTGGTTCAAAAGTGGTGAACTTGACACATAAAATGTACGAGTTGTCCTACAACTGTACCATTATTGTTACATAATCACACCATATTTTTCTTGTCACACTCTCATTTGTAAAAATTAAGTCTTCAGAATTGCATACCTGGATGAAGAAGAGTTTGGGCTTTCCGACTAAGCTTTTGCACATGTCCCCCCTGAACAGCGAGGTCATGGACTTGATGGGCATGGCTCCATCTGTGCCGTAGATCATGCCTTCCTCGCCGTGGCTTAGCAGGATACAGGCGAAACACGAGCTGTCACTATGGTCTTCCTCCGAGGCTGACCCATACACACACAAACAAACACTCAGCTCTTAGCTCGGCTCAGGCCTCATTAAACTTCTCCAAATCAATTAACGATCTCAGTAACATAATCCAGTCTGGAATTTATTTAGCCCTTTATCCGTTTACAATTCTTGAATTTTTTCTTTAAATTTTAAGGTTATTATTCCAATCTAAATGACTTTTGTTTATTTATATTTCAATTAATTATAATTTTCTAATCTTATAATAAAATGTTGCACCTCAGCATATTGCTAGACCCTAATACATAGTTGTATTCATCTCCTTAAGAGCATGAAAGTGCTGAGTGAATTCCATTGCAGTCTTCCTGTTAAAGATGGCAGATAATGAGATATTTTGTGTGCAAAGTTGACATTTTAGCCAGAGGGTTGCACAAGAAGAAAGGGTCCATCCTCAAGAGAACACAACAACTGTGCTCATTAAACTTCATGACATAATGTCCCTTAGATTTTTAGATTTCTTGTGTACTAGTAGACTTTTTGACATGATGAAATCTGGCCAGAGGACCGTCAAGTAGTTTGATCAAAAGTTTAAACTTTTTTGCTGGACATGTAGCATCTTCAGTAGTTTATGTAATTATTTTATTTTACAACAGCTCCACCTGCTGTCTTACCTGGTGGATTTAAGAAACACATAATTTAGTCTTTAAGTTTCTTAAATGTGAACTTAAAGCAGATAACTGTACTGTAATGTATGTATATTAATGAGTCTGGTAGAGTTGATAACAAATCTGTTATATACTGTAAAACTATTTGCTTGCAAAGTAAGGAGATATCTGTGCTACCAATACCTGAAAATCCAAATCTTTTCACCTTCCCTCAACTGAAAATAATGTATCCAAGACGCTGTTACAAGAAATGCGACTTTACTATATAATTGTGTCGACATTCACGGCATCTTTTAAGTCCAAATAAAAGCTAGTATGAGTGTATGAGGCATACAACTTAGCCTCCATTTAGGTACCACCTTAATCACTATGAAAGAAAATTCTGAAAATATTCCATGGTGTTTCTAAAAGGTTTCTCTATATATTATTTGCTCGGATTAGCATTGGAAGCCAAACAGTTCAGCGCTGTTATGTATTTTGTCCAGTTTGAGAACAAGGAAAAAGTAAAAAAAGCGGAATAGCAGAGGACTCACCCTCTCTGAGAAGACGCTCCATCTTCTCACATGTCTGATCATTGTAGATGTAGACGTCAAAGCCCAGGCTCTTGAAGCACTTGAACAGCTCTCCCGCATCTCGGTCTGTGCCATTGCGTACATTCATCCCTGTGGAGACAATCTGCTTAGAATACACTACTCTTTATACACTAATATTAAGCACTGACAGGTATACGTTGTGTATGAAACATGTTCGCTGTACCTGTCTTTTCATCAAAGTTTTTGTTATTGATGATGATGCACTTTCCCACTCGCTGGTGGCTCATCTTATACTGGAATGTTGGTGAAACAATTCTGTAATGGCTTTCAGAAGAGTAGTCCTGCTCCCGCGTCTGGCCATCCTTATTCTTCTTACTAGCAGAGTCAGAGAGAAGCAGAATATTAAGGAGAGATAAAACTTCACGGTAGCATCGTTAAAAAATTTAAATTCATCACTACACTCCCAACAATATTACTTACTTTTGAGCTGTACCTAATGCAAAACGTTTCTTAAGATCGGCTGATCTTTTGAAAGATATACAATAGAAAAGAACACATCAAAAGCAATATTACTACTCAAGATATTAGTCTTTTACACTGCAAAAACATCAAATACAAAACCAGCAAAGGAATAGTAATATGAATGAAAATAACAAAGACAAACACAAAGGCCATTTGATTTCAAAAAATGAATTTTAACACAACAAACCTCACTTCTGTGATGCTACAAGTTAGTAAAAAAGTGCTTTCTTCTTCAATAAGGCCCATAAGTGCAGTTAAACTCTTGACTCTTACCAAATATGACAGCGTCTTGAAAGCCAAAAGTTTTCTAAAAAATGTCCTTGATTCTTCCAAACCATTACAGTCACTTTTAAGGCAAAATGTTTCTACAAATAATGGTTACTATAACATAAGTCAACGTCAAGACCTCCAGTGCAAGAAAAACTCACATGAAACTGAAAACACTATGAACCACTTACTCAGAAACTAAAGTGTACATACGTTTTCAAATAAGGCATTAACTTCCCGGCCAAATTTGGTCGCAGTAATCCACCGTCCGGTTAAAGAGAAAACTAGAACATATTTGTTTAGCGAAGATATAAAAAAAAATCCGTAGCATATCAATGTAGATTGAGCGAGAGGAAATCTTCCACGAGTGGCAATTCTCACAGACCTGTCATATTTCCATTCTTGAAAAGATCCATCCAGATAGCTTAGCCAACACTGGCCCATTGGGGGCTCACAAAATCCAGGCTTGTTCCAGAAGAGCCTAGTCATCAGGTTACTCAAGCACGGGAACAATACACAGCAACGCGCACCAACCACCTCATGCAAACACACTCACAGGCGGCCCAGCCATATTCTAATAAACATGTGATCCAGAACTTTTGACGCCTCCCTCCCACCTCCAAATTGTGCCAACATACTGTACCTGACAATTGCGTGAGGGTGGGCAAACAGCTGCAACTCTGTTTTGCTGTGGGCTGGGCATGGCAGAAAGAGGAGCAGGTAGGAGGAGGGAGAAGAGGAATATGAGGCGGCTGTGTCTTACCTGGGTTCGTCATTAAGCGCTACGCCACTCTGCATCTGAAATGCGTTGGTTTTGTCTCGTATCTTTTTTTTCCCCCAAAAGAGTACGTTTCTCCAGACCTGGCAGCTTAATTTTTGGCTGTGTGCTAGGATACTGACATGCTCTCTGTACTGGATGGAGACCTGACTGGGCCAGCGGGTGCTGAGGACAGGGGCGGCGCACTGTGAGCCCCCTGAGTCAGCAGCCTTGCCACCACACCAGTGATTTCTAAAGGCCTATTCACACATGGCCCCTGTGCCTCGCTCCCTGCTGAGGTCAGACAGGGCAACAAGTTGCTCCTCTGCTGACAGGCACAGAATCCACCTGTACCAATATACAAACTGTGAGTGCCTAACCATCTCAGCCTTTACACAAGAGGCACAAGAAGGAAGACAAAAAGCAGGCACTTCGCCAAACATCTTAACCTTTGATTAATCAAATAGTCGTTTCAGCTCTACGACAAATTACCAAGAAATTACGGGTTATTTGTAATTTCTTCCTTGGTTTAAAACAAAACCGAGAAATGCAGACAATTATAAATAATACTAGAGACAATAATTATCATCTTTATGACATTATACACAATTCCGTCACAGACAGGCATGACACGACAGGCATCACATGTTGATCTGCTTGTTAGTCATGCCTTGTTCCTCTGAAAGATGCCGCCCAAGTACTGTAGATAGGCTGGTATCAGTTTTATGTAATACTTCTAAATATGGCACACGTGTCTGCTGTTTGGTAGCCATGACTATGTTGCTATGCAGATTAGGCATACATCATTTCAACATTAAATGTATGCTCATTTCTAAATACACTCAGTCATCTTTTGCCTTCAAACAATTCAACATATTTCAAAAGCACTTTTATTTTTATAAATCTAAATCTGAGATGCCTCATTTTGTTGTTTTATGTTTTTTAGAAACAATTACAAAATCCTCCACTGTTATCTTGACAGTTTGGAATAATAATCGAAATGCCACACAGAGCACACAGACTTTGTGTTTGATTACCAGTGTCTGGGAGAAACCTAGCTGACAAATGTTCCCCCACTACAAAGGTTTGTAGTGCCACCTTGTGAGTCAGACTGGAATAAACAGAGGCTACTCTCTGTAGTGCTCATGTAACGTCAGTGATGCAGTTTTCCCTTCTTGCCCCATTACACTAATTAGATCATCAAAAACTGGGTTGTTGGGTCAAGGGTATACATTTTATAGTTTTTAATGGTTTAATTAGTTGGGTGCCAAGAGGAACAAATGCAATCTCCATATACAAAGAATACATTACCTTCTGAATACACCTCTACACCTCAACATCAGCCTTTGGGCAGTAGGTGTATAGCCCCCAGCCAATAACAACGCGCAGGGTGTGAGGTCCGGACTCCTAGTGTAGTGACCAGGTTACATCACTGTCTCCGTCTGTCTCCTCTGCTCCGCTCTCTGTGTCATGGATGTTTAAAGAGCTGCAGGTCTCTGTGTCTGCTTGACCGAGGGCAGGGCCGAAGCTACACACATGCAGAGCAGAGAGGCCGAAGCTCTGCAATCACACAAAATCCAGCAATATAGCACCTTCCCACAGGGTTGTGCGGAGCGGTGGGCATAGGTTTTTTTTGTGCTTTAGAACATTACCGCCGCGAAACAATCAGAAAATAATGTTTTATTTATCTGATTCACGGCTTTGTTCTCGCCAGTGCTGCTCGCTCTTTTCATTCACTTTCTAGCTTGCTCAACCACTGCTACTCACTCTCACTCTCTCTTGGTGGGCCAGGGAGGAGGGGTCAACTGCTCTTTGTTTACAAACACCAACCAACAAATCCTGCATAGTATACCTTTAATATGTAAAAATTGATTTTTCTTTGAGGTATTTAGTGATGTAGCACCACTGCAAGATCATTGCTACATTTACGAAGAAAATGTGAAATAAATATATTAGAAACATTACTTATTTACCACAAAAACATATTTTTATCTCTATATTATGTAGAATTAAAAAAGTAACCAGCACGGGAACAACCCAGGGTGAAAACAGGGACAATCACAAATAGCTACACCTTGCCTGCCCAGCACCACTGCTCCTGAAGAATAGTTAGGCTACTACTGAAGGAAAGGCTGGAGCAAAAAACAAAACAATCTGGATAGACGTTTCAAAGAGTACCACATTCTGAAGAAAGAGGAAGAGGACTGCAGCCGCAAAACAGCCAAGTCATGCAAGGCCTTCTTTATGCCACACAAATGAATCATAACAGACGGCATGAATCACCAGGTAAATATGAGCAACCAAAATAGGCACATATCAGTCCACAGATGAAAGTTAGATAAAGAACAATCATTTTGTTATACTATAACTCCAGCACTGAAATAACCCTATAGTCATAGACTGTTGTTAACCGGAGAAGGAGTAATAATAGAAGTGCAAGCTACTTGCATATTCTTATACATAGTCTATTAACGTAAATGTTAAGTGAATTTAATTCCATATGGTCCAAACTATGTGAATTCCTCCCATGAATGTGGGTTTCCCTCTGCAGATATAGGTTACTGGATTAGTAAAACAGGAAATCACCCAAACAGTAGAAATCTCCCTCTGCGGTCAGGTTTGGCGTCTGTTTGGTCTCCCACCAGCTCCCCTTCCTCATCTCCAAGTTCAATCGGCTTTTCAGGTTCTCCAGCCATCTGCAGTTACAGTAACACATATATTACATTTCATCTTGTGGTTTACTGTACATTACGTTTGACAACAACAGCAGTATGACGATCGTTGACATCATTTTAACGCTTCATATTTCCTCATCACTGCTAATATCAAAATTGCTCGTAAGCGGTTGTTCAAAAGGTTTAAAATAAATATAAAAAAATATTTACTACACTTAGAGCTATAATAATTAGCTATTTTAATCACCACCTCAACCCAGCATGTTAGCTTGTTGCTTGATTAGCATAAAACATAGTTATGCCAACGTTAGCTAAAACGCTAACTGAATCAAAACTATGTTCAAAACTTATGAGCAGCTAAGTTAGCATGAACTTACACTCTGTCGTTCTTGTGTTGTTGCTATGTCGGCTTAAGTATTGCACAAAAGTTGAGTGTGAGTCGGTTTTCTTTCTCCGCAGTTTGTGCTGACTTTCTGTTCCTTACAAATCTTGAGAAAACCATAGGAGAAAATGAAAGTATGCTCAGTTTGAAGTCTGAGGTGCGTAACTACGTCAGAGCCGTGCGTCACTCAGATATGATATTCAAACAGATATACAGTATATACATATACATATACAGTATGTATTAACATGAAAAGATCAGCCACAGTCTGTCTTATCCAGAATGTTAGGCACGAGGAACAGCTGTAAAAAAAAAACAATGTAAAAGAAAAAAAATATATATATATATAGAAAAATGTAGTATATTATTTTATACATAACAAAATTAAAACTATACACACAATCGAAGGTGATCCATCAGAATACTGTACCCCACACCATTGTATGGTCATGATGTGATGATGTGATGTCTCAAAAATCATGTGCAATAACCCTGCAATACCAAACCATGTTACTGTTCTTACAAATTATTAACATTAGAGCCTCTATAAATGTCCAAGCAGTACAATAGTCCAGCATTTTTTGCACTGCCATTCACTCTTGTACTACTTTTATTACAGTACCTAACATAATATTCAGTATCACTTTGACTTGTTAAGAGCTGCAACAATTAGCAACTATTTTGATGATCAAATAATTGTTTTAGTCATTTTTTAAGGAAAAAATACCCCAAATTTGCTGGTCGCAGCTTCTCAAATGTGATGATTTTAAGCATTTATGTATCATACATGACAGTAAACTGAATATCTTTGGATTTTGTACTGTTGAATGGACAAAACAACACATTTGAAGATGTCACCTTGGGCTCTAAGAAATTACAACTGGCATGTTTTGCTATTTTCTGACATTTTATAGACAAAGAAGTTAATTGATTTATTGAGAAATTATGTCAGATTTATCAATAATAAAAGTAATCGTTAGTTTCAACCCTATACTTTATATATTCCTTATATGTGTCAATATTGCCAATAATGATTCTGATACAGATTGTGATATGATTGTTCTTTGTGCGAATACTATGACAATGTTCATCCATCTATCTATAGCTGTTACACCATGTATTACACTCTTCCGCTTCTTTTTAAGTGCCATACCAAGGTGCCCAAAGTTGAACTAGCTGTCCAACTCAGGATCATTACACATATGCAGTGACATCTGAACTCTGTCACTCTTTGTCTCACCAGCACTCTCCTCCAACAGACAGACAGCTGGACTCAGCCAGTCTTCTATCGTGCTACATAGAGGGGGGTTGGTCCATCACGGGACAGGGTTTCAAGTAAGGGACAGTTTCAAAGTTTCACAGTCACAGAGCTAAGTTTACCACCACCAGAGACGCACTATCACAACTGTCTGGGAGTCACTGCCAGCTCCTCCACTAAACTGCTGCCTGCCTGACTTCGTTTTGGGGCGACATTTCACACTAGTTCCTCTCTTCTACCGTTCTTGTTGAAGATTTTCTGGAAAAAGGACAAACATTCACCATGCAGTCCTGCGCTAGGTGTGGGTTTGTGGTCTACCCGGCTGAGAAGATCAACTGCATTGACCAGGTAACACAGACATTTTGTGATTGAAGTTTCTATTGATCTTTGAGTGAGCCGTTTAATCTTAAACAATAATTCCAAATAACTTAAAGCAGCTGTAACATTAACAGGAAAGTCAGCACTCACATCAAAGTATGGTACAAACTTTTAAAGGAATGGAAGATTTAATATTTTTAAATCAAAGGCTAAAATTGTTGGTGAAAGGCACCTGAATTATATCAGAAAAATACAAACAACCTAAATACAACATGGCTCATTGTGGAAACAGGTGAATGTAATGAAATGAAGCATTGGTCAATAAACTGCATTTTAAAAGTACAAAAAAGTGGTTGAAAATAATATTTAGCTCAAGTAAGTTCTTTTGTGTCCATCATTATGGATCTGTATATACTTTTTATTTATTAAAATACAAAAGAAATATTGTGGAT
This sequence comes from Thunnus thynnus, assembly GCF_963924715.1. Classification (NCBI taxonomy): domain Eukaryota; kingdom Metazoa; phylum Chordata; class Actinopteri; order Scombriformes; family Scombridae; genus Thunnus; species Thunnus thynnus. Next base: position 13,545,839 of record NC_089536.1, on the reverse strand, counting down.
ACCATAAACTGAATGCTATGATGTAACTCCTGCAGTATGTAAAACATGTAGCTCTGACTGGTTGCTGTTATGAAATACAAACTGACTTGTGAGAAAAAGAAGGATACGGTTCAACAAACACATAAATTATATATTTGAGAAGAAATCAACATGTCTACTTTGACGAACGTATTGTAATTGCTGCCATTATTTGGGGTCTTGTATACTTAATTGTTGGCTATCTTCGTATTCTGATGTTATCTATCAGAAATGACCTGTCCAAATTTTAAACATTTTTTTGTCCCCACATGCTAAAATAGATTAAAATCATGTTTCCCACTGTAAGTTAAATATGAGAATTCAGCTGTAAATACCCTCTAAAATAATGTGATTTGTCTTTTCAGAACTGGCACAAAGCATGCTTTCACTGTGATGTCTGTAAGATGGTGCTGACCGCCAATAACTTTGTCAGCCACAAGAAGAGGCCATACTGCTCTGTGTGAGTACTAAGCTCTGATTCAAAATCTATCTTCAGGAGCCATTTTGGTGTGAAAAAAACAACAGCTCAGAATTGGTGATTAAAATTATGACAATTTTAAAAAAATACATCTCATCCCTTCAGACACAATCCAAGGAACAATACATTCACCAGTGTCTACGAGACCCCCGTCAACATCAACGCAAAGAAGCAAAGCAAAGCAAGCAGTGAGGTAGGATGATGTCACATGCAAAAACAAACCAGGAGCAACATGAGACAAAATATTTCAGCCTTGATCTGAGTCAAGGTGTATTGTTGACAAGCTGACATAAGTCACTGTCTATGCGAAGGGTGAAATGATCGTTTATCATGGGTTTGGCACCTCTGGGTTTACCCTGAGGATTAGTTTGCATGGTGGTCATTCTGCTGGTTTAGATCATCATCTTCATTTTAAGAAAAGAGATTGATGCTTGTATTGCAACTGAATTTTAATAGACTTACATTTGTTAATAGTATCCCACTTTTTGAGTGGGCACAGAGTGAATAAGACTCTTTTACATTTCAGTTTATCATTCAAAATTACAAAAAAAATAAACCAGGTCACCCCACACAGGAGGTTAACCAGCGCCGAGTTCTGTTTACCTACAAACATACACACAAAAAAAAACCCCAAAAAGCTTGATCTGACTCTAAGAAGATGTATTAATTATTAATGCATATTCTTCTTATTATTAATAATTAGAGAGAGAGGTGGACGGCTGCTCTTAGTCCGTGGTGATGGCAGCGGTGTGGAATGGAGAGTGCGGCTCAGGTTATTTCCGTGCCTGTGACAGAGGCCTTCGCTTAGGCCACTTTATGCTTCAGGGGGCTAAAATTACACATCAGGAAAAACAGCCTCACATCCCTTCCTCTCCTCTGCCCCGCCACCTGTTCCTGTCTGTCTGAGTCTGTCTATGTCGAGTTCATGCAGTGCTCCTTGCTTATATTAGCAGTAGACCGGCAAGCTCATCAGCGTCTGTTATATGCCACTCGAGAGATGTAGGATCATTAGCAAACAGCTCAGATTTTCATCACTCACTGCTCCACATCAGACTGGATCTTTCTTGGCAGGCCCTTCTTCATCTTGACTGGAACATCTTATTATTAATAACAGCACTCTAATATTATCCCTTCATCAGTAAGCATGTGAGCTCAGGTTGTCTGGCTTGACAACATAAGAATAGAGTGATGGATCTAAAATCAGGGAAATATCAGTCAGGAGTGGCAGTGTTTATAATTTTGTTTTGCTCATGTCATGCATCCAGCTGCCAAAGTGGATGCTTTAAGCACAATGTCTAGTGTGCGCTTGTGCAAATGTGCCGGCCTTGGCTTAATGCTTGTCGTCTATGTGCATTTGTAGCTGAAGTATCGCGAAGATGGCGATCGCTTTATGTCCACCTTCCACCTTGATATGAGGTCCATGGAGCTGGAGAAGGCTCGTCTAGCCAATCAGATGGCCAGCCAGGTGAGCTCCCGGTAGAGCAACTGGCCTTTAACCACAGTTAGAGAGTTCCAGCCTAAATTCTGATCTTCTCTCACATAATAAAAAACATGTTTTTTTGTTGGTTAAGTAAACCATCCTCACAGCTTTTTGCCTATATAGGACCCTCAGCCTCCTTTATACATATCAAAATCATAGTGTTCACTGATCCCAGATCTTATACTAAATGATCAATATTAAAAATTAATTCTGAAAAATATTGAAAATTGTATGATATCAGTGATCATGGAGGGGAATAGTGAAGTCATTTATTTTACTAGCCTGTAGTTGTTAATGCATGAAACCTCATCACCTCTCTCCTCTATTTAGTAAAGAATTTGCCAACTGTGCTTTGTAGACAAAGGTTTATTTGCACTGTATTAAATAGATAGGTTTGGGTGGCTGATTGAACACGCTCCTATAAGCGTGAAAGGTAAAGTACTGTCTGTCTTGTGAATGTATGGAAATGATCAGGTTTGTCTTCCATATTCAAACAGGCCTTTCAGTCTCAGTCTGAGTTCTCACAGCAGCAGACATGGTACTCAGGCATGGTGACCAACCAGGAGATCGTAACAATATCTCAGGCCCAGAAGACCATCAGTGATGTGAGTGCACATATATGGAAAAACAAAATGAAACTATCCATTTTGCATCAATATAGTTCAAATGTCTTGACTGATTCTGTGCTTGGTTGACAGGTGAACTACTCGGAGGAGTATGAGCAGTCACAAGGAAAAGGCAGCTTCAATGCCATGATCACACCAGGATACCAAGCTGCTAAAAAAGCCAATACTTTAGCCAGTAATGTAAGTAGATGTTTTGCTAGTACTGCAGATAGCCAAAATGGAAGCAATCATTATTCACATTCATAATTTCCTTTAGATGATTATGTGTCTCTGCCATGACGGTGGCTGATGTGATTTTATCATAAGTCTAAGAAGCCAAATCAAGTGAATTGTTTTCTTTGTCTGCAGCTGGAATATAAAAAAGGACATGAGGAGAGAGTTTCAAAGTACACAACGTTTGTTGACCCCCCAGAGGTGCTTCTGGCCAAGAAACAAGGACAAATTGTCAGTGATGTAAGTGTTTAATGAAGACTTAATGATATCTGAATACGTTCATTGATTTCAGGCTCTATAGTCATTTTCTGTAAACAGACATTACTGTGTGCCTGAATTATCGTTTTTCTTCCTCTAGTACGCCTATACAGAAGAGTACGAGCAGCAGAGAGGCAAAGGTAGTTTCCCGGCACATCTCACACCTGGATACCAGGTGTCAAAGAAGGCTACTGAGCAGGCCAGTGAAGTAAGTACACAATACAAAAATTGTACACATACTGTATGCATACCAACATTGTTAAAGAACCTTGATTGACCCTTAATTGATGGCTGATGATTTTCATGTCCTACCAGATAAAGTATCGTCAGATGTATGAACAGGAGATGAAGGGTAAAGCGAGCACTGAAGCCGCATTAGCTGAAGCAGTCCACGCCAAAGAAAATGCAGAGAATTTCAGCCAGGTAAGGAAGTTATCACATTTCTTTCTCTTTCAGAAAAGTGTTTTCGTAATGAGTTTATTTGTTTTTTTGGCATTTATTCAATAGATGACAGTGGAGAGCAGGAATTATAGGAAGAGAGAGGCAGAGGCAGAGGTCCCTTTTCTGATTCAAAAGCATATTTTAGAGGCTACATGATACGCTTTTTGGAACATTAGATCACCTGGACTCATCTCTATTTTTTCAGATTTTCATAGTCAGGTCTCAGATTCAAAACCAGGATGTTGCATTTATATGGTTTGCACAATCCAATTGAATTCCAACCCCCTAAAGAAAAATAGTTTGTGCTTTATGAATTATTTATATTATTTATTAATCAGTGGATTATGCGCTCCTCTGTTTGCAGATTGCCTATACTGAAGAGTATGAGCAACAGCGAGGCAAAGGCAGTTTCCCAGCAATGATCACTCCCGGTTATTATCTGGCAAAGAAGGCTCAAGAAAATGCGAGTGATGTGAGTATCAATGCAACTTGAACTTCCAAACTAAACCCCTTTGAAGTGATTAGCTCTTAAATCTTCAGCCTAACATGCAGTTGTGTTACTGCAGAGAAGTTTGAAGGTTTATTGATCTGAAATCTTGCAAGTTGTGCAGTTTAAAACAGAGCCTGTCTCAGTTGTGTAACCATGTGAACTGGTTGCAGTGTAAATGCTGTCAAAACATTACAGAATGTAGACTGTAAAACAACAGCTCCATCCATCATCTGGCCTTGTCATCACTGTGCAGAATAGATGGGAGACTACAATGAGGTGGCCTTCCCATGTCGTCATTCTCTAAACTCTCCACATTGACTGATTTAGACCGTGTGTGTGTGTGACACTAATCTCCCGATCCTACAGAAATACACCGTGTTGTCGTCCTGTGTGCGCTAAATCATCCTTCATCCCTCTGCAGCTAAAATACAGAAAGGACTTAAACAAGATGAAGGGCACGTCACACTTCCACAGTCTGACCTCTGAGGACAATCTGGCCCTGAAGAACGCCCGAAAAATCAACAAGCTTGTCAGTGAGGTGAGGTAGTTATACAACGTTCATGCAGTGCCTTTTCACTTTTATTTATAGCTTTACCTAGGAAGTTTGAGAAAGAATAAGTATGATATTGTGTGGGGGGAAAACAAACTTTTAAGTCGCTCCAGTAAGGTCTATGACAAAGCATTTCCAGATAAATATAATGCAACTGCTCAGTGTGTGTGTGTGTGTGTGTGTGTGTGCTAAATAGCTGGAAATATTGGGCGTACTGTGTCAGTGTCCAGCAGACATGAAGCCACCCTACTTGCATTTTCAGCATCTTTGACATGCCTGTCCGGTGGGGTTACAGCTTACCGCCAAGGCCACGGGACATCCCATTAAACTAATGCTACAACACATACACACACATACACAGGAACACACTGCTTCACTCGTGAGCATCTATCTGGAAACTCAACAAAATGCCATTTACATGTCAGCGGTTAGCATCTATTTTGAGTCTTTCCATCCACTAAAAAGTATTCCGAGGCTTTATTCTCACGTACTAATTTTTGCTTTTCTGTGAACATATTTCCTCATTTTGCTTGGATGTTGAAAGGTGACAAAATTCTCCCCGTAACGACGACAAATTAATCGTGTCAAGCTGTCATAGCTTCAGCCTAGCAAAGCATATTTAAGATAAAAGGTTTATCTCAGTGACTCTTGAGTTATGATGGCGTGTCAATGATGGTGACTGATTAGGTGCTTTATATTTAGCACATTACATGGAAGAATGGTTGGCACCCCGGTGCCTTATAGGATCAGCTCCAACTGTGCAAAAACAAAAAAGCGGATATGTTACAAAGCAGCTGCTTTAATTATGTACATTCACTAACAGGTGGAGTATAAAAAGGATTTGGAGAATACCAAAGGTCACAGCATCAATTTCTGTGAAACACCACAGTTTCAAAATGCTGCCAAAGTTGCCAAGTTCACAAGTGATGTAAGTATGACACATCTTTTTACAATAATGCAGCTTGAGAACACTATTTTAACCAATGTTATTTATTTCCCACTATTTTTTACTATTTACATATTACACATACCTGTTTTTACAGTTACATAATTGCTCTAAGGCTTTATGTCATGTGGACAAAAGTGTAAATATTGTGGATGTATTAGAGAGTCCTGCATAGTGATTTTTCTTTATCTGTCTACATTTTTAAAAGAACAAGTACAAAGAGAAGTACACCAATAATATGAAGGGCCACTATGAAGGAATCGATAAGAAGACCATGCACGCCATGAAAGCCAGGAAGTTGGCAAGCAACGTAAGCCTCTTTATTTACTTTATTTACTGGATTTACAATAATATGTCATTAATAGTTTTAGATTTCCCAAAATAGGCTCTGAATTTGGTTTGGTTTGCAGACAAAAAAAACATAGACATGGTGAAAATTAAACTGCTATGCTGCTCTTCCAGATTGCTTACAAACAAAGCTGTGAGCAGGAGCAGGGTGAATACAACTACCAGGCCACCCTCACACCAGGCTATCGGAGCCAAAGGAAACTGGATACTCTAAAAGATGTGAGTTAATGCAAATCAAAGCTCAAAATTTATTTTGTACAGCAGAATTTTTTTGTTTTGTTTTTTGTTTAAATGTTTTCCTTTGTGACTGCAGAAGAACTACAGGCAACATATTGACCAAGTCAAGTACAGTCCAGTGACAGACACACCTGAGATCAAGCTAGCGAAGAAAAACGCTCAGCTCGTCAGCAATGTGAGTAAACTGCATAAACACAACATATATGATTAATAATGAGCACTTTTATTGACACCACTTTTATCAACATTTATCACCTGCACACTGTACTTGTTGATGAATTGTGTGAGCACTGGGCTGACTGTAGTGTTTGAATTTGTGTCCCATAGCTGAATTACAAAGCAGACTATGAAAAGACCAAGCATCAGTACACACTATCCCAGGACCTGCCCCAAATCAAAACAGCTAAAGCCAATGCCGCCTTGTGCAGCGATGTAAGTTAACACACAGACGTTTCCTCTTGTGAATGCACAAGCCTGTGTTTTGCATGCACACATTCACAAACTCACTCCCATGGTTACAAGGAATCCTTGTGATAATCTCTTTGATAATCCTCCATTGTCGCTCCAGATTAAATATAAAGAGGAGTGGGAGAAGACCAAGTCTAAAGCCTGTGACACTGGTTTGGACGACCTGAGCATCAAAGCAGCAAAGGCTTCTCGAGACCTCGCCAGTGATGTAAGCGAACGCACACTCTTCTTCACTGCGAGAGGACGCAATCTAAGCGAGACTGAGCAAAAACATAAGTGGGTTTACTCAGATATAATAGCTGGCAAATGAAATTAAGTCAGATGGACATGTGTTTCAGATTAAATACAAAGAACACTATATGAAGAACAAGGAAAAGGCAGTGGGGGTCAACATGAGCGACTCCAAGACTCTGCACTCCCTTCAGGTGGCCAAGATGAGCAGTGATGTAAGTAGAAGTCATTTTAATCAGTAATTAATGGCATTCAAAATCATGTTTTCACACATACAGTTTATCACTTAATATAGCATTTGTTTGACTTAAACAGCAAATACAAATGTATATGCTCTCACTCAAAAAAATTAATGAATTTTCTGACTTAAGATTGAGTACAAGAAGGGCTCCAAGGAGTGCCAGTCCCAGTACAGCCTTCCTAAGGACATGATCAACCTGAGCCATGCCAAGAAGGCCCAAGCCCTCGCTAGTGACCTGGAATATCGCACAAAGCTGCACGACTACACCGTCATGCCTGATGACATCAAGGTCCAGCAGGCCAAAAAGGCTTATTCCCTGCAAAGCGAGGTAGGAGACAGAGTAAATGGGAAAAATCTGCACATCATAGGGTGTACTACCTCCTTGTATACAGTGGATTGTATTTTACATGTAAAAAAAGGAAGAAAAAAGCAAAAAAAAAAAGCTTCCCTGGTTGATTTTCTTCTTCTCTGCTCCACAGAACCAGTATCGTGCAGACCTGAACTGGATGAAAGGAGTGGGCTGGGAGGCTGAAGGATGTCTCAACATAACCCAGGCCAAGAAAGCTGGAGAGCTGCTCAGTGATGTCAGTACTGTTTAATCTGTTAACAAACTTTATATTGTATGAGACACATTGCTTATCTGCTGTCTTTTTTTCCCCTCACAGAACAAATACCGTCAGAAAGCAGACAGCATCAAGTTCACCCAGGTGGCAGACGACCTCTCCATCAAACACGCCAAGAAAAGCCAGGAACTACAGAGCGATGTAAGGTCTCCACTTTAAAGCTGTAATCATGTACATTTTATTACTGTTTACTCTCACATCATACGTTTATTTGATTCTGCTTCCCAGCTGGCGTACAAAGCAAACACAGAGCAGATTATTCACCAGTACACCATGACAAAGGACGAACCCCTTTTCAGACAAGCAAAGGCTAACGCTGACCTTCTCAGTGCAGTAAGTTCAATGACCATCACAGCAGTGTATTATATGACAATATGATAACAATATATATCGTTGTAATCTGTTTTCTTTTCCCATGATGCGTGCTATACCTGCTTCATTAGATTGGATTTGTCTGAGAATTTTATTTTATTTGTTGTGTGACCTGGCTGGTGGTTCAACAGGCTCCTGTTATCTGAGAGATTAATTGGTTGAAATAATTATTGAACCCAAATTAAAATCTTAAAATCAGGATTCCCAGGTGCCCCCAAATCAATTTAATAAACTAAAGTCCATTAATTAAAAGTGAGGAAAATTAAATTAGAATTGAAAATCCTAACTGATATAACAGAAGTTTAATTGGCATTAGACCCACACAATGATGAAGACAACAAGGTAATTCATGGTCAATTTACCTTGCATGTGGTACAAATGTAAAAGAAATCTGTTCATTTATCCGTAAAGAAAGATTGTGCAACTTTACATTCTGCTTTTGAACAAGTAATTTGTGCTTGAAGTATAGAAATATCTTAATTCAAAACTACAGTTTTTACAATGCATAGATCACTAAGTACAAGTGAGCAATCATTCCCTGAAATCCACAATAGCTGCACTGAACTCTTGATGTTTACACACATGAAAAACCCTTATTTAAAACTTGGTGACTCATCCATGAGTACGTTTTCAATTGGTCACCAAAGACACTCTAGCTTGTACATTAATATCTGATGCCCACTGGGTTTCTGATAACTCAGTCAGTCTTAAGATAAAAACGAACATGAACCTTAATGTATTGTAAAAGTTGAAGAAAATTAGAATATTTCATTGTCATGCTGATTGCATTTCTGTCTTAATGTCATCCTTACATTGTGCTTATTTCTTTATAATCAGCTGAAGCAAAAATTAAAGAAAGTTTCCTTAAAAGCTTCCTGGTGCTGAAATCTTCTTAGTTTGTGCACAGACATTTCCTAACTCTGAAATCTGGAAACCTTTATGTCTGTTGAAAAGTGTTTTGATTGGCCACCCCTGTGATTTAGGGGTTGAGAAGCCAACCATGAACTGCAACATCCCTGTTTTGAGCTGCTGGGGACCATTAGTGCATCTCTCGATCCCTCACTTCCCGTCATCTCTCTGTGTACTTTTTTTCTTTCTAGAAAGTGTACAAGAGCAACTGGGAGAAGCAGAGGGAAAAGGGCTTCGAGCTGCATTTGGACTCACTTTCTATACTCACCGCCAGAGCTAAGAGAGATCTGGCCAGTGATGTGAGTTATTCTAATACTGTCGATGGAGTCCATTAGGAGAGTAGAAATGTTACTTGAGTGCAGTAAAGTACATTTTGTCCATTTGCAGGTCAAATACAAGGAGCAGTATGAGAAAAACAAAGGCAAGGTGATTGGCATTAAGTCAGTCAGTGATGACTCTCAGATGGCCCACTCCGCTCTGGCCACCAAACTACAGAGTGACCGCCACTATAAGAAAGATTATGAGGACACAAAGACCAATTACAGGTGAGACTCTTTACTTTGATGAGGCCTTGAATCCTTGTTCCTCAGACCCAGATTCATCATCAGTAACTTTGCCATAAATCACCGAACCTCTGATTTAAAGTGACGTTAATGAAGATAAAAGTGCAAAGATGCTGCTTTTGCCATTGATTTGTCCTACTCACATTGTCCTCTTCAGTAATTTAGCAACAGATTATGTAAAATCCCCTTAGCTGAATGGCACAGAGATCATTAAGACCTCATTTTCTGTGTTTTTGACCTCTGAGTGCAGATGTTTGCCTCAGAGGGGAACACTGTGTGTGTTGTGATGATTTAAGAGCTCTAATATTCCTAAAAGATGTTGTCTTCCTTAGCATGTAAAGGGTTCTAATTGAACATTTAATATCAATTTAAGGGGCAAACACTGATTGAAAATCAAAGGAATTTTTAAAAAGTAAAGTTCTAAAGTTATACATGCATTACTAGAAGATTCATCAGCATTTGTCGGCATTTGTGGCTGATAACCTGCTTTACTTCCATGTCAGGAGAGTTTGAGTCCTTTTTTTTATGAACATCTAATTTTGACTTACAGATAAAATAGTAATTTGCTGAATGTTAAGGACTTGTTATCCCACACGGTCCAAAGCCTAGTGTGTCAGTATCCTTCTTTTTTGGGGATGACCCCAATAACCAAAGAGCACTGATTCAGCATAATACCAAGAGAATTGCGCTTAAATCTTGTGTCATTTTGGAACAAAACCCCTCATTTACTGGATGAAATGAATCTTGTCCCTCAGCGTTTCTCTGGATATGCTGAACATCAGCCATGCCAAGAAGGCTCAAGACCTGGCAACTGAGACCAATTACAGGACTTTCCTCCACGACTACACTACGCTGCCAACTGATATGAATGTCGCCTGGGCAAAGAAGGTCTATGGACTACAGAGTGATGTAAGTAACTCAAACCACAACTTGTTTTATGCAGAAGTGATTCATTAATTACAAGACTGCATTACAATGAAAGAATTTGGCATTTGAAAGTGAAATTCTATAATGTGTGTGTGTGTGTGTCTTTAGAAACAGTACAGGTCTGATCTGAACTGGATGAAGGGCGTCGGCTGGGAGGCCTCAAAATCTCTGGATGTCCAGCAGGCAAAGAAAGCCGGAGAGCTCGTCAGCGAGGTAACCACTGCTGATATCAGCTGCAGGTTAAAGGATGTAATTCTTGGATACATTACATCATAAAAGAGAAATGTCAATTACAAAACATGCTAAAATGGTTATTAAACCTACAACAACAGAGACAGAAATTAATGTGTTTCAGCCCTTGATCTTCATTAACATTTCCCTCATTTATGGTAATTATATTTGGGGTCAAATGTGATTTAAACTACAGTGTATTATTAAGCACACTTACCTATTAATAACTATGAGAACTATGTAGGTAAATTAGCACAGAGGCCATGAGAAGGTGTTAAGCTTGATTGCGTAACGTGTGACTGGAAGGCACATATCTGGGTTTACAGCTGAGGTCAGAATGTATTTTAAGAGTTGAGGACCATTCCTGTTCTCTGGAAACTGGGTTAAATACGTAGACTGCACCAAGCTTTAACAAGAGACCAGACTGATTATAGTAACTAAAGCTTTTACATATCACAGAGATTCCAACTCACTAATTAGGGCTCAAAATTCATGTTAGACAGTTAGTTCCTCTTTCCTTGTTTTTGTCTCTTTACCGAATTGATGTGCTTCATTACATTGCAATATTACATTGCATTCTGTTAGAAAAGAGGATCATGAAACAGTAGATTTATGCCACATTTTATTATGCACATTTTGGACATGGGGCCCAGGGACTGAGTTACAGAAACTCTGAAATCTTATCTTTTGTTTATTTTTATCTTGAGCCTTGGTTATTTGAGTTGCACCTATTTTCTAAAAAAGAGGAAGTCAGACATTTTGAAAAAACCTATCTTTGATACAAGAGATAACTGACTTTTCATTTTATTTTCATGTCATGTACTCATGTACACCAAATAAAGCTTCATCAGAATAGCATTTTCTATTTTTAATAACGTTATATTAATATTTTAAACTGAGTGACCCTTCTTATTCATCAGCTTATTTTATAAATGCCTTTTTGTCAACGCCAGCAAATGGTAAATAAAGATACTGATTCTGGCTGGCAGCATCAGACTCTATTCATAAGCATCTACTTATTTTCAGGGTCTTTCCAGTCAAGGTTGCCAGACTGCACACAAATAGAACAGAGCCTCTAGTTCTTCCTTAGCAGGCCTCTATCAATCTATCTTCATTATCTATCTAGCTATCCAGTTATCTACTGCATCTATCTATCTATCTATGCTTTTGGATAACTTGATGATTGCTTTGCTTTTTATTTTAGTCTTATTTAATCTTTGCCGGATAGTGTATATAGTAGTTTTTGATGTTGTTGTGCCCTCTACTGTTCATAAAATGCATGTGCACCTTGTATTTTCCTCACTGTGACAGTCTGATATTCATCATTCTGGTATATTTATGTGTTTTTCTCTCTAGAAAAAGTATCGTCAGGATGTGAGCGCTCTTAAGTTCACCAGTGTTGAAGACACTCCAGAGATGGTCCAGGCCAAACTCAGCAACAAACTTGCTATTGATGTAAGTTTAGCTACTGACTGGCATCTTACATATATATAAAAAAAACTGTGTATATGAGGAATACAAATGAAGAGTTTTGACTGGCACCTCAATGTGTGATGTTCACTAATGCCGTGCTTTCTTCTTTTACAGAGGTTGTACAGGGAGAAGGGTGAAAACATGAAGCACAACTACACGCTCAGTGAGGAGATGCCTGAGTTTGCGCAGGCAAAACTCAACGCTATGAACATCAGCGAGGTAAAACCACACTCACAAGAACACACACACATACAGTGGACACATGAAATCCATCAATCCATTCGATCAGCAGCCTTTGTCTGAGTTTTATCGCATGAAACTGAGTTTATACATCTGCCATGTGTGTTTTCAGAGCCGTTACAAGGAATCTTGGACTAAGATACGTGATGGTGGTTACAAGCTGCGTCTGGATGCCATTCCCTTCCAGTCTGCCAAAGCATCTGCAGACATCCTCAGTGATGTGAGCTTGCAATCAAACACTCCATGTTATCATATCTTATCGTTTTCACAGTGGCTTAGAAATCTGATGGGCTGCAGATTATTTTGGGACACAAAAAGTAGCATTTTTAAACTTCCTGACAGATCTTTCTATCACAGCGCATATTCTGTCTAATTAATGATGGTATTAAAAGCAGATCACTCAGAGGATTTTAAATATCTCACTTCACTCATCTTGCTATTACATCTTTAAAGGGAATGATTTGTCATTTCAGCAAAAATACAAAGAAGAATTTGAGAAGACCAAAGGGAAGATGATCGGACTGAAGGGACTGCAGGACGACTTGAACATCGCTCACTCAGTTCACGCCAGCAAGCTACAAAGCGATGTGAGTGCTTCATCTAGCAAAAACAATAAAATGTTTGCAGATACTACACTATATTACAAGCTTTTTCTCCTCTCCCTCTCTCTCTTATCATTTTGTCCCTCTCCAGATTAAGTACAAGAAAGACTCAGCGAAGGAGCTCTCGAAGTTCAACCTGCCCATGGACATGATGGAGGTCGCTCACGCCAAAAAGGCTCAGTCACTGGTCAGCGATCAGGACTACAGGCTGACCCTGCATCAGTACACTGTACTGCCTGATGACATGAATGTCCAGGCAGCCAAGAGAGCGTATGCTCTGCAGAGCGAGGTGAGAAAGACAGCAGAGGATTGTAGTTGTCAAATTTTTTGTAATTAACAACTTTTCCATTCATGTTTAATGTATAGATCATTATTCTGTATACATATTTAATGCACTGTTTGCAATGTGTTGTAGAATGTTAGTCCTCCTGTTGTTTTTATATGGTAGTCAGATATTTTTAACTTTAAATGTGCCTGTGATCCACAAATCTTTGCCAACATTTAGCTTTAAATGTTCCAAAAAACTGTACATTGTTGAAAAAAAGTTGAGAGAAGTGATACTGCTGTGTATTTACTGGCTGAATTTTTCATGAGGTATCACAAGCTCAAATAAAGCACAATTTACTGTACATATTTCACAGCAATAAAATGTTGCAGGCCCTCGTTTATTATAGAAAAGTTTTATAAGATGCTGTTGCAATTAGCTGTTTGAAAGTAGATTTTTACATTATATTGTTTTATTCAATGTGTATGTTTGTCTTCTCTGCAGAAAGTATATCGCTCTGACCTGAACTACCTGCGTGGTGCAGCCTGGATCGCCACTGGAGCTCTGCAGATTGAAGGCTCCAAGAAGGCCACAGACCTCATTAGTGATGTAAGATGTATTCTTTTTGTGTTTATTGTTTTGTTTTTTTCGTTAATTTCTTTTGTGCACATACAGTACTGTAAACTGTTAATGCCTACTGTACACAAACAGCATGTCAGTGTTGAACATCAACTTATTCCCAAAGCTGTGATACTATGTCTGACAATGAATGTTGTGTTATAGTTCTTATACAATATGAGGGAAATGATCTTAGTGGTGATATTCATTGTAATTTTCTGGATTTTGACTGTGGATTTGCTTGTTAAGAATACAAAATATTTACTTGACTCTCCTTGAAAGCTACTAAAACTTAACAAAGACTAACTTGGATGTTTCCTCTGCAACAGAAAAAGTACCGTCAGCAGCCGTACCACTTCAAGCACACCTCTGTGGCAGACTCCCCAGACATCATCCATGCCAAACTCAGTGGACAGATTACAAACGAAGTGAGACAATGAGCTTATTGTTTAATTTCTGATTTTGTGTTTTTAATTTTCTCAATTAATGTCCTCTATGTGATGACTAGTAATATTTTTACTGTGAAATTCATGGAACAGTCATTTGGAAAGACTTCATGAGATTAAATGTATATTTATCCCTCTCTTCCAGCGTTTGTACAAAGAAAAAGGGGTGAATGACCAACACAACTACACTATTACCTCTGAAAGACCAGAGATCACTCAAGCAAAGATCAATGCAGCCAACTTTAGTGAGGTAATATTACTTAATGCAGCCTATGCACCAAACAGCTTCTTTTCTTTTATGCATAGTGAGTGTTATTTTAAGGGTAATGATCATTTGGTTTGTGTCTTTTTGCTTCAGATTAAGTACAAAGAGTCCTGGCACACTCTGAGGGCTCAGGGCTACAAACTCACCATGCAGGACATCCCCTTCCAGGCTGCCAAGAGCTCCACAGGCATTGCCAGTGATGTAAGATCATCATAATAAACTTTATTTGTATAGCACCTTTCATACAGGCAGAACAAGTGCTTCACATGAAAAAAGACATTATACCGGGCTCAAAAACATTATGGCTAAAGTGAAGGAACAGAAAACCTTTGAGTCTAGTATAGATTCATGTTCATATAATTATCCATCTGAAAAAATCTACAGGTCAGACACTAAATGCATATTATTTACTATAAGAATATAATGCAGATATCTAAAACATGCCTTTTTTTAGATTTAGAATGGTAGGATTATTGTAGCACTGTTGTGTTGGATTGTGGTGTTTCTGTTGTGTCTACAGTTATTTATTTTCCCTCTCTGCAGTACATGTATAAACACAACCACCTGCTGGAAAAAGGGAAGCACATTGGCGCCAAAAGCGTCCTGGACGACCCGCGTCTCATGCACTGCTTGCAGGCAGGCCGACTGGCCAGTGACCAGGAGTACCGCAAGGATGCGCTGACAGCCAGCGGGCAGTACCACCTCACCCCAGACATGATTCATCTGGTGACGGCCAAGAACGCTCAGGCTCTCGCCAGCGATCAGGACTACAGGAAGAGGCTGCACGAGTACACTGTGCTTCCTGATGACATGAAAGTCCAATGGGCTAAAAAGGCTTATGACCTGCAGAGCGAGGTGAGCTGAGGAGATGTTGGAGGGATCGATGAGAAACGAAGGGAAGAGGGGAGGACGAAACTAATATGATGCAGCTTTACTGACACGTTTTATTGCTTTCTGTCCAGAAACTGTACAAATCAGACCTCAATTACATGAAAGGAGTGGCCTGGGACGGAGTGGGTGCACCTCAGCTGGAGTCAGCCAAGAAGGCTGGAGAACTTATAAGTGAAGTAAGTACACATGGCAAATGGTATTAGTTAAAGATCCCCTTCAGACATGTTTAAAGACATATACAAATACTCTGCTCTGACTAATCATTTGTAACTGATGACTTTTCCACAAAAAGTACAATTACGTCTTTAAAAATCCCTGAAATGACCTCCTCCATCTCCTTCATTGAAAAATCCAGAATCTACGAATATGCAAATGTTTTTCATTTCAAAAGCTTAACTGCTGGAAATAAGATGCCTCCTATTCCAATGTATAGTCCATTCTCAGCATATGTTCACTGGAGGTTCAAGTTTCAACATCACGCTTGTGTAAGATGCATACTGGACCACAACTGGCTCCAAAATGGTTGTGATGTCACAAATCATATTTGTAAGAATACATCTTAAACTTATAGAGAAACTTTCCATTTTAGTTAGATGAATGTGAAAACAGCCTTCTAGTGTTAAACTCTGCACATACATCATTCTGCACAGTGAAGCTCAAACACCAAAATGAAAGAACAAGAAAAAAACAAAAACATTTTTGCAAACAAAGTTTCAAGTGTGGTCAAAGTACGTCTATAACAGACGAGCCGTTTGACTTCTACAAACCAACTGTACTGGACATCTTAACCACTGATTTAACAAACTAAACTAACCATATACTATATATTTGTTTTAAAACAAGTTGATTGAAGCCTACAGTATATTTCCTTATATACGTCCGAGCCATCTGTATTTCCTAGTGTTAAAGTATGTGTGTGTGGTCTTCCGTCATGCAGAAGAAGTATCGTCAGATGCCTGACAGCCTGAAGTTCACCTCGGTGGCTGATTCTCCTGATATTGTTCACGCTAAGACGAGCTATCAACAGTGCAGTGAGGTAGGGTGAAGAGAGAAACATGATTTAGAAATCATATTTTGAAGAACTTCTGTTATTGTAACTGGAAAATCCTGATACAAAAATTATAACTCATATAGGCTGCTGATGAAAATTCTAACATCATGCTCATGTTTTTACAATCCAGAGGCTGTACAAATCAGGAAAGAATGATGACATGCATAAGTACACCATACACTCAGATGATCCAGACTTCATCAGAGCCAAGATTAACGCCCAGCAGATAAGTGATGTAAGGCACTGTGCAAAACACCCAAAACACAAGCTAATGATTTATAATCCTGAATCTGAAAAGACGCCTCTTTGTGACATTAAAAAAACAATCTTTGTCATTCTTTTCCCATGAAGAAAGTTTACAAGGCATCTGGGGAGCAGGTGAAGACATTGGGCTACGACTTGAGGCTGGACGCTATTCCCTTCCAAACTGCCAAGGCCTCCAGACAAATTGCCAGTGATGTGAGTTAATGTGATCTTACAAAGTCAGAGCATTCTGAAGTCACTGCATGTAATCCACTCTTACTTTAAATTAGTCACAACAACTTTAGCGCAGCTGTAAAAACTGTCTGCAAACTAAAAACTTTTTCCCTTCAACAGTTCCGCTACAAGGAGTCTCATCTGAAGGAGAAGGGCCAGCAGGTGGGGCTGCGCTGTGTGGAGGACGACCCTAAGATGGTGCACTCTCTAGCCGCCAGCAAGCTCCAGAGCAACCTAGAGTACAAACGCCAATCCAAGGAGGAACGCTCCAACTACAAAATCCATGCTGACCAGCCCGAGTTCCTGCAGGCCAAAAAAAGTCAGGCGCAGGCCAGTGACCTCACCTACCGCAACAAGCTCCACGACTACACCTGTGACCCCGAACAGCTCAACCTCAAGCATGCCAAGAAGGCCTACAAGCTGCAGAGTGATGTAAGTTGTGATGCTTGTACTGAATGCAAGAGAAAGACTTCACTTCTCCACTTTGATTATTTTTTCTAGGACATCAATGTGTTATTCTAATTGACGCTCACATTTGTTGCAGGTGAACTACAAGTCAGACCTGAACTGGATCAGGGGAGTGGGCTGGACCCCTCCCGGCTCCCACAAAGCTGAGCTCGCTCGCCGGGCTGCAGAACTGGGGCTGGCTGAGGGAGTTAGCACTGATGAGGCTATCTCAAAGTACCAGCACATGATGATGGTGAGAGAAAATGGAAGCTAAATTCTGTTAAATTACTGTAAATCAGCATTTGTGTATATGAGATATAACAATCTTGTACTTTCTTTAAATAATATATCATTAACTTCTCTGTCTTTCAGCTGCATCACCAGCAGCAGATGGAGCAGCAGCAGCAGCAGCAGCAGCAACAGCAGCAGATGTCAGAGCAGGTGGAGACCAGCGAGGACATCCAGCAAGGCGTCAACATGGACGCCATGGAAGTCCTTCACGTCAAGAGGAAGAAGACCACCCAGATGGTCCAGAAAAAGTCCTCCTCCACCACCACCACCTCCACCACCTCATTTAAATCCATGGAGAAGAAGTCTAGCAGCACCACCTCATCCTCCTCTTCTGCCCTCCAGAACACAGTCAAGACGTCAATGTCTAGTAAAGCAGCTGCGATAGAAGATGCATAGAGTTTTAATAGATGATAATGTTTAGAGAATGTTACAGAGAGGCACTTTCAGGAGGTGAAGTGAACTTTTACTGAGTGGAGTACTTTACAGATGGTATTTGTGGAATCTACTTTGATGAAATGACTCTATAGAGATGAGAGATATGTATCAAAAAGAGCCACAGTAGGTGCAACAATGGACTGTAATATTAAGTTGAAATGATTAATAAGGGACTTAAGCATGTTGAATGAGGGCAGGACTTGTTGTATTTGTTAAAAGGATTGTAGACATATGTGGTGAACAAAAAGGAATTTAGAAAGAAACTTTATTTTAGGATTGAATGCGGTGCATTTTTTGACATGAATGGAATACATAGATCGTAAAACTACCTCTAAAGGACCATGTTCAAAATCAGTTCAATCAAAAACATCAATATTGCCATATCTGAATTCAGGTTGGTTCAGGACTGTATGAAAGATCGAAAGATTAGAAAGTTTGCATTTTGCTTTTGTATATTGAGTGTGTTCAGAGGATTGGGAGCTGGACCAGAGATTGTTTCATGGCCAGCACTGCAAAGAGCAGAGGATTTTTTTAAATTGTTTGTTTTTTATCTTTAGTGAAGAACACATCCTGTAAGTTCATATGAACAAGGCCCAGACAAACTATACGAAATAAGCTGTTTTCTTACCAGGTCTGATAATCTAGTGCACTTTGAGCAAGGCTCAGTGAGAGGTAAAGGCCTACTGAAATGATGTGTGATCAACATTTTGTCTGGCAGGTTCAGCTTTGTGAGTTTGTAACGGTGCCTCTTTTAACTCAAAGCTGGGCTGGGAGTAAATGCTTGGTTTTATTGCTGATAAATAAACTGTTTTTTCAGGCAACCTAATCTGTGGTCGCTTTTCCTTCCTGAAATAAAAGGATTTCTCAGGGCAGCGTTTCACAGTCCAGTTCATTCATCTTCAGTTGATCTTGCTTTTAATCCAGCTGATAAACGTGTGGACGTTGGCGTAGACGCCAGGCTTGTTCTTCTTACCGCAGCCATCACCCCAACTCACCACACCAGTGATGTAGTGTGTGCCGTTCTGCTCACACACCAACGGTCCGCCTGAGTCACCCTGCAGAGTTAGAGAGAGCAAGTTGAGAGCATAATATTTTCTGTTGAGAGCCAGAGGCAGTCTTTGCATGAAGCCCTGACATGAGGATGCTTCACATCCTACATACCTGACAGGAGTCGATGCCCCCTTGCAAAGTCCCTGCACAGAACATGCTCTCGTCCAGTACCGTTCCATAGATGTGAGGAGCTTTGCATCGCTCCTGAGAGATCAGGAAAACACGAGCGTTCAGCAGCTGGCTGCTGTACCTTTCTGCAAAGTGGGAATCAAAGTGAATTTGAATGAAACACCAAGAATTAAATTGCCTGATGAGAATGAGAGCATCAAAACAATATCTATCAAATCTGTTGTACATCATTTTTTCATATTTGTGAAAACAGCAAAGACAAGTAATAATCTTTTATATGACATGAAAGGACTGGAATCGTTTATTACGGGTTTCAGTGGCTCCCCATCCAGAGATCACACACTCCTCTCCGGCTGGGAAGGTCTCGTCTGGTAGACACACGGCCTTCACAAAGCGGGTTTCCTTGGCACAGTAAGGGCTGTCCGTAACTTTGAGTTTAAGCAGAGCTACACAGGGAATTAGCACATACAGAAAGTGACATTAATTACTTGATTTTTAATTTAATCAAACCACCTTTACATAAACAAGCCCCAAAGCATGATTCCCAATGCATTTACAGAAGAAAAAATAACGATCATACAGTGACATTCTGGGTGAAATAAACAAACTAAATACAGTAAAACCAATGATTGAATGACTTGAAGGTTGTGCCTTATGTATACTGTTCACATGTTATATTACATCAGTTTTTGTGTGTGATAGAGGCTTAGAGAGACATCTCACATAGCTGATGCAAATAATTGTTGCCAAATTTGTATTTACTGTACTTAAACAATAAATTTGACCAACCAATGTCGCTGTAGAGAGCGGAGGGACTCTGCCTGTAGTCCTCATGGACAATCGTTTGTACCACCGGGATGGTCTGGTCCATGTCCTCCTGTTTGTCTATCTTCACTCCTCCCAACACCACTTGGAATTCATTAGTAGAATCACTGAAAAAAAAGCCAGTTAGCTTTACAGTAGAAGAATTACTCAGGTGAAAATGGCCTACAAGTGATACACAGAACCTACATGCAGTGAGCAGCAGTGAGGACCCAGCAGGATGAGAGGAGGATACCACCACAAATGTGCCGAAACTCAAAGGATGAGCCTTGACGTCTGGCCTGCATGGACACCTGCCAGGGGTGGGCGCCAGGGAAAGACTTGCTACCACCGAAAATCCTGCCGGTGCGAGAGGGCTGGGATATCCCACACTGGGAGAACTGGGTAGGGCCTGCAGGCTCCGGATCAACAGGTGTGGGTGGGGTGACTGGAGATGAGGAATATCAGAAAAGAGCAAACACAGTGTGGGCATATAGAGTATACTGTAAATGTGTAAAAGTGTGTGTGTGTGTGTGTGTGTGTGTGTGTGTGTGTGTGTGTGTGTGTGTGTGTGTGTGTGTGTGTGTGTGTGTATGTGTGTGTGTTTGTGCTAGATCACCTCCACTGCACTTCTTGACTTTGCAGTAGTCCCAGTTCAATTTGCCTTCACTTTTATAGAAACACCAAGGCTTGTCATCCCCGTCGGGGTTCCTAAAATGTAGAGTAAATGAAAAAGACTCTACAACTGTAGATTACTGAAAGTTTTGTTTTAAAATAAAAAAATCTTTGAAAATTAGTTATTTTAAGTTATTCTTTTACTCAGTATCCTTTTTTAAATCTCTTCCTAAAGATCATTTAATTCATCAAATGGCTTTTTCTTACTGTTATTCTCATATACTCATTATTTTATCTTGACTTTCATGTTTTTTTTAATTTGATTTGCTTTTTACTCCTTGTTTTTACTGTAAAGCACTTTGTAACTTTGCTTTGACAGTTGCTATATAAATAAAATTATTATTATTATTTTACAGACAGCTAAATGAGAAAAGGTGAAGTCTGCTGACAGAAACTGTAAAAAACTGTATTTTATATCATTTAATTTGTTATAAACAAACATTTACTGTGTACATATCCTAATTTGAGCACAAAAAAAAATGGTTTTGAATTTTTCTGGACTCATATGTGCATGCACACCAGAATCCCCCGACCTGTACACCAATCCCACCTGAGATTAGAAAGGTAACATACTGTAGACTTACGCCAACAGAATAATTTGCAAGCCACAATACTGCAAATACTTCAATGCTACACATAATGGCTTAAAAAAACAACATTCATTTGAAGATTTTAATTAAATTTCAACCAAACCTAAATGATATATAATGAAATTTGATGAGCGAACAGTCACATACCTGCAGTGGTTGTTATATTCCAGTCCAGTGAAGTCAGAGTACAAGGTGAACGGATCGTCCCCATTCAGCAAAATGAAATAGGAATGCCAGTCCAGACACTCCTGCCCTTCTTCTGTCATACTGACACAACCCCTGTATGTCTCTCCATTTCCCTCATAACAGTCAGTGGGAGCTGGTCAGGCAGAATGGGCAGCAGAAAATATCCAAGTGAGCTCAAAATAAATACAAGTATGACATGCAGATAAACACAGAAAGCCTCAAAACTAACCAGCCGTCTTGGTTTTACTTGCAGTGGAACTAACAGATGCAGTGTACTACTTTGGTGTCGGTAACATGGTGTCTGACAAACATTGTAATGCTACGGACTTGATAAAACATGATCCAACTGTCTACATGCAATTTTGTGAGTTTTAAAAGTAAATAAGTGCAAAACAAAAGCTTGTTAATGTAAGAGTGATGTCCTATATCAAGTCTTTACCAGTTTCACAGAACCTCCCAGTGTATCCGTCAGGGCAGGCACAGCGGAAACGGCGGTTTCCTTTGATGCAAGAGCCTCCATTCTGGCAAGGATTGGGTTCACAGGGAGACAGTGGCACTGATACAGATAAAACAAACAATTCAATTGCCAAGTGTGGCAGGGGTGTACAGGTGGAATCCCGAGCATTCAAAATAATGTCCTTGTGCAGTATATTGTGCAGAGTAATGCTTGACACTGATGATTTAAAGTGGTGTGCTCATTGTAGGATCAAATTTTGTTTGAAAACATGATTATTGGTTATTTTTCTGTGTCAGTTATTTGGAATTTGGACAAGAAGGCATGAGTGTATGTTGGGCCAATTAAAGGTTAATATGAGCAATGTACTGACGTCATTACTGTGCAAATACTGTATGTGTCTCCTGTGTGGAGAAGTTGCTACTTGTAAATGTAATGTTCCATTCAAGCCATCACATTTCAAAAATTAACCCTAAAACTTACAAAAATGGGGGTCTGCCATACTCACATGACTTGCAGTCGGGGCCTTGGAAGGGAGGTTTGCACTTGCACTCATAAAATGGGGGTTTCTTTAGGTTGACAACACAGTCACCACGACCACATTTGACATTCTCACAAACGTTTCTCACTAAATATTTTTTAAAATAGATATAAAAAAGTAAAAGTTAGCCACCAAAAGTGCACAATCATCAAGATATTGCAATAAGCTTTAATGACAGTGAAAGATATAGTGAATCAAAATAGACTGATAAGCCAAAAACAACCAGAACTGTGACTGAGAGTTGAAATGAAACATAAATAGAAACCAGAATTTGCAGTTTTATTGCTTTACAAATAAAATTATCATGAAGCCAAGCTGGGAATTCCTACCTACCTCTTTGACACCTCTTGCCTATGTAAGGCTCCAAACACAAGCATGTGAATTTTGTATCAGATTTACTTTGGCACGAGCCACCGTTGAAGCAAGGATTTGAATCACAAACATCTGGGGGGAAAAAAGGCACAAAAGTCTCAGTGTTGAGGTTAGATAGAAAACATAATCTACAATCACACAGTGTCCAAGGGCAACTTACTGGACTCGTCCAAGAGGTCAAACATCCAGTCAGCTACATCAGAAAAAATGTGAGGGGCGTCTGTGGTGTAGTCATCCTCGTAATCAATGTCTGCCAAGAACAGAGAGCTGTTTAAACACTGGAATGTTGCAACAAAAAGCTGTTTGTGCAGACATTAATCAAATAAATCCTCCATATTGAGACCCTATTGTCTGAGCTGAATATTGAAAAGTTCGAGTTCGATTGATTTCCCAAGTGATATATATATATATATATATATATATATATATATATATATATATATATATATATTATAGATATGTAATCACAAAAGAGCAACAAAACTTTTTTAAGCAATTAACAAAAATGAAAACAAGACTCAAAAGAATTATGTAAAAATTAATTGCTACACTGCATTAAAACCAAATTTTGCTCACCTGCAGATTAAATTATATTGGATAGATTAGAGGATGAAATGAGACACAGTAAAGTATGAGAAAAATATGAAACCAAATAGCCAAAAACCAAATACGGAACACAATTCAAAGATTTGATGGAAGACAGCAGTACAGTAGGTGTTTTTAGTTGTTTGCTGTTATAATTCTGAGAAATATTAATCATTAAGTGATACTACAGTATCATGAGGATGAAGAAAAGTGTGTCACTGCGTCCATCAACTGTTTAAAAGATTCTTACACATGGCGTCCAGCTGAAATGACAAAATCACAGAAGAGAACAGATCAGCAAGCTTTCTTTCCAGGAACTCTCTCCTTCCACTCAATCATTCCACCATAACATAAAATCATCAACATGCTGATTCATTCACAAAGATACTGAGACACTTACAGTCAGGTCATGTCCATGAACACTTAGTACACTCAGGCTTATGATGAGGATCCCTGCGGCCAGCATGGTGCTCCTGTGTGCGACTCTCAGCTCAGTGTAGAGGGCAGAAGATCCACTTTTTGGTTTTGATACCGCAAACCTCCTGACATCCCACTCATTCCTCATACTTGTCAATCTTTAGCCAGCTGCATTGATTCTGAGGGAGTTTGTGTGTTTTAGGCTTCGCTGTTCTGCACAATGGTTTCATTTATTTAACCTTGTCTTATTTACTTACACTGTATATCAGTGGCGGCTGGTAACTCAAAAGATTGGGGAGCACAAGAGGAAAACCAGCATAGAATCTTACAACAAACCGCATCAAACTATATCATTGTCCCCCACCTGATGAAATCAGAGGGGTGGGAGGCAATTTTATATGCCAATAAAACAATTTGCTTTCAAAAATATAAACCACCCTGAGTGGTGAAAAGGCTGCTTCCTTAAAGACATTTAGCATATACATATTGTTTCTAAACAAAGAAGTGCTCATTTTAGCCGTTGAGTGCTTCGGAATGTGTCATTTTGCCAACAAAGTGAAATTCAAATTTATAGTATTGTTCTATTGTGACAACAGATTTATGTTCTCATTAAAAACAGACAACATATCACATGATTTAAACGTGTTTCCTATGTATTTTCTTAGTATACAGAAATATATAAAGTATCACAAAGCTTATAATCTGATACAGGTTCAGATCAGTGCTGAACATCAGCAAGTATTTATGCATGTATCAAATATATGACTTACACACTCTTATCTATATGCACAACATATAAAATATAAGGTACAAAGCTGACATGTTGACACTTGTTATTCTAGTTACTTTAAGCTTATTACTCAATATATGATTCAGCTTAAAAACAAACTGAAGAAATTGTCACAAGCAAGCAGCCAGACCCCCTGCACACTCATTCACTAATCACACAACATCAACAGGTGACTGAACAACCACTCAGTGAAAAACTAGATCAATTCCAAATGAATGAGTGAGTCCAGACAGCTGACTGTGTGTTTCCTCTGAAAAATATGATAGACAGGGGCAATAGCAAAGCAAAGTTTGCTGATTAAATTTTGTGGATTGGAGTAAGTGTGCAAGCATTATTTTTTTCATTGATGCTGCTTTCTAATTTCCTTGCAGCTACGTGATGTGCATATAATTCATCTCCTTCCTAACCCATTTAATATGAACTCCAAAGATTCACAAAGGTTGACAACTTACTGAAAAGTGTGTTGGTTTAAAGGACTCACTCAGAAATATTTAAGAACATTTAATAGTTATATTTATGAACAGTTGTTGCATGCTCACAAAAACTGAGAGAACAATAGCAACCTTGAACACACAGTGAGGTATAGGTGACTTATAACAATACATATTGAGGTAATGTGTCACAAGTTTAATGCTCTGCCATTCTGGATTGAGAGAGAGCTTTGACAAACATCAAACATCAAACATCATTTTTATGATTTTAACTCAGAGTCAGCGGCAGCAAGTCTGTGATTATCATATACGGTGTCAGTGAGGCCAGACCCATCCTTATCGGAGTAAATTATAAGCAATCCAGTCGATAAATCTGCGGACGTTGACGTAAACACCAGGCTTGTACTTCTTGCCACATCCGTCACCCCAGCTCACCACTCCAACGACGTAGTGAGTCCCGTTACGCTCACACACCAGAGGACCACCAGAGTCTCCCTACAGGGACAGATTAATGTTTTTTGTATCAGGTTTTTTCATTCTCTCTCTTTATTGACTTGAATACTATTAAATCTTATCTCTCACACATTCTTATACTCATGCACATGCACAGACCTGGCAGGAGTCGACACCTCCTTTCATGTTGCCTGCACAGAACATGCTGTCATCCAGTGAGTCTCCGTAGACGTGGGGAGCTTTGCATTTCTCCTGAGAGATCAGGAGAACACGAGCATCCAGAAGTTGGTTGGTACCATATTTCTCTGAGAGAGAAAGAGAAAGAATGAATAGTTTAACTAATATTCAGACTGGTCCAATGACATTTTAAATCTTCATGGTACAAGATAAAGAAACTCATACAAAGATACAACTTTACCATTTTTCATTTTCTTGTCTTTTATGTAAATATTTTAATTTCAGCTGGTGACATCTGCTGCACACTTTCCATATAAACTATGTTTTTATTCCTGTTTGCTTCACATAAAGGTTTGATCAACTTGTGCTTACTTTTCTCATATAAACAAGGTTGTGAAATATTTCAGGGTCTTTATGCATTGCTGGTAGTAAAATAATTTACTTTTCAGATCAAAATCAGAATCAATCATAAATTAAAATGAAAAGGCTATGGGAGAAGATTTTTATTTTACTCTATACTTTGGTTTGTGGCTGTTTAGTATCTATTTTAGTAACAATTCTCTCGCAGAAATTTGTTTTCTTTTGACACTTATAAAATGAATTGAATAATACCATACTTGAAAATAACATCCTGTGAAATGAAAAAGCAGAAAATACAATACCTTGTTTTCCGATGTAAATGCGTGATATAGGTGAATTGGATGAATATCCATGAGCTGCCAAAGTTTAAAACATTTTTTTTATTGTATTCTGTTCTTTTTGTTTTGTGTTCTTAAAACCAGTCATTCTGCATAATGCAGTTGCAACTCAGAGTGTGAAGATCTTATGGCTTCACATTGATCATTGTGTTATAACGGTTGTCCTGCAGTCTGTAGATGAAAGTTTAGATTCAAATGATACTCACGTGTTTCAGTCACACCCCATCCTGAGATCACACACTCGGTCCCGCTGTCGAAGCGCTGGGTTGGCAGGCAGGCTGTCTTTACAAAACGTGTTTCTTTAGCGCAGTACGGCTGGTTGATGGCTTTCAGCTTCAGCATGGCTGCACAGGAAAGAGCAAAGAATGTTGTCTCTGTCATTGAAAATACTAGGATACAGGTTCAGTTGAAGATAAGTTTCCATTAAAGAGTGGGGACTCAATTAATTACACTTTAACTGAATGATCAAATGTATATGAAATGTATATATGTGAAATCTTTGCATCTCACCAACATCATTATGAAGAGCAAAGGGGCTCTCCTTATAATCCTCGTGCACAATGGCTTTCTCCACAGGAATCACCTGGTCGTATACTTCATCCTTCTCTATGTCCACTCCTCCCATCACCACTTGCATTTCCATTCCACTTTTACTGGACAACCAGAATAGTCATGTCATGTGAGTGTGTCCGTGTATAAATCTACATCAAACAGTGCTGAGACTGAAACAGTGTTTATGTCTTAAAACAATGAAAATCTTACATGCAGTGTGCGGCAGTGAGAACCCAGCAGGACTCAAGGAGGATGCCTCCGCAGATGTGGTTGAAGGGCCCGGTGGACTGCATGGGTCTGGTCTGCAGGGAAACCTGCCACGGATGTGCGCCAGGTAGAGACTTTTTCCCTCCAAAGATCCTGGCCGAGCGGCCGGGCTGCGGCCTCCCACACTGGAAGAACGGGGTAGCAGCCACATCCGGCTTGGCTGGAGTTGGATCTGTTTCCTGGATGGTTGGTGGGGTGGCTGGAACTGAGAGGGATGGAAAATCAAAATGAGGAAAAGAGACATCAGGAGGCGAGGATTTATGTGTGTACTGTACATGTGCATGTGTGTTTTACCTGCAGAACATTTCTTGATATTACAATAGCCCCACTTCAGTGTGCCATTTTTGTTGATGAAGCACCAGGGCTGATCATCTCCATCAGGGTTCCTTGAATACATAGAGATTTTAATACAAGTTCTGTATTTTTACACAGCAAGTAGTGACTATTTGCTACCTTTAAACAACCACTGAAACTGAAACTACAACTAAAAATGGCTCCTACACAGTGTTACAACAATCTCACAACCTGGCATTTTTATTTATGCATTTTAAAAGCCTATTCTGTAAAGCATTTGGAATGATTCATAAGAGAATCTAATCTTTTCAATTTATAAAGGTTATAAGAACACATTAAAGAGAAAAAAACAAAATGCACTTTTTTATTGCAGACAAATCCTGCAGAGTTTTACAAAAACACATGAGCAGAAACAAACAACAACATTTTTAAGTGTACCTCACATGCACTTTATGCACACACAAACACACACAAGGTTGTATCAACAACAAACATATGCAATATTTACACACAAGGACTCTTTACCTGCAATAATTGTGCGGTCCAATTCCATCAAACCCGGCATATTCTTTAAAAGGATCTCCCCCTTTCTGCAGGACGAAATAGGAATTCCAGTCCAGACAGTCTTCCCCATCAACTGTTACACTCACCATGCCCCGATAAAACTCTCCATCCTCTTGGTAACAGTCATTTGGGTCTGGATATATGAAAAAATAAAGTGGGCAGTTGACTCTTGAGCTCCCTTTTCCCAGGTAATATCTGGGATCTTATAATAAAGGAAAGGTTGGTTTTAAAGTGTGGTTTTCTATTCCAGACAGACAGTTGTACTTACCAACTTCACAGAACTTCCCATTATATCCAGCAGGACAGGAACACTGAAAGGAGGAGGAGCCTTTGGGACCCCTCCTGCAGGAGCCTCCATTCTGACAAGGATTGGGTCTGCAGGGCGAAGCTGTGAATGCAGGTCAGGAAGATACATGTCTGATGCAATAAAACTCTGGGAAATAAAATGAAAGTAAACTATAAAAAACAAGACTTTATTTCATAACATAATTCCCTAATAAAAATAAACCTTTTCTGCAGTTGGGTGGTTTGTACGGAGGCTTGCACTTGCACTCGTAGAATGGCGCAGTAGATGTGACAACGCAGTTTCCCTGGCCACATTTCACATTCTTGCAAACGTCTTTCACTGAAAAACATGTGATACGTTAGTTCAGGTGAAATTTCTCACATGTGATTGAAACTTAATACATACAGAATCAAGCTTGAAATCCAGTATTTTTATTATGTGCAGAATTTTCACCACTATCATAGTGTATCTTTTTTGAACACCACCGGAGGGCGCTAAAGTAGGATCTTTTCAAATCCTTCAAATTGGGGCTTTAGATTGAAAGCTGAAAAAAAGCTTTCTCTTTTTTCCTTTGATAATATTATGCTCCAGGCATCATTATGCTTCCACTTTTTACGTAAAAAACATCTTGTCAAGGAATCTATTTTGTTTCTGTATTGTGATGAAAGCTCTGATATTATAAAATGAATAAAATAAAAACTGTGGCTGATTGATTCAGTCAACAGACAGTGAAGTGATAATGTGCCTGTCAATGAAGAATTTCAAAAAGAGTTAAAAAAAACAACATATTTGCTGGCATTTACATACATTACTGTCTTAGCTTTTCTGAAACTCCCCTTTGATCCATGTCAATGAGCACTGGTAGAGAGTCCTACCTGTTTGACACTTCTTTCCTGTGTAGGGCTCAGGGCACGAACATATGAAGCCCCCATTAAGAACGGTGTCACACAAACCTCCGTTCAAACATGGATTGGGATCACAGTTATCTACAGGAAGACAGAATCATAAATGCTTGATAGCATAAACACCTTATGTGCAGCTTATGTGCAGTTAACATATATTTTAAAAATGTGTTAGAAAAAAACAAAACAGTCTTGGCCAGAGTGCAATTGATTGTTTCTGTATCAGTTCATGTCTCAGTCAGTAGATGTTGAGTCAGAGCAGATATCCATGTTACACTTCTCTGTAAAAACAGTGCAAAAACTGGCTATCACACGTACTTGTACTATCTGAGGGGTCATCCAGGAGTTCATACAACCAGTCATCTAGAGTCAAATAATCATCTTCTGCTGGGATTTCAGTGGGAAGATCATAATAATACTCATAATCTGTGAGGAAAAGAGAATCATTGAAGCATTCCACACACGAGAAACAGATAAAGTTTACTGGAAGTTAAATTGAAAGTGTTTTTTTTTTTTTACCACCAGTGTCATCTGTTTCTGTGATTATCTGCAACAAAAACAAAATATATCAATTCTCTCTCAAATGTTGCATAATAATTTTTTAAATGGACAACAGTAGAAGTCTGTACTTCTGCTGGACAGTTTCTAAATGTACATAAATATACAGTTACAGGATGTATAGATTGGAAATGGTAGAGATGAAACAAATCATGCACGCTTCAAATCCTTCTTTTGATCAAATCTGGTCAAGATTCCAGCAGTTTTAATAACATCCACGCCTGGTTTTTGTTGTCTTTGTATTGTCCAAAATATTGAATGTATGCATGGATTCCTAACAGTGTTGCCTGTTTATAGATGTTTCCAACAAATGGCATTCATCCTATACTATTATATACATACTTACATACAACTCCTGTCCAAATGCAGTGAGTGCACCCAGCTGTACAAGTACAGCTATTAAGTAGACTGTGGTGATGTAGACCCTGGCCATGATGGCGCCAGTGGAGGTTTGTGGTTTGCTTTTTGCTCAGACCATCTTAAATAACCCCCCTCACCCGAAGACCCCCAAACACCCCACCCACCTGTTAATCATTAGCACTCTGCATTGATTTGACAGGAGTTACGTGTGATTCAAAACTTTGTCTTTTTTGCCCTGTGACTTTATCTTTTGAATAGGTCATCAAAAGTAAAAGGGCAACTTAAATGGTCCAGATCTCGATGAGCATAGAAATACATTTAAAAGATACAGGCTAGGCTGCACTGTTGCCACAGAGGGCTTTTAAAATAGACTGAGTAAAATTGACTCTGAAATCTTTAAAGTGTGATCAAAAGGTTAAAAGAGTGGCCTGAGGTTAATCAACATGCAAGAGGAGATTTGCTTTGTTAACAAGAGCCGCTGATACAGCATCACAGAATTTAGACTACATTTTTTATGCATTTTGTAACATGTTTTTAACATTCAAAATACTGTGGCCCAGTATTGCAATCCATTCCTGCAAATTGCTATTATGCTGTGTTGTCCATGGCTGAAATAAAATTCCTTAATGCATTGACAGGTGATAGTAATTACTACTGTAGTTAAAGGTCTACACAGATGTTTCAGTATATATTAGTCCCATTTGTGAACACTTTACATTACTGCTTAATATTGTGCAGAACATATACATAGTTTTTAGATTATCTAAATGTATTTTTCCATCTTCCAGGGATCCACTGGTTTCCATTTATATACAGTAAATACAATCATGCATAAAAATGAGCATGCAGTTTTTAAACCTGCCAGAAATAAACAATCCATCACAGTCAAATTTGAATTATTGTTCTGCAGTAAAACAGCTGAAAGTGTAGATTTATTTGAAAAGTCTGTCTCTGTGGTGCGTTCATGCACTGGTGGGAATCTCTGACATCTACAGATGACAGATTACATAATTTTGTAGTCATCGATAACCCTAAAAACACCCCTAAAGTATGCAGTACAGTGACAACATAACATTGATCGTCCACATGACAGAGGGAAAAACAAACAAACAAACAAAAAATCTTTATGACACTCTTCTGATTTGTCAGCTGAGCTGTTTTTTATTCAAACAGTGATCACTTTACAGTGGGTGCAATAGCATGTTCTCAATATACAGCACTATATATAATGTACATGGGGAGCATGTGGAGTTGAGAACAGACCACGATCTTGCTCTCCCTGTTCGTTAACCTCCTCTTACAGGTAAAAGGGTCAACACCTGTTTGCTCAGTGTCACACCAGTAAAAAAAAAATGTATTCAGGTCACTGACAGAAAGGTCAAGGGGAGTGCTTGTAAACCATAAGTCATATGTCATTCAACTTGGTTATGTGTTTTTAATTCATATGGTTGGTATCAATGTCATACAACACTCCAAACTCTTATTGACAGACACTTCAAACCTGCAACCATTGATTCATCATTAAGTGCTTCACACTTGGATTGTTGAGTATAAATGTATGCATTCCACATGCAGAAAATGTCATTAACACAGTGTTTAGGTCAGTCTGTCGGCATACCACTTGATCTCAGTTTAGAAGAACCAGTCTGAACCCAAAACATTCACATTTCCATTGCAATTTCCCAATGTGCTACCCTTTAAGACTGTTCTCTTAAAGGCAGAATGAGTAAGATTTTCCTAAAAAAAACACAATGTATAGACTCATACAAAAATAATCCCTCTCAATCATCACTTATGACCCACTAGAAGTGTGTGGTGGTGTCTGTATGTGCAGAGACTCTGCCCTCTGCCTGTATCTTATTATTATTTTGCTGTGTTCGGGCGTTTCTGGGTGTCAACCTTTGGGCAGTGGGGCTCTATAAGAACATAGTGACATAGCAGCGTAGCACTTCTGGTGCCGTTGAGTCGGACAGCAGGGGCCACCTTTGAATGTTGTGTTTACAAACCACAACCAACAAATCCTACTCATTCTGTCTTTAAGCATATCATTCATTATCTTCAGCCCCAGAGAATATGGCAAAATCCTGGTGCAATTCACAGGTTTTCCACTGGAAACGAGAGGGGGTAGGGTGCAGTTTCCAGTAAGTAAAAATAATATAAAAAGTCTATAAATATAGGCATATAATGCTAACTTTGAGTAGTCAGCAGCACTAGTCAGTCCTTCTCACTTTCAAACTCCATGACAACAGATCAAAAAATAAGTCACCATGTGTCCAGATGCTTGTTTGTCTTTTTGTTCTGTGTGTGCTCACAGTGTGATCGCAATACAGTCTCAGGTATCAGCACTTGGTTCAAATTGTTCATGTATATTCTGATTTGCGGATGTAGTTGGAAGGCACGTAGCCTCGTCGGCCTCCAGCCTCCCCCAGCCACCAATCACTGTTGCCGTTCATATCCTGGAACTCCAGTATACGCAGCCGCTGATTGGCTGAGATGCTCAGTTCATTGGCACAACGTGCATTGAAGGAGTAGAGGGCGTAGTATATCTGAAAAAAAGTGAAAGAAAAACGCAGTCATGATTAGTTTGTGTTTTTAAAAATTTCAAAGTAGTATTACTTTTTTGCTGCTTGGGTACACAGGAACAAGCTGTAAACTCCACAATAACATATTAACACCTACAAAGTTGTTAGGGCTAACATGTTAGCAAACCAGTTGCCTATTTATTTACATACCCAGCAGACATGGACAACATTCATGTGGAGCTGTGTTTCTGCTCACATAAAAAAAATATTTGGCTCTTAAGCTGCTAAATGTTCAACTTCGGCTAGTCGCTAACTTTTTCTGCTGTTTGGCGCTGAGCAGGTGCACAGTGACACAGTACAGTTTTTGTTGAAAACAGCTGCCTGCTGCGACTGGTTGATGAGAGAAATGAGAGTGAACTTAACAGTTGTTTGAGGGCTGTAAAACCCAAACAACGAGCTAAAGGAAGCTATGGTATTTTCTAGAGCTGAAAGAACCTACAGTATAGAGTCAGGTGAAATACATCATATTACTCAAACAAAATCTCACCTGATGACCATCTAATTCACTCTCATGTTCTGGTTCTGGCTCCTGCTCAATGTACTCATCTCGAGAGTACGCAGACTTCTTCTGGCCACCGCTATCTCCATTTCTCCACTGGTATGAACTATAGGCTTTGTCTGTGTGTCCATACCGCTGTGAACGACTGCTTCTGAGTGAAGAATTTGAGTCTGTGTCATAGAGGTCCGACATCTCCTTGTGGCCAGTCGGACTCGCATGACTTGTGTCATATGAGTCTCTGTGACTGCCCGAGTGCCGGTAGGAGGGCTCTGTGTCTCTGTGACTGGGGGAACTTCGGTGTGTTTGGTCTGAGAATTCCCGGCGGTTTGAGAAATTTCGAGGTGAGGAGTTTATGGAGTTGGTCTGACTGGCAGAGTCGGGGTTCGGTATATCTCTGTGGTGACTCCTACGAGAGGAGGCAGAGTCCATCGAAGGGTGTGGCGATGATTGACTTTGGGGCTGCCCAGTGGAAAAGCTGACAGTGGCTGTTTCCTGGTTAAAGGTCAGTGTGCTGTTGCTGTTCTGGCGGGAAAAAACAGGGGAGGAGCCGCCGTAGCCTGACTCATTGGACGACTGACTCTCAATGGATACGTCTGACTGGCTTCTGCGTGGGTTGTAAGGTTTGAGGAAGGAGCTGTACACAAAACCCTTGGTGACTGCAAATCAAGAAAAGCCAGAGAAGACATGGAAATTAATTATATTGCTACACCAATTTTTCCAGATGTTGTTAGAGGTTCAAGACATTAAAATACTACCTACCTCCAGTATCAATCAGCCAGCGATTATGGCTTCCCATGGGGTCCTGTTGCTTGATTACACCTACAAGGTCTCCCTCTAGTATAGAGACGTCCAGATCTTGGGCTGCGTTGAAGTTCCTCTCGGCCTGGAAGAGTTTCTCAGGGCCGTAGCGTACCAGAAGCCCTGCACGGTGCTCATCTGTCTGCAGAGTGTGGTTGGGCTGAAAGGACAAGACTTGCGGTTACTGAGTTACTCCTCTCATGCATTAAAATATGGTAGAGGGACGGTGGGATCAACTCACAGGTCCTTGCAGTTGCTTTTTGGAGGTCTGCTTCTCTAGAGTCTTCCTCTCAAAGGGTTTTTTTGTGGTGGTGGCTGGAGGCAGGTTCTCCGGGCAGAAGCTAAAACTCTGCAGAAGTTGGAGAACGCGACCATACTCCTCTTGGAACTGTGCAATCAGGTTGCCCTCTGTGCCAACTTTGCGAGAAAACTGGAGACAGAGGTACAAAAAAAAAGTCTGGGTTAATAACAGAATGCAGCTACTACTACATTTGGAATGGAGATGTAATATTTTTAGGACAAAAAGATGAGATTTAAGCCACCAACTGCCTTCAAACCCCCATAAACAAAGACACACTCACAACCTGAAGGAGGGGCTTCAGCTCTCCAAGTGTCGTCTTCATGAAGTCCTTCTGGGCTTGAGCGAAAGCCCTCACACAGCCAGTGAAAAGATCTTCTGCTGCACAGTGGAACTTGGGGAGCTCGTCCAGAAGTTGGGCGTTGAGCGCCTCATAGTTGTTGCGTGCCACCTGCAGCTCATCCTGGACACGACGGTCCTTAAGGCGGTCAGCGCGCTCCTTGCAGTTGTCGTAGTCCAGCAGCTTGTCAAAGCGCTTTTGGATGAGTTTGTGGGGCCCGGCAAACATGAGGAGCAGCTGGGTGAGCGGGTTGATGACTAAGGCCTCTGTGCGCTCTTTCTGCTCAGGGGAGGAGAGGAGGGGAAGGTGATCAGGGGTCACATCCAATGCGCTTCTACACCAACTAACTAAG
The DNA here is from genome assembly GCF_963924715.1 of Thunnus thynnus. NCBI lineage: Eukaryota > Metazoa > Chordata > Actinopteri > Scombriformes > Scombridae > Thunnus > Thunnus thynnus. Next base: position 13,510,687 of record NC_089536.1, on the reverse strand, counting down.
GTTAAGCAGATGAAGAGGACTTACAAATTCTGTGAATTGTTTGTCGCTGATGCTGCGATGAGCTCTCTGGAAACGCTCGGGGTCCAGAATACTTCGCTCTGTGTAGATGTCACAGAAACTGATGGCTGCCAGGACTTTCACAGATGCAGATTCCTGAAGAGAGGTATTTGAATAATTAAAATCCTTATATACAAAATAACAAAATATTTAAATACGCAGAACACGTTTTAGAAAAACCTTGGTTACAATTAAAAATGGCTTGAATAAAGCCAATAATAAAGTATTTCATATCACAGTCAAAAATGCAAAGCCACTGACTTGTGGAGCTTTTCATGTGAGAGAGGTAAAGTTCTCCTACCCTGATGTGTTGCAGGTACAAAGAAATGTCCCTGATAAAAGACTTGATGAGTCTCTCCTGCAGCCTGAATCGCTTTTCAGCCTCATCAAACGCTTCATCTTTAATCTGAGAAGCGAGGAAGAGAGAAGCGAGAAGGAGACAAAGACGTATGTTAGATCCAACATGTTTTCATTCACAACACTCTGATAGTCTTCCCTTAACCTTAATGTGCACTTTCACTCGGGTTAAGAACTCATCTCGGAGCAGAAATGTACCTGGGGTGAAATTCCCGTGAGGTGCTTGAGGTGGCTGCTGACTCGGTTGGATTTTTTGATAATGGAGTGCATGCTCAGCTTGGAGATCTTGTCAATGAATGTATCCTCGTCACCTTTCCTGTACTTCACCACTGTGGACAGCAGAGGGAAGACTTGAGACAAGAAACTCAGTCCAGAGATTGTACTGATTAAGAAGTAATAGTAACCAAAGAGAGATAAAGTTAATGAAACTGTGAGGGGGTTTTACCAAGGTCCTTCCTGCGCTTGTACTCGTTGATGTTTACGTTGATCTCCTTGACAGCCTGCAGAGCCTGAGTCAGCTGGGGCCGGTCATGGTGGCTCTCCGGCGTGGCCCCCAGCAGCTCCATCAGCAGCAGTGGGTAACGCATCACCCGCTGCACCGGCTTGATCAAGAAAGAGCCAAGGTTGATGTAATTTGTTTTCCCCCTGAAAAAGTGACAGAAATTGCAGGTAATATTTTGGTGAGAGGTAAATAAAAACATGTGACATGTGAGAGAGATTCTCTGTGTCGAGAAAGTCAGCATTACAGTCAGATATGTTGGTAAGAAATGTTTCTTCCCTTGTCATCAAACACATGTTTTTCTATCATGTGGACGGTGATGATATGTAGCCATCATCATATACACACACATATTCTGATGATGACACATACATTTCAGGGAGACAATAAAGAACAGGGAAGGCACAATATGTAAAACAATATTGATTTGCTTAGTTCTAATGCAGTCTACAGGACGAACAGCTCACACAGCTTAACCCCAAACTGAGTGAATTCATTTAGGAAATGCACCAATACAATTGCTTTATTAGATTGTTTTCAGCCAACATGTGATTTATCTCAGCATCAGCTTCACCTCAAAAACATCTCTTCTCATTTTTACGAGATAATTTCTTTCGTCTTTATTTCTTTTTTCATTGATGAAATAATGAAAGCAAACTTTTCGATTTGAGACATCTTATTTGCAAATTGAATAGAAAATGTTTAGGGAAACTAATTTCCATGTCTTAACATTAAAACACGTCCGTACACACATTTTTCACTTAGTGAAAAAATCACATGTGATTCTACATGTTTATGGTGTTAGAGGTGGATTTTTGTTTTCCTGATTTTCTCCAAGTTTGCAAGTAAGAATCTGCAAATCTGTGTAACAAACAAAATGAGAAAAAAATCATCTCATTAATATTGAGAAAAGATCTTTTAACTGATGTTTTTTGAATAATATTAAAACACTAGTTACTAAATTGCTGTTGCTGCTTTAGTCCAGAAGATGGCATTAGATGTGTTTCCCAGGATCAACCATTTCTTTGCTTATCCATACAGTACAACAGGGCAAGAGGAAGGGGTCACTGACTTATTAAATATCTCCCTTCAAAACAATGGCGTACACTTCACACATGCACATGCAAACACAAACAACAGAATATGAATATGAGTCCATCTCAATCCATGGGAGGAAATTGAAATGGCCTTATGTGGCAGCACAAGCTTTTAGAGTCTTTTAGAGCCCCCACACACACACGTTTTAGCTGTCACACATGGTAAACAAACACACATGGAGGTCTTTTCAAGGGAGGTTAGTGAGCAATAAGCATGCGGTCAAGATGTTTCTCATGCTGGAAATCATGGCGACACTCTTTATGGAGACTTACCACTCTCGATATATGGCTCTGTTGAAGGAACGTATGGAGAGGAGATAGAAAGATAACAAAAACAGGATTTATAAGCCTATGCATGAAGTCTTCAATTCTGCAGTGATTAAAAAATATACAGGAAGCGTTTGCTTGTCCACCAGCTCAATCCACAAAATTTGACTTGAACCTTGCAGAGTCAATAAAATAGTCAACTGCACTCACGGTTATGGTTTTGTTTTATGAATTCTCTCTTAAACCTGGACGGAGACCCAGTGTAGCAGTAAAACTTGTAGTTTATAGAAGGTGGCAGCATACACAACCTTTTTAAAATTGAATAAGTTGCAACAGATGAGGCTAGAAACTCTGGAAACTTACTAAGTGACTAGAAAAGCTGTATTTCAAGAGAAAAAAAAAAATGAAACTAAAAACAACTTCTTGTAAACAAAGGGATTGGCTGTGTGTAAACTTTGTCGTGCTTTTACTTTTGTTTATGAAGATTTGTTCTTGGAACCAGCGCCCTTTTTTTCCTAACGCCTCCGGTCGAACAAAACCTGTGTTTATCTTCAAACATGGATCGATGACTACATTTTACAGCGACACAGCAGTGTCAACTCAAGTGTTTGAATCACTGGTGGTGAAACCAGACAGGTGAAACCAGGTAGGGCACATTCTGTAACTGCTCCACATTACTAAGGTGTATAAAAAGACAAGGAGATGGAGCACACATACACGGCAGAAGTAAATGACAGTATTATGACAAAGTATTTGTTCTGTATCAAGATTGACCCTGACTACTTCTCTCTAATAACATGCCTATGTGTATAAGTTCAAAGTCTGCAAAAAAAACCCCTGTCATAAATTAATTCCAAGTGAATATGAGCATACAGGAAACAGTGCTGTTGCCTTGAACTCCATAACAACAAGATTATTTCAAAACAAACAGAAAACCTGAATGTCTTAAGTCCAAAGTCTGCTGACTCAGTCACATTTTAAAGCTTACAATAAATGATCAACAGCTCTTTACAGTTAACGTTTTACTTAAACTTAAACTGTATATTTGTATTAGCGGCCACTCCTGGGGTTGTTTTCATGCTTTTACACACCCACATGCACGTTTCTCGTCACTCACATGCAAAAACGTGAATGATTTTTTTTTTTTTAAGTCACACATACAGGTCAATGCTGAAATCTGAAACTAATGAATGACCCTTTCTCAGACTTTTCTCCCCACAGTGACTCACCTCAGCCTCTCCAGACACTCCAACACATGACGCTGGATGTTTTCATCTTTCTCGTAGCTCTCTAGCAGAGAGATAGCATCATCATGGTTCTGGCAGTAGATCTTGTAAACCTCCTCAAGCTCTGCTTTGAAGTCCAGAAATACCTTTCCTGAGAGCACAGGGTACAGAAAGGTAAATGCCAAGTGTTCATTTAAAAATTAAAAACAGGAAATGAAAAAGGAGGATATGTTTCACTAATACAAAAGTAAATCAAATACACCAAGTCAGATTAGTTAGAGTTGACAAAATCTTAACTATTTTGGTACACTGCATACAACAATAATCAAACATTTCTTCAAATAATTAACCTTCAGTTTCCTTCCCGTAATGGCAGCTTTTTTCAAACTGCGTTCAAAGTTTTACTCAACCAATAAAATTCAATCAGGTGACAGTTAAGCAGCCACCTGACTGGACTGTAGGTGAAACAATTACCTCATAGGATCTACGCTTTTTAAAAACATCCTCCTTACCAATAGAGTCTGTGTCGTGCAGTGCGTCAAAGAGGCGCTGCGACAGGTCAATCACAGAGTTGATGTTGCCAAAGAGTCCATCAAAGTCCACGTTCTTCACCTTTAGAAGAGGGCAGATAAAAAAAGGTGTTAAAACAGTGATAAAAGTTCTTCCGTGTTAACTGATACACACAAATCCAAACCTGGTTACAGAAACTAGAAGAAGCTAAATCCAGCAAAGGAGTAAATGCATCAGAACTCACGCAGTCACAGTAATGTTAGACTTTAGTTTATGTTTAGATGGTTTCTATGTTCAATGTCCTGGATATGGTCAAAAAGATGGAAAGACTCAAAATTGGGATATTGGTGCGCATGTAAACAACTCACCTCTAAAGAACTGCAATTGTTTTTTTAGCTCTTATTAAAATCATACATGTAGATCCCATATTTTACAGTCAATGTTTCAATCCTTCAACCTCTTTATCACCTCTCCTGCTCATCTATTTTGCCTTGTTTCTCATTTCTCTTGAGGTCCTTACACAACTTAATACAGCAACACCGTGTTTGCAACATCTCCTCACCTGCTTCTTCTGCAGTGGCTCGATGATCTCCTCCACGCACATCTGCAGGTCTTTGATGTAGTCCTTCTCTGTCTGCAGTAGCTCTTCGATGACTTTTGACCTCTTCTCCAGCATCCTCAGCTCAGGATCCTCTGTTCCAGCGGCGGGTGTCGCATCCGAGACTGAGGCAGGCTCCAAGGGTTTGGGTTGGGACGACAGGAGTGTCATCTCTGGAAAGACAGGAAAGGAGAAAGATTTAGCTTCAACTAAATGTATTCATATTGGTAAATCTCCCAAAAGCATATTTATGTATTTGTATGTATTAAAAATTCTGTAAATGTTTTTGATCTTGCTCGATATATTCTATCAAGAGCTATTAAACACCTTTTTCAGACTTATCGTGTTATTTTTCATCAAAGGAATCAGTTTCCGCTTATAAACCTTCCCATTTCTTTTCATTAGTTGCCATGAAATTGAAAGCTTGTTGTAGCAAGGAAGTAACAGAAAAGTGGTTATTGTAAAAGATAATAATGTCTAAAAAAGGAAAGAGTTAAATAAAAATAACTTTCCCAGCCCACATCTCCATTCATTTGTAACAAAACACGCTCCTGCCCACCCACCCCGGTCCAGCCTTCACTCCTCGTCTTGTCTGACTAGCTTTTGATCAATGTCTCTGCTATCACTCGCAGAGGGCTGATCTCTGGGGATGCCTGGGGCTGGAGGGAGAGCCTGGTTCACGCACCAGTGCTTTTTATCAATGGACCCAAAACTGGAGTGGACTCAGGCTCTTTGTGTGTGGCACAATGGCCTATGACAGCAACTACAGACATAGAGGCTCTCAGGGGACCGGGCAGACATTAAATAAGAGACAGTTAGAGAGAGGGACAGAGGGGATGAGAGATTAACAGTACTGGAGGGTGATGAGAAATAACCAGGACTAGTCTGTGCAACACATACATGTTATACAAAATGTAAGAAAGACAGCTGGACTGGATATAAAAATGCTGCTCTATCTGTTAAGTGCATCTTTTAGTTCTCAGTGAGTCAAATAGGATTTTAGGTTATTTGTGATGCTAACAGGTCATAGCAGAAACACCTGGACATACAAGAGTTACATTAACGTATTCAGAGTGGGCCTGTGCATCACCACAAATAAAGCAGTGCTCGAGGTAGTCTGTGTTTATTTCAGTGTATGAAACTTATTCTGTAACATCTCAGCAGGAGAAGACGCAGCCTGCGCCGCGCTGTGTTGACTGATGAAGGTGACGTCACCCTCACTCCTTGAACAGATGCTGTCAGAGGCTAATGAAGTTAACTCTGCTTACCCTCATATTACCCCCTTGCAGGAACTTGCAAACATGCCCACGTTACACACACACACACACACACACACACACACCCACAATGCTACAACCTTACAGTTTTGCGTAAATCACAGGAAGCAGTCACATATTTTCCTAAATATTTCATGACAATGATATGATATGATATATTGACCATTTAAAATGCCAGATTTTCACAGGAATATTAAAATATAACCCAAATTAAAACCACAACTTTTTACATTTTGAAAAAAAAATGTGTGTCTGATCCCTGGGCCACCTGCCTTTTGTCTCCCTCCCACCCTGACCTCACCCTCTCCGTCTCTGTCTCTCTTCACGTGACTTGGCTAAAGCTCAACTCAAAGGAGCTTTTCTCATCGCTTGCACCATATCTCCCTGCACCACTATTTCTCTGCCAAATGCCGGCGCCCCAGCAATTGCCCACTGATGAGAAAGTAGTCCACTAATGGGTTTTAAAAGTCACACAACACAAAACAAGAGAGAGACAGCTAACAAAAGACTCTGCTTTTAATTGCAATCAATCGGCTCATTCCCACGTTTGATCCTCCACGTACACACACACACACACACACAACTGCATCATATGCTCCACTTCACATGCTTTAATGCGCAGCCATTTCCATCACAAGCAACCTGTGAAACTGCACGACCAGATTTTGACCCACTTCTATTGGAATTCCACTTTTCTTTGTTGTGTGAAGTACAATCGTGCAAGTCTTTTACACACACATTTACATACAGTATACACATCTTCAGGCTTTTAAAGAGGTTTACAGAATATTTCAGGGGCAACTAAAGTTAGGTGTTAACATGACAATATTATGAAAATATTTGCCCGTGCCACTCAGTCAGCAGCACGTCAACAGGAAACACCCCTCCTTCAGTATCCTTCACTATTCAATAGTGAGTCACACACCTGTGACTGGATGCCAACAATCAGAGAGACTAATCATGCAGTACAAACATCAGTCTCCTGCTGAAAACCCGATCAGTATCCAGCCAATGAACTCAACGAGTCAAAGCTTCTAAACTATTTTTGTAAATCTTCTACACAGAAAAAAAAAGATGCTCTCTGAAGTCTGATACACAATAAAGATACTAATAAATGTAATCGACTTTTTTTGGAATGTTTCTAAAGTCAGAATATCACAGAGATGAACTGGGACCAGCTCAGTTTCCTGTTCATCCCATCAGGTATCATATAAAGTTATTTGGTTTCAATCTGCTGTTATTCATTACTGTTTACAGCTTTGCCCTGATTGTAAACATTTGTTGATTGCTAACTAGTATGCGCTGAATAGCTGAAAAACATAAAGTGCTACAACATACAATAAACCTTGGCTCTATACACCATATTTAAACACACACACACACAGAACAAGTGTTGAAACAGTTGCTTATGGTATGATCTACTTTTTATGGGAAGCAAATACGTAGACATGGGGAGGCAGGATCATCACTCTGCAGGGGGTTTGGGGGGGGGGGGGGAGTGTCTGTGCGAGATCCCAGCAGAATGAGGGTTAATAAATGAGTTACATTCAAACGCTGACCTGGTTACGCATATTAGAGAACTTGGAAAATAAAACAGAGAGACTGTGTTTAATGGTATTTGCAGGGGAGGGAAGATGGGCACCCACTAATAAATACCATTCTGACATCCACTGAAATTTACATGGTCTAATGAATACAGAGGACAGAGAACACAGGCTTCTTTTCCCCCCGGTTCATCCAATAAAGATGGGAATTGGAAAATGTTTTTAACAATTCTGATTCCATTACACCATTACATTCTTTATCAATTTTTCAACCCTGTTCAGATGCAATAATTGGTGAAAACAAGCTTTCTACTAAACTTTCTGTTGAGCAAAAATTGAGCTGCCTTATTAAAAAGAACCATACAGCACATACAGGAAGTGAAATAAGGTAAACAACATAAAAACTTAAAAAAGGATACTCTAACTATGACAACTCTCTCTCCCCCACAGGCTCTGGTGTTAACATTAGGCCATTATGTACTTACACTATATTTAGGTAATGTTGAACTTGTACAAAAGCTATCATAAGCATTCCTTTAATTTAAAACATGCATTTCCAACAAATGTCAAAGCAAACTGGGGGAATTTTTTTTGTTCAATTTGGTAAAAGACATTAAAACATTGAGTTTCTTTTCTTCTTTCACTTTTCAAGTCATACAGAGTTTGTGTGTCAAAGCTTTAAGTCACTGTTTGTAATGAACAGGCTTCAACAGGTGGAATCAATAGTGTAGAGTAGACCTGGGGCCTGTTCCAAAAAACAGGTTTTACTGAGTCATCTGGATAAAACATGGATGGCTCTTTTTGTTTTTACATCAGTCCATGCTCTAGATTCTGATTTTGGGAGGTTTTGTGCTTTTCTTGGAAAAATTATACCGAGAACATTCAAACCTGCTTCTTAGAACAGAAGCCTGAACATTTCTCAAGAATCAGATCATTTATAAATGGTTTCAAAAGAAACAAAAGTAGAATCACTTCCTGATTCCCCTCCACTTTATGAACCATGGTCAACAGTAAGCCTGTAGTTAAACATTAGATGTCTGTATCTGTCAAAACAGGGAGTGTACTATAACACTATAAAATGTCAAAATGACATACGCCTCGTCACTCACTAAACAAAACACCGTGTTTCTTAAGACACTGGGTGTGACTACATATACAGTCACAACTGATACATTAACACAGGTCATCGAGGTTTTCACAAAAAACAAGGTGCTGTAAGGTGAAACAAATGACAGCTCAGTCAGAAAATGTGTGTCTTACAATTTCACAAACATTAATTAGATTGTGGCTGGAGTGTTGCTGTTGCTGGGTATATTTCTGAATATCACATACTCCCACTATGATTTATGGTTTTTATGCGTTGTGTAATTTGTATGATATCCAGCTCAGGTTTTGACCAAACCCAAAAAGTAAGGCACTGAAACTTTTACACTTTCTTTGGCTTTCCCCTTTGATACTATATACAATATTTTACTGTGGTATCACATCATTATGGATTCATCTGAAGATTATTTTCTGAAAATAGTGAAAATACAATATCCCAGAGTCTAAGCTCATGTCTTAAAATGTTGTTATGTCTGAAAAACAGTCCAAAACCCAAAGATATTCAGTTTACTATCATGTATGACAAAGAAAAGCATTAAATCATCACATTTGAAAACCTAAAAACAACAAATTTAGACAATTATTCGATTATCAAAATAGTTGCCAATTCATTTTCTGTTGATCGACTAATCCTCACAACTCTATCTTTAATAAATGAAACCAAAACCAAAGGGAGGCCACATTTATAACTACAGACTATTTATTTAGGCTAGTCTTTAATGGACTCTCTTCTAACAAATATTTAAAATACTGTCAATGCGTCCGAAACCTCAGCATAAAAACACAAACATTATAAGAAACGTATGATCCAATTTTCACTTTCTTTTACTGCACTACATTTTCACTACGTTATACACAGATGAAAACAGAGCAAGAGGGAGAAAGGAAAAGATGATGAAGCTTCACCCACCTGCTGCTAGCAACTTTCTTCAAACCACTTCAAAAACAAGCACCACCCCCCGCACACACACACACACACATATAGGGCTTCAAACAACGACAGCCATTCTAAGATAGTCCATTGTCAATCTGAAGTCCAGCTCCTGAGCCTTGTGGAGGACTGCGCGTCCCGCTGCAAAAACTCCATTCCAGAGCTCCAATTACCATGAGAAAGGATGGGAACCCACCATGATTACACACACAAACACACACACACACACAGGCACACACACACACACACCAGGGAGGATGACCATGTTGACAGACAATAAAACCTGGAGCTGGACTACGGCTGCTTGTTGCCCTACTGCAACAATCTCTTCCTGTTATGAGTTGATATGTGCAAGTTATATGTTTGTCTATTCCACGGTTACATCGCTAGATTTGTCAGTGTTGTGGGTAACTATAAATCCTGAACGCACGTGTTAATTTCTGTGCTTCACATGTTTATGCCCCAAGTGAAACATCATATGAGATTCACTGAACTTGGTTGAGGTTAGTTTATCACTTGTTAAAAGATGTCTAATTGCAATTTCATACTTCAGAAATGCACTTTTGGTGCTGGAAAATCTGAGAACAACCCTTTGTTTATCTGGTCATACTTCCTCTAAAACTGCTTTTCTAATACAAACAATCATTTTTGAGACATGAGCTCCTCTTTGGCTACTGTAACATTTAGTGAGGGTTGTGCTGAATGCAGTAGGAAGGGTCTAGTCCTGTCCAGTCAATTCCAGTTCTGTGATGAATCTGTCTCATGTTTCACAATCTACTGACACTTGACTCAGCTCCTCCCCTGACAGGCTGAACTCTATCAAAATGATTATGCCTTGATTCAACATCTACTCCTCAATCCTCCCTAGTTAACTTGCACTTTGTTTTTTTCATTTTTTAACTCTACAAAACCATCCAAGAAAACCCCAAGAAAAAGTTCTTTCTTTAAAAGATTGGTCGCTTTGTTGCGCAGCTGCAGCAAAAAACAGCTTTCAAATAAAACTCCTCATGTTCTCTAGACAGCATGCTGCACTAATAGCCATGCAAAGTCAAAAGTTTGCCCTGCACAGAGAGCTGTAAGGTCAGACACAATCAGCGCTGTGTGTGCTCTACTCCAAAGTTCACAGCAGAATGCACAGTCGCCCTGGCAACAAGAATAGCGGGGGCCCTCCTAGTATCAAGCCAAGTTTTGGATAGCAGGGAGTGACTTTGCTGAAATGATCACATGGACAACTCTGTGTGTGTGTGTGTGTGTATATGTGTATGTGTGTCTTTTCAGTTGGGACATGAAGCTACTTGAAAATAGGTTCATACAGTTAAATCTCCCCGACTTAAGGAATTGCCAACGCTTGCGGCATATTTACATGACAACCTGCAAGTCATGGCTTGCAATTAATACTGGATATACAAAAAAAATCCATGACGCTGGTAACTGGCTTAAGAAAACAATGTCAGCACAGGCAGAGTAAATATTAGCAAGACTCTTAAAGGTTGTGGCACTTTAACGTATTAACTTTGTGGGTTTTTTTCTTCTCTAAATACATTTCTGTGCACAAACTTTAAAAAAAAAAAAGCTTATATTTACAAGCATCTCTTTCAAATATCCCTTTAAATAAGCACATAGGGGCTTTTATTTGACTGTATTCTTTGCCTTTTGATTTTCTCTTGTACCACCAGCTGTCGAACAAGGTACAGGGTCACTTAAAAGATGGACATAGGGAAGCTTATTCAGTGACATACCATCCTGTTTATCTCCAAGCGACAAATGTCAAAAGGTCACATTCCAGCCTCTGGCAGAATCTCACAGCAACCTCTATGTGATGTTGTCGAGTGTTTCTGCTAATTACAGCCCACTAATCAAACCACACGACTCATTAAGAAAAGCAGGCCCTGTACTGATACATGTAGCATTGAGATGGAAAAATTCTGCTGCTCTAATCATGTGTTTAGTGTCCACTCCTGGACACCAGGAGGTATAGCTTTTCTTGTTTCCAGGTGGATCAGGCTACAATTTAATTAACAAGTTGGATAAATAAGATGCGACAGTGTTGCATACCAAATGTGAGGAAGACTGTGATCTCGGGCTTCCTTGGAATTTCTCCTTTTAATAACGAACAATGTGTAATTACTTTAAGAGGCCATTGGTTTTGCATATGTGCACAGAGAGCCTTAGGAGGGACCGAAACCATTAAGTGAGAGGCCTGTTCACCAAATAAGCTGTACAGTCTTTAAGTTGATGGAGAAGGGGAGGATAATGAGTCTATTGGGTACAGGTGTGAGATACACAGTGGTGCAAAAACATAGTAAAATAAAAACTTTTCAATACTTATAATGGTCATGGATCCACATATTTAAAACACCGCAGATGATGTAAATGCTTCAGGACAAAAAATGATTTACATCTCTTTTTATAAACTTTAACTGTTGCCTAAGAGAATTTAGTTCCTGTGTGGGAAAATACTTGTTCCTTCAGTAAAAACCTGTGTGTGTGAGAACTGCCTTGAGACCACATCTGTTGTCATGTTAATTGTAGGACGAGTTAAGACAAAGATCTGCCTTAGGGCTTTATGAGTTTTCGCATAACTAAATAAGACTGAGACTTGAGTTTGAGCGCAAGAAAAAGATTTCTTTATATTCCTCAAAATACAACCCTGCATGAAATTCATTTTATTGTTAGTAAAATCTTAATGTAAACACCCTCTAACAAGACTATAAACCAAGATGGGAGGCAACTCTGTGCAACTGTAATATTCTATAAACTGAACTGGACAGACACTAACTTGATTATAAGGTTTCAGGCTTCATTCTGCTACTGTTCAAGACTGACCACAGAGGACACATATACTGTGTGTATGAGCATGTAAATAAATTTGTTCCCTAAGCTAATGTCAAGACCAACATTTGTAACCACTGTGACAGCAGCAGTGTTATGACAAATTAACATTCAAACAACTGAAGGCTGAACTTTATCATACTGTGATACACTGACAAAACTGGGGAAAATAACTCTGATAACACTTTTTATGAGGCAATAGAACTTAATCAGGTCAGAAAAACACAACACACTCATCTGACAGGCAGTGAGGGTACAGAAGACAGAGGCTGTTGTACATACAGTGATGTGATTACCAACTAGTTGTTCAGTGTGGTCAGCACAAATCCAAAAAAATAAAAATAAAAATCAGTGGAAGCGACACTGGTCATGGAATTTAATTGTGAGTCTCATTTATAGTCAAACTGCATCTAAACATATCTGTTTTTCACACTCAAATAAGGAGTCACAACCATATATAAACTGTCTATATGACCAACACCTACGTGTGTCTTATCATGAGAAACTTGTTCTGAAGGGAAAGTCGACAAGGTTAAAGATCAGAAGGCTTCATCTTTTCCCACACTTCTACAGAAAAAAACACAGATAAGAGCAGTCTATTGTTACTTATGCAGGTACCAGTAGTATCACCTCACCCTGTACTGAAGTACACAATGTTTTGAACACTGATGTTTGTGTGCTTGTAACAATGATGCTCCCATTTTCAGACACAAGATTTATAACTGAAGCTGAATGTGGTAAATATAAAAATAGCTACTTCCACTGTACTACAGTATGACAAAGATTTCTGTGAAACTCGACATTAACCAAAGAAATATCATATGTTTACCATGTACCAAATTAGCAATTTATATATATGTGTATATATTCATATAATAAATGTAGATGACATTTGTATCATTATCAGACATGATTTGAAAACCTCCAAGAACATAACTTAGTAAAAGAGAGAAGTAACAGGAGCGCTGCTGGTGTCCCTCAAACCACTGATGCTCATGGAGGGGAATAATATTGAAGAAGAGCGGAATAATCATTATTTCAAACCTACCTTGAGTGCCTGGACCTGGATTTTTTATGCCATTTTTTGGTCATAATTCTTCCGCACTTCTTCAACATAACTTACAGGGAGGACTCACACGTCACATGACAGTCTGACCAACAATGACTCATGCAGACTTTTGGACTAGCGAGCTGAATCATTTTTGGCCAACTGACTTTTTTGCTTGCCAGCACTGAGATAAGACGTCTTTAGGGCAACGTTGTCAGACGTTTTGAAATGTCGTCCAAAGATTTCACGTCTTAACTCCTAACACCCCCCCCACCCCACCTCGGCCCACCAATGGCAGTGACTGCTCCAGGATTACAGGGGAAAACACAGCATACGCTGCCTGCAGATCATAGCTGGATGACGACACATTACTTACACACACACAGACGTTCAAACACTGCAGGAGAAGACGTTTTTTAGAAGTTCAAAACTGTGCCCATAACTAGAGTTGTGTTTGTCTGAAACATTAAACAGATTCACCATAGACTGTTTAGCTATCTTTTCATACAAAAAACACATTTTGCTCATGATGTTAGATATACCTACAACATGTTAGTAACAGCAGCACACACACTTATATCATCTAGAACTGTAATAGTTACATAGATGTCAGCTAAAAACATTGATTAGCAGCTGCTGTTTACTAGGCTCTATAGATTTTTTAGTCCCAGAGAGAAGTCCTCTATCTAATACTGGATTAGTGAGAACAAAAGCCTTTATACATGTGTAAGACCCGTTTCAAAAAGCCTCAGCCATCACCTCAATGTCACTGAATCACAGTGTAAGCCCAATAAGCACTACAACGGTATGGCTAATGTTTTTAGCCGTGCAATCAAATGCTTTACTCGGGGCAAAACCCTGACCGAGCTGAAACAGTTTAACAAGATTAAAGGATGACAGGACACTGCAGTAGTAAGTGTGCATATGTGTGTGTGTGTGTTTTGAAAAATGGCGTCATCTCTCACAATAAGCCTCCAAAGGTCTCTCCAACACACACACACACACACACACACACACACACACACACACACACACACACACACACACATTATCAGTCTAGTCTTGCAGAGTGAAGGAGTCAGGCCAGTGCTGGCCACCGCCTGGCACCAGACAGACCCCCGCCATCCACTCACCATGCTGACGCTAGGGATTAATACTTGGACTCCCGAAATTGGTTGTGTGGTGGGGGCCGAGTTGGACTGTGTGTGTGTGTGTGTGTGTGGCCATGCGTGTGTGCGTGTGTGGCTTGTGTGTATGTGTGCGTCTAGGTGACTGGGGGAGGGGTCGTGGGGCGCCACCTGCTTCTTCTCAGACACAATGAATTCAGCCAGAGAAGTGCTCTCTCTTTTTTCGATTCCTCATGAAGACACATACACACACACCTACTTTCCAATGTTGTACTAGATTCTCTTTGTGTTTACAGACTATAATTTTTTATCCGTAAGACCAACTGAAACCCTAATCACCCCATTCCCCCATGTTTATTTTTCCTTGGAGCATTTTGTCCAAACTTTTGGACCAGTCCTCATCACAGAAATTTACTGAGGCTCAATACTTTTCGAGTACCAGTTAACATGTGTCTGTGGCAAGTATTGGAAGCTGGAGTTGAATGTTTGGTCAGATTATTAGGCTCATACTTGATCAGATGTTTCCTGGTATACAGTATATCAACTTTTCTTTAGTCTGTACTTTATTTAGGCAAAGTTCTCTAATTTGCATTGATGCACTGAGCAGATTTTCACTTTTTATTCAAATAAAGGGTTAAAACATGTTTGTGTTCCCCAAACACAGATTTTGAAAAAATACTGTTTTGGTACAAGTGCCAAAACTTCTATTTAATTGGAGTCAATATCAAAATATTTTACACAGTACGCAACTCTATATTTTACAGTTTGGTAATGTTTTGCATCATCCTCTGCTTTTTAAAACATGTCTCGCAATCACAAACTCCAAACTTAGGTTAAAATAACAGATAACAGAAGTTCTCTAAGTTAACTTGAAGAGGTTCTGTAACATTAACACTGAAATGTATATAGTAAATAAAGATAAGCTTTGTATATCAAATACACTATCAGCTCCTTTGTAAGTTGAGATCCTTAACATCTTAACTTCAATCTTTGGTGTAGAAGTATTTTGTCTGAGTGTTTTAGTGTATTTCTTTCTGGAGAAAACAGCCAAGACTGTGAAAGACTGACCTTTCAGTCATGCAAGAACTGAACAGACAAGTTATGGGTGAGCATAGCATCAGTGATGCAGAGTATGGCAGCACACAGGAAAACTACAGACAGAGAGAATGAGAAAAAAAACACAAACCCACAAGACCTGTTATTCAGGTTCTTATGCCTACAAATACCTCACAGTTTCCCTTCCTGAGAGATAGGTGATACTGACACATACACACACACAAACACACACACTGGTTAAAGCAAGCACTTTCTAAGGAGGGGAGTGATAGTCTGGCCAGTCAGCACTTTGAAGCCCCCAGCATTGATTAGACGAGTGGCTCTAGAGGTCAACAATGATAAGACCCGAGACACCAAAGACTGTTGACATCCTGTTTTATCTTCTAGGGTTGCAAATGAGGACACCTTCAAACCATAGGTCCTCTTTTGTTTTTCAAGATCTGTTTAGTAAAGTGAAGTTGTACCCAAGCCTTTCATCTTATTGCGGACTGGTGTAAACCCTCTGAAAATAAGATTTAGAATTGATCTGACAGACATAAGAACCTCATGCTTTGGGAAGACAACATGTGGAGCACCTTCTCACACATGACAACATGTCAGTGTTTACCTTGATTCTGCTTCCTGTTGGTGGCGAACTGTGACTTTCGCAGGGAGCTTGGAGCAGTCTTCCTGTAGAAGCTGTTGCGATCTAGTGAGCCAACATAAACAGGCTTGCGACCCCGTTTTGTACCTGTACTCCCAGCACTCGACTCATATCCTTTTTCCTGCTCGTCGCTGTGCCTGTATATAACGGGATCCTCAAAGGAGCGCATTTCCCTGAGCACCAGTTTTTGGTTCTGCTGCTCAACCCATTCCTCACAGTGTGTCTTGCGATCTTTTTTAGGGTATTCCTCATATCGCGAATCACTGGATATTGAACGTAAATCTCGATATCTGTCTCGGGCTTTGTAGTGGGAATGTCCTCCTTCCCTGGATTCATAGGGGTCAATCTCTGTTCGATTGTGGCGGTCTTCATTCTCGTGGTCGTAGTGGTCCACTGACCTCAACTCATAGTGCTCCTTTGCTTTGTAGTTGTCCCTCCTTCTGTGGTTGTAGTGCTCATCTCTCCTGTCATCACCTGTATCCTTGTATCTGTTGTACCGGTAGTGGTCCTTCTCCTTATAACCATAGTGCTCGTCTATTTCAGAGTCATACTGGCCCCTTCCTTTACTGGGGTAAGTTTCCTCATCCCTTCGATTATAAACATCCCTGTCTTTGTACAAATATTCTCTGCGATCATGCTGATCCTCGGCACGCCGGTCATAGTAATGGTCCTTATGTTTTCGCTCATCATAGTAGTGGTCCTCCTCTCTACGTTGGTAGTAGTCCTTTTCTCTATGACGTTTACTCTCTTTAGAGTCATAATAATCCCTGTCTTGTTCATAGTAGTGATCATTGTCCCTGTAATTGTCTCTGCGAGTATAAGTGTCCTTATGATCATAGTATTCTTCATACTCACTGTTGTAGCTGTCATGTCCTTTGAGATCATGTTTCCGGTGTTTCCGGTTTTCATAATATTGCTGTTCTCTGTCATCATAGCGTTCATCGTATTTCCTGTCATAATGATCCCTATACTTGTATTTGTCCTTATGCTCACAATCTGTGTAGTCTCTGTGACTCCTGTGACCATAGCGTTCATCATAATGGTCATTTTCTCGAACATAATTGTCCCTTCTTCTTCTATCCTCATCCAGTTGACCAGGTCCTTCTCGACTCCTGAAGTCATGGTTGTCTTTTTGTTGTGGCACTCGGCTGTAGTCCTGCTGACTGTAATCCTCTGGGCCCTGGTAGAAACAATGTTTGCCTTTCCATTCAGATATCCTCAACTCTAGGTGACCATCTTCTGAACCAGGGTGAAAGTAAACATTCTGGCCTTGAGGACTCTTGTCTGTGAAAGCTGCCTTGTGCCGCTCATCATATTCCCAGCTGGGTTGGTGGGAGACATTGCCCTGTATAATTTGAGCTTGGTTCTCCCATTGTACAGGCCATGGAGGTGCTACATGCACAGGAGGCGGCATTGGTCCCCCTGCAGCCACCATTGCCTGTCTATGAACAGGCATCATGCTGGCATGTACTGGCATAGGGCTGCCTGAAGCTGGAATTGGGTCACCAGGACTTGCTATCATCACTGGTCCCTGTGGCTGGCCAGGAGGAATTGCTCCATACCCAGGATATCCAACCTGTTGCTGCTGAAGCTGCAGTTGCTGTAGTTGCTGAAGCTGTTGTAGATGAGCCATCCTCTCCCTCTCTTTGGCCCAACCAGCATCCCCCAACTCCTCCACACTCTTCCCTCTCCTTACCGTGGCACCAGCTGCATAGTTCCAGTCCACCGGGCCAAACATGGCTGGGTTGCCATAGACCACAGGGCTCTTCATGGTCCTTGCTGTTTAAATCAGCCGTACCTGAGCTGATACGGTTTCTTGTTCAACGTGGCTTATTCTCTCTCTCCAAAATCCTGCATTCCATAACAAAGTGCTGTGGGAGACTCCACCTGTCAGGCATATTGCCTGTAACTCTCCCACTTGTTTTCTCTTCTCCACTGCCTCAGCAGGACTGCCTGGCCCCAACGCCTCCTAGCCCTCAGCATAACTGAATCGTACCCTCCCTGTAGCCATCTCAGCGAATCGTGGAAGGAGAGGGGGGTAGGGAGGGGCCTCCTTGGGTTAATGATTCAGTGGAGTCACATGAGTGGAGGATTAGCCCAAAAGCCCCTCCCATTGTTTCAATTGGCTAGTACCTCTGTTTGCAGGAAAACAGTCTGCCTGGAGAGATTTCTTTGATGGAAGATGGAGACTAACTTCACAATTTGCCTTTGAGGGGCCACAGTCTTTGGCACCAAATGCTTTTTTTCACTGCCATGAACAATCCTCCATCCTTCCTTGTATCCTGTTTCCTCTGTTTTTGCTATTTCCTGTGGTTTTCATTGCCATGTTCAACAAGTCATTAATGCTGGCTGCAGTGGCTGAAGCAATAATGCAACCCATTCCTGTCTGTGTATACAACCAGCTCTAACTTTCATATTCTAACTTCCAATGCTGGTCCAAAGGCCATGATATTTGTGGACAAACTGAAACTGTGCAAGAAACTGACCTCAGCCCTACATTTCAGGGAGGAGCAAAGCTTTTACACACAAAGATGTCCACGTGATTTTGTTTCAAACAAGTTTTCCACTTTGGAGAAATGACTGATTGAAAGAGGAGTGTGCAAAAACAAGTAAGAGGGAAAGATCTAAGTAAAGGATTTATTATACTATTTTGGTAGAGCAACTGAGTCTGGGGAGTGAAAGATACACAGCCTGATTAGAACAGAAACCTGAATAAGTAGTTGCTGGTGTGTACAATGAGCTATTGTTGAAGACTGTCCCCACTCTCTCTCTCACTAGAGACATGATCTTTTAGTGTGAGAAAAAACTCAGGCCTATTCATAAAGCTGCAGTATAATACATCCCTCCCCCCGCACTCCATGAAAAGAGGCAGGCACTAAAAAAACAGGTTTAAAGGAACTGCATACATTTAAATGCACGGGATACACACAGACACACATGTGAGACAGTGTAAATTTAGCTAGCACTTGTGTGTTCTCTGAATGCCAATGTTTTTTTCATAATTTGGACTTTGCGTAAAATCCACTTCCTTATTTGATTAAACTTGCATCAAGTTAGCCCAGCTTGGACGAACCTTATCACAAACCAGGAGAGAAAACATAAAGGTGTAAAATAAACTGACAACATGGAAACAAGCCTCTTGCTTGAAAAAAAGCACTTTACTAACAAAATTCGTGGAAACAAAGAACAGCCAAAATAATAAACTAATAAAATAACAAATTTGACACAAGCAAAGACACTTTACGTTCTATGTTTATGCAACAATATGTACTGTTACTAAATGATATTATTAGGAGAAAAATACTGAAAATCATTGTTAAGATGCACACTTTTGCAGAGAACCAGCCAAGACACATCAGATGCAGTTTCGAAAGGTAAGGCTGAGCATAAAAATCTTACTTAGACATTGTTCTTTTCTTATGTAAGACTGTTTAATTATCGGTGTTCAACATCTCAGCTTTCAGTGGCAGAACACGATCGAAACTGCTCGTTTGTGTACGTGCGTCAACTGTAGGAATGTCAAATACAGCATTCCTTTCCGTGGTTGTGTTAGCAGATGTAAATGAAGCTGTCAAATGCTTGATCAAAACTCAGCACATCTAGAGAAAGTGGTGCGATGTACAAGAATAAGGTCATATATCAAACTGTCTGCAGCCTAGAAGTCTCCAAGTTTGCAAGGCTGACTGAGGGAAACCTGAAGCTGAAACAGATCCTGAAAACAGTGTTAAATAGATCAGGCTGTGGAGTCATGGAAGCTGAGGGAGGCGTTTTAATAGTGGGTTTAAAGAATTAGAGGAGGCTGAAGGTCAAAGAGCTTAAACAAGAAAAGAGGAAACAGAAAGATGTGGTACAGGCAGAAAAACCTGCATTAGTGTGTAAAAGAAAGCTGTTTATGACCACATTTCACAAATATTAACAGAGGCTTTATCAAGTTATACTGTATGTGTCATTTCATATCAGCCATTATATGATGCATTTACAAGCATACTGTGTAATACTTGGGCACAGGATATCTGAAAATCTGCTGTAAGGCACATAGAGCATAATGTAATGTATGATAAAAGTGTTTTTTGTAACTTTGTGCCAAAGATTCATCCACTGAAACTTTAACACAGCCATGCTGGGCTGGCAATAAGTCAATATTATTATCTATCAGCCTTAGGAGGAAAAGTAATGTGATTAAATGATCACATCAAGCTCATGATTTTGCTGTCCAAAATTGTTTGTTGTCCAAATTATTATATGATTCTGAATAAACTGTAATCCAAATCTAGCTAAATCAGATTTATTTTCTACTACTACTTGATCTGAGCACTGCTTTTGATACAGTTGATCACAAAATTCTTTTGAATAGACTGATGAATCACATTGGACTGTCACTTCTCCAAAACCTCCAAAATAACCTGTGGGGTTCCCCAAGAATTAATTTTAGGGCCACTTCTTTTCAATCTACCCCTTGGTGATGTCATCAGGAGCCATGGCATCTCTTTCCATAGTTATGCCGATTTTATGCCGATTTTATGCCGACTTTATGCCGACTTTATGTCGTCATGTCTCCTGATGACACAGCACCAATTGAATCCCTTCTAAAATGTATTTTAGATGTTAATGTCTGGATCTCACAAAATGTTTTACAGCTCAACCAGGATAAAATTAAAATTTTAGTCATAGATTCTAAAGCTGAGAGAGAAACTCACCTCAAAAATATTTAAAATATTGCTAAAGTTTGACCATTTCTCACAGAGAGAGTAATGCATGCGTTTATATCAAGCAGGCTGGACTACTGTCATGCTCTCCTATCTGGTCTACTCAAAAAGTTACAATTCAGCTACAGCTGATTCAGAACAGGACCAGAAGGAGAGAACACATTACACCTGTTTTAAAGTCCTTACATTGGTTGCCTGTCAGTTTCCATGTTGATTTTAAAATTCTTTTACTTGTTTTTAAAGCTCTTCGTGGTCTTGCATCGACATATATGCCTCACATACTTCACACGAAGTGTATGAACCAGTACGGTCCTCTGACACAAGTCTGTTAGTTGTTCCAAAGTGCAAAGTGCACGACTAAAATCTTTGCTGAAGCAGCTTTTATGCTCCGAGCAGCTGGAACAGCCTGCATGAGGATCTGAGAGCAGCTGGACTTAAAACCTGCCTCTTCAGCCTTTTGATTAAAATGGTTTATAGACATTATTTACTTTATTTTATTAATTTATCTTATTGTATTTATGTTGTCAAATTTTATTCTATCTGTTATTTTATTATCATTAATATTATTAAATATATTTTTTATCCCTCAATTTAATGTCTTTGTTTTGCTTTGTCTTTATAATCTGTTTTATCTAGTTTTTTAGCTTTTATTTCACTCTATTTTACTACTATTACTCTTATAGCTTTTAAATCTATTTTATTAGCCTACATTTTTATTTTTCTCACATGCATTGGTCTCAAATTGTTTCCTTTTGTTTTCGGCCTACACTTGTTCTGTCTTATTATCGGCTTGTCAGTCACCTGTGAAGCACTTTGAACTGCATTAACCTGTATGAAAGGTGTTATACAAATAAAGTTTGATTGATTGATTTTCAAGTGAGGAGTTTTGTCAGATGTAATTCATGGCAGAATGCAGCACATTCAGCTGATTCAATTTGATTGTTCAGTCTGGGATTGTGTATACATTAGCCATATTGTGATAGATACACTGCAAATATTGGAAAAATTCAGCCATACAAATTCCTAGAGCCATTCACACACACAGACAATACCTGGGAATAATCACACAGAATGTGAAACCTTTGTCACCCTTTTCATCCTAAAACACTTTAATTCACTCGCTCAGATAGGAAAGTGAAGGAAAACTTCAGAGTCTCCTCTTGTAAGTATTTTAAATTAAAACAATTAATACCAGATTCATACTGCATATATTAAGATATTTAAGATACAGCATTTAAGATATCAAAATTGATTCTGTCTGTTCTGAGTTAAAATAATACACCACTATCAGCCTCTTTGAAGACTTTGAGCTGCACAGTGAAGTGCAGACGTAGCCCAGTGTTGAAGTTACTCCCTGCCTTGCAACAATAAGCTGCCATTGTATCTCAAAAGTCACATTCAGGAACACACCCTGCAAAAGCACAGAAGAACATTCACTCCTGTGTGAGCGAGTGTGTGTGTGTACACATGCATAGCAATAGATGACAAACACATTTCTTGCACCAAAGATCCCAAGAGCATACTTGATAAGTACACACCCTTTTGTGAGAGAAGCATTAAAAGTGAAAACAATGGGAAACTTAATATCCTACAAACATATCCTACTACAAGCTGTTGTGTCAGACTAATGTGTTAATAATTACCATATCAAACATTTTGTGAAGGGAGTGTTCTTGGCTGTTTCCCATCCTGGCGCTTAATTCTAACTATTATAAATCATGCTACTATCTTAGCCCATTTCCACATCCAAGAGTGAGGCAACTATCAAAGGACAAGAAGATGCAATCTTAGATTTCACTGTTGTGAAAGAAGGGTGAGAGGATTCCTGAACTGTGTTGAATGAATGGAAACTATGTGGTTGTATGACCCTATGAGGCACCTGTGGCCATTGGAACCTGTTCCTGCCCTAAGGCTGATTCTTTTCATTGACAGACATAAAGATTGCCAGCAACAAGTAAGGATTTGAGTAATTTAAACGCAACAAAAACAGAAACAATTAACACTTATATGTATTTAATGATTAATAGTATAATGACAAACAAGTAAGGGAAAAGTATTAAATTAGAATACACTGGAGTCATCTAATTTATTACATCAGCCAGATGAGCTTAGAGCAGACAACAATAGCCTGAACTGTAACTGTTTGTGAAAGTCACAGTTCTGACTGAATCATTGGGACACTTAGTCATTAAAAGAACATGTTATCAGTGTTTCTTCAATAGGCGTGAAATGGATCTGATTCATTGATGATAATGTAGGATGGGACAAATTTGCATTACAAAGCAGCCTGGTTGTTGCTGTGAATGGCAGTGATTAGACTGAAAGCTTCTAAACGAATGGGGAACATTTGTGGGTGTGAGTGTGTAGATAGAAAGGAAGACAGTGACGGACGTGAGTCAGTCAACTTGGCTGTCAGAAAGCTGATAAAAG
Organism: Thunnus thynnus; assembly: GCF_963924715.1. Lineage (NCBI taxonomy): Eukaryota > Metazoa > Chordata > Actinopteri > Scombriformes > Scombridae > Thunnus > Thunnus thynnus. The sequence continues at coordinate 13,487,378 of NC_089536.1, read as the reverse complement.
GACATTCATTGCCAAGCGACAAGGAAATCAGCAGAATTATTGATGCAGAACCACTGAGGGAGGACTGAGTGATAAAGATAAAATCCAAGAACAGAAGAAAAAATGAGAAACTTTTCATAGATAAAATAACAATAACACAATGATGCAAAAATAACATAAATCTAATATAACCATGAAGCAGTCTTGCTCATTGATTTGCAGCATTGCCTCCATTGGCCTAACACACCCGGAGACATTAAAGTGACAGCTACCTGTTAATCGATCAACAGGAAATGAGTCAGCAACGAAGCTATTTTGATAACTGATTAATTGTTTGTCATTGTCATTTACCAGGTAAAATAATCACTAAAGATTTGGTGGTTCCAGGCTCTCAAATGTGAGAATTTGATGCTTTTCTTTGTCTTAACATTATAGTTAATGGGAAATATCTTTTGGGCTTTGGACTGACAGAAAAAACAAGACACTTGATGATCTCAGCTTGGGAAAAATTTGAAAGGCATTTTTTGAGTGAGTTTTCTGATGTTTTACAGAAGAGATTAAATTCAATCAAATAAATTAATCAATCAAAATTAAGAAAATAATCAACAGATTAATTTATATGATAATAATCATTGCAGCCCAAACACACAGTATGGTAAAATCTCTGACAAATGATATAACAAATGTATATCATCTCTAGGTTTATATTGTCTTATCGCCAAACCCAAGAACCGGTGTTCAGGGAATATATCCTTGATGTTTTTAATGAACCAAAACCAAGACTTCATGTTCCTAACACAGTCAAAATGGTTAAAAGTGAACAACTCATTCAACAATTCATATTTCCAACCTGCTTACCTAATACAAAGTTGAGCCCATATGGGCAAACTCAACAACTATCAATGCCCTTGAGCAAGGCACAAAGCCAACAACTGCTGCACTTGCTCAGTGAGTAGAGAATTACAGGCTACTAGCAAAAGTGATGCTGAGAAACAAACAGCATGCATGTTCAGTCAACGCAACACCGACTGTCAAATAGCAAAACAGTCCAATAAATAACCAAATGAGCACCAACCAAAATTCAGACGCAACTCAAGCCTACCTGCCACTCTGTTAGATCTGGCCTCCCGAGCGAGTGCAAGCAGTGTGGAGAGGTGTGCCAGGGGCCATGTCACAGCTCGCCACAACCACACTTTGGGTCCCGCCATGCTAAGTCCTTCGCCACTACTGCAGAAATCCCCAAACCACACCCAATGTCTTCTCAATCCATTTGAAAAAGAACAGATGATGGAGGAAAAGGATGAAAGGTGCAAAGAGAGGAAACTCTGAGAAAGGCGAGAAAGGGAAGAAATGTGGATAGAGTGCCACTAAAAGAGAGAGAGTGGAAAAAGAGACAGAGGCCCATGTGCATTGCTTCCCCTCTCACTATGTGCAGGAATGCACCTCGTACCTAAGTGAAAAAGTGTTGGGCTGCCAAAGACAGCACCATGCTCCCAGATAGTATGAGATGGCAAAAACAAATCAATTAGCTTTGGCTGAGGGTGATCCATCAAGCCCAACAGTAGAATATGAATATTGTTGACAAATTCATTATTCCTTGTGTTCACAATCACCAAATTAATCAATCACATTAAGAGAGAAAAAAAATGACAGCAATCAATGACAAGGTCATTGTGTATGTTGATATTGTGTTTTAGAAATCATAAAACATTTGGCTTTAAAATATTTATTTTTGGGTTGCCTAGGGGTTCAGATTTCAGAAATGTTATCCAAAGTAAAAGATGATCATGCACGTTTAAAAGGAAATCAGTCATGTTAAACGAGATGTGAAAACTGTGAATACCTCTAACACAAGTTAAGTTAAAAACTGGACAAATTTGAATGATTCAGTCATATTTGCTTTACCTTTCTAAAGTAGCATTGTACTGAGCCGGCAAAGCAAATTCCTCGACACACATACACACACACTCCACAAAGTCTGCACACACAGTTATGATAACCCTTAATTTAAATAAACAATCTTTCTTCCTCTGATCATTGTGGACAGTAAATAGGGATGTCTTGTTTGCATAGTGTACAGTAGAATTTGTCTGTGTGTGTGTGTGTGTGTGTGTGTGTGTGTGTGTGTGTGTGTGTGTGTGTGTGTGTGTGTGTCAGGATTACAAGTCAAAGAGGAAATCTGATAAGCACTGATGTCTCATTTTTAGATTCCTACTATATTACATTTTGTCTTCGGCGTTGACTGCAGTCAGAACATTTTTGAGTGTATTACTTCAAGAACGGACCTGCAGGCAACACGGCCGTGAAGCATGACATCAAGGAAGAAAAATCTCTTATTTGTCCTCTGTTTGAAATTGTTTCCATCTAACCCTTCCTGCTAGCTAGCTGACTCGTAAAAGGTAAACCACAGGAAAATATCAGCATTAATGAAAGCAGGTAACGTCGGGTATCTTTGGTTTTGCTTGACTGCGTAGTTTCCTGTTTTTTCCGCAGTTTCTCAATTTCAAGTCGCCACTCAACAATTTAAAATGACAAGTTTAAAAGTCTGAATAGTTAGAATGAATAAACTTTCTGTTTAAGTCATTTGGTCTGCTCAAATCTCTGTTTTGGGAAATCCTTGAAATACTTGCAAGCTTGATCTCGGAATCAAATTCTCTCCAATTGCCGTCAGTTCTATCATGTTATCATTACCTCTTGAACATCCAGTTTTGGACCTGAGTAATGATTCATCAAACTCCCACTCCACTGCCAAACAGTCTTACCTTGCAGCTGCTGCTGTTCCAGGGCCAGCGTGTCCAGCGTATAGTTGCAGAACTCCAAATTCTCCATGACTTGCATGCGGGCTGTCTCATCCTCCTCCTCCTCCAACATGGCCCTGAGTTCCTCTGCCGTTTGTGCGTAGGCCTCCATGTCGTGCTCCACCTCTTGTAGCCGTAGCAACATCTGGTACCTCTCCTCCTCTTCCCTCTGTCTCTCACTCTCCAACTCCATCTCTCTTTCCAACTCTCTCTCTGCTTCCAGCTGGCACTGGATTTCATGTTCCTGGGCAGCTGCGAGGTCACCAAACTCAGCCTGTCCTTCTGTTATTTGATCGAGGAGGTTTGAAGTTGGCTCGTCAGGGGTGTAGAAAATGGGGCTGTTGGTGAGGGAGTCGCTAGTTGGCGGAGCAGCGTGTTGTCTCGGGCAACGGGGAGGGGGACGTGGAGCAGGGCGGGCTGGTTTGCATGCATATGGGGCTGGAGGATGAAAGGCTCTTGGACGAGGAGGAGGAGGACGGAGGGTCCTGCGTCTCTCTAGTGAAGAAGAGGCAGAGTTCGACTGCAAGAGGTGGGACACTGGAGAATGTGAAGAGCCTCGAATGATATCACTCTCATCGCCATAGTCCAGAATAGAAAAGTGGCGCGAGATATGGGATTGCAGGTCACCTACAGAAGCACCAGAGCTCATGTTGGTATCACAATATGGAGTAGTCAAGCTTTTCTCAAATTCAAAAAGCTGCTGCGATAGCTTTGCCTCCAAGTCACCAGCTGAGGTTGCCAGGGCATCTAAGGCGATTGAACGTGTCTCAGCACTGCCCATCATCATATCTGCATCACTGACGCTAGCATGGCGAGACAGCTTCTTCTGCATATGGCCCTCAACAAGGTTAATTAATGCCTGGCCAAGACTGGCACTTCTGTTATTGGTGATGGCACCATCCACTGGCGGCCTCTGGTAGGATCTGCTGTCTTTTGACCAACCAGAGTGAGTGCTGGGAAGGGTTAGGCTATGAGTGAGTTTGGGCTGCAAAGGTCTTGTGTTACCATTTGTATAACTAGACCGATTCGTGTTAGAAGATGGGCCAATATGCTGCCTATGGCTACGTGCAGGGAGGTTGGGCCGAGGTGGGAGTCTGGGCCTTGCTGGAGGAGTGGACTTGGGTCTCTCAGGCCCTCTATGAGCTGGGGCGACAGGTCTACGTGGCTGAGAGTCAGGCCTACTACCCCTTTCTCTCTGCTCTCTGTTGTCAGTTTGTGCTCCGGTGCTTTTGTTTTCACTTTGCCACCTCTGCTCCTCAGTCCTCTCAAAGTAGTCCAGGTCCCATACTGTATGATCCTCGTATGCTTTCCATTCAGGATCATTCCCTGACCCGTTGGGACATATATGACCTGAGCTGTATTCTGAAGTACAGCTGTTCTCTTTCTCTTCTTCTGGTTCAACAACATTTGTTTCCTCTGCAGTTTTCTGCCCGTCATCTTCCATTTTCACAAAACGATGAGGGAAAATACCACGTTGCCCTCTCAGCTCCCCCTCCAGCCAACCATCTTCCAAAGTGCTTATAACACGTATGCGGTCCCCCACGTCAAAGTCCAGCTCGCCTGGTTCCATGGCCCGAAACTCATACAGTGCCACTCCATAGACACCGCCCTCCTCCTCCTCCTCCTCTTCCTCTTCTTCTACTTCAGCCTCCTTCTGCTCCTCTACCTCTGTCAAGAAAATCTCCCCTTCCTCTGCACCTTCCTCCTCAGTCCCCTCTCCTGCATCATAAGGGTCCTCGTAGCTAAATTGCTGAGGGTCATTGTTCAAATACTGGCAGTCCAAAGGCTCTTGAGGAGATCGGAGGGGACCCAACAGCTCCACAAACCCCTCCGGGAAAATGCCCCTGCGGCCATCCAGCTCCCCCTGGAACCAGCCCGGCTCAGGCAGGCCTGTGATGATGATCAAGTCCCCCTCGCGGAAGTCCAGCTCCTCATTGAGCTGTGCATGGAGGCTCATAAGCGCACGGGCCTGGCCTAGGGCATACGGTGGGAGCTCTAAAGCCTGAGCCTGAGCTGAGCGCTCAGACAGCTGCCTGGAGCGCCCTGAAAGGTTCAGCTCCTTCACACATGATAAGGGGAATAGACCACGGATGCCCAAGGCATTACAGCCACGTTGCCAGGTTTCCCCGAGGTCAATGGACCCTCCTGCCTCTCCCACAACCACATCACCTAGACAGACAGAGAACAAATTGCATTTAATATTCATATTACTGTTATGAATCTTGTTGGCACATCTTATATTCTTATTTGAAACATATTTCATTTGTCATTGTGGCAAAACAGATAAGAGGGGAGTTGTAAGTACTGAGAGATACACAAAGTCAAAGCTGGGATGCTTCAGGATATAAAGGTAATAAAAGCAACATAGGTTGTCATGCTGGTTGCTTTTATCAATCTACAGTATATGTATATTTTTAATACTACTCTAATCCTCTAATTCAACCAATTAGCCAAGTATGCATAACAGAGAAGAAGCCTGCAGCTTATGTGGCGGCTGACAGCTTTTTCTGTTCCGTTTTCTTTTTTTAAGGCATAATTTGAGTTATTTCAGTTTACCTTTATTGTTGCCTTTTTAATAACTTTTCTATAGTCAGCCCTCCTGTTAATATACTTGGAGAATCAGGGATTAAAGGAATGTTGACTGGTCAGCCAGACATTATAGGGGTCACATTCCAAAGACCTGCGGCTCCACCTCCCATTGTGTCTGGGACAACAACACAGCCATTAGGACCATGGAAATTCATACTGGAAATGAACATTTCAGCTCTCAGACTGCCAGTGAGGGCTGTTTCCTTTGATCCAGGAAGTGTTGTTTATGTGTGACAAAACAAAAATGTACTATAATGTTGTTTTTGGGTAAATTTAGTCATAGTTAAAAAAAAAAAAAGAAAAAAAAGAGTGTACAGTAAGAGTGACGAATTGCTGATTAATAACTTGATATAGTATTGAAGAGAAAAGTTGTTCCTATTGTATAACTAATATACTTTAACCTAAAATCTTGTTCAAAGCACCTTTAAATTCACTATTCAAATGCTGTTGCAATACTTCCACTACTACTATGACTACAACTACTTCCAGCACTTCTAACCACATTAAAAGACAACAATAAAAAGTTTTACCAAAGTGAAGAAATCCTGCAAACATCACAGTTGTATGCCTGAGAGTGTCGGTGAATGAAAAGAAATCAGAAAAAATAACACAGCTAATGTGATCATGTGAGAAAATTCAGGAATATGAAAAGAAAGCCAAAACTCAGCTGAAGAGTCCCCATGGGTTTCAGTTTGGCATCTGAGGACATCTAGTGGGCGGTTTTGGAAAGTAACCTGATGTGTTGAGTGTTTTTTGTGTCATCATGGTGACACAATGTCATTGTTGGCAGGGCATTTACAGCAGAGCATGTCCAAGTTTAAAAAGTATGATGTAATGATATTGCAGTGAAATGTCCATCATCCATTAGATGTTTTGGATGACAATTTTAAACTCTTTAAAACAATCTCAAATTCAGCATTCCCAAATTAATGTGATGGCTATAAGAGACAAATTATTATTTAGCTAATCTGACAATTTCACATTTACTGTTCGTGACAATTTTCACATTTGTACACATAGACAAACATTGTATGTTCTTTGTGGGGTTTTTTTTAATAAAATGATTCCATAATTGGAGTTTCGATCAATCATGATCATACACTATCCTACACTAGATTTCTGATTCTATAGCGATTATTTGGAAATCTTAATCAATACTGGTATTCCATTGTTAAAAAAACAGCACATCTCCACAATGTAAATTTTGAGGAACTTGGAGGAAAACAGACTGTGTTTAATTTGACTGAGCATTTCTTAATTTATTCTGAACAGTATACTGAGTGACATAAAATGTTAATGACAAACAGCCTTAGAAAAACTTTTGGGGTAGGAGAATGCATTTCCTTTAAAGAATCAGTGCTATTTTAATGGTCTTAAACATAAAGTTCATATGAATATTAGCTCTTTTCCAAATTAAATAATTTAAAACTATGTCCAAGCCTGTGTATGTAGTTTTAATCTACGGTCGTGGCAGCAGTTCTAACTCAGCAAATGAAAGAGAAGACTTGTCTTCTTGTGCTGTTCATTGGTGCACTGAGTGACCTTTATCTTCTTTCCTAATCGATTTTCTAGAGAAGTTCCACCAGACACTGCAGCAGGGTGACATCACAGGTTTGATCTAATTTGAGCTCACTTGTTTCTTACTTTGTGTCAGAGTTGTTTCTGTTGATTTATGATGATCTTGATCATGTAAATATCTGCACATATTTCTAAACTGATATTCCTTTTCAAGAGGAAGCGAAGGAAAACATTTGCCTTGTCTCTATTCACAGTTATCAGTATAGTCGAGGTTTGCTTTGTTACAAGAAAGCATTTCGCACCAAATCTACATTTAATTTCAGCACCAGACTGAGAATGGTGACTAGAAATAAACATAATAAATCTTTAGTGTAATTTGTCTCATTTCTCAGAACTATTATTAGCACACCAACCAGCACAACTAAAACTGAACGCTGCACAAAAATCATTGTGTGATTTTAATTTCTGGCAACATTCAATTTAAGAGTGAGTGGTTCACACTTTGTGACAATAGAGACAATGTCTAACACAACAAAACTACACTACAACACAAAACAAACTGTTTACCTGAGTCCTGCGACATCAACAAGTAGCGTTAAGCTAAGTGAGAAGACATGGCCCATTAGAGTTACCAGTAATACTATTTAACATACAACTTCTAGTGTTATGTTCAGTTATATCCACTATTCTGTGCAAAGCATCTACTTATAAATGACAGATAACAGAGCCTTTGTGTGTTCTTATAAAAAGAAATCTTCATGTTTTAGGACACAAATAGTGTTCAAAGCCAAAGACTTGGAGTGATTCACACTTAAATCACTATTTTAAACGTAAGTGTTGCTTGTATCTCCATACCTCTCTTAAGAGACAGGTTCCCCGACTCTGTTGAGCTGAAATCACTGATGCACACATACAGACTGTCTCCAGGCTTGGTGCTGGGAATTGTAATCTCTTCCACAAAGGTGCTGGGAAACTGACCTGAAGACAAGACAAAGAGGAAAAACACAGCTGAACATTTACAGAGAATGCAAACAAAAAAAACCAACAACTCCAACATATGCCTGATACTTCAGTGTCTATTGTAGCTTCCTCAATACTTCTTATCCTAATACTTGCAGGCAACATGTCAGATATAATATTGCTACTATCGACGAGGTATTGGAATAAGTAATGGGAGAGAAAAAGTAGAATCAGTCCTGTTTTTGACAACTTTATAAGCCTGCAGATTTACAACTACATTAAATTCTATGATGTTCAGATGATTTGCTTTATATTGTATTTGTTTTTTTTTATCTCATATTACTTTATGTCATAATTTTATCTGTCTGAAAATATAAATGTACTGGTTTTAGGGTGAATACAACGACCAATTAGGTCATGGAAAAGCCTATATGTTATACATTGCTCTCTTTATGTGAGTATTATAGTGTTTACTAATTGACCCACATATGTCAGAGTACACTAATATATTTATACACCAAATAAAACAGAACAGCAAAAGTAGAATGGTATTTAGTCTGAATAGAGAAGGACCTTACTGTAAACAGGATGTGCATCTCTTTGAACTTCACTTCAGTGGATGCATGTAAAAACAGTTCCCATCTTTCCAGGAAAGCTTTGCTATAAATGTATTGATATCATCTGTGTTTTCGAGAAGCAGTTAAGCAAACCCGCATTAACTTCCCCTCTGATCTACCCCTCTGAGGGAGTCCCCTTTGTCATCTTGAGTGACGTTCAACCTCTTGGAAGGGCAGAGGAAGTGAAGGAAAAATGATGTACACTTCAGTCTCACATCTCACCCAGAGTGAATTACAATAAATGTGCAGGGCCTTTAAATTAAAGTAAACAAACACTGTTTAATGTGTAAGAACTATGTGTAAGATCTGCAACACTTCATTCCTCGTTTTTTAGTGTAGATTTAATATTCTATGATTATTCTCCATTATCAGACCTGCCCAAGAGCAAGAACATTTTAATCGTTTGCACATCTCAAACCCCCGTACTCTGCAAGTGATGTCATGGACGTACGCATTACAAAACTTAGAGAGGAAGTGAAAGAGAAAATGTCAAACAATTATTAGAAAGAACAGCTGGAATCTTTTACAAATTCAGGCCCCAAGAGGGAGCTGGATCTGCACACTCTACAAATAATCATATCAGTGGTCTGATAACTCAGATATGTGTAAAACAGCAATTACCTATCGCCATTTCATACCAAACTAAATTACAGTTTCCCATGTGGTTTGTTTAATGTATAATCACTGTGATACTGTAGGCTTCTCGGTGTAGTTTCACGCAGAGGACATTTATATAATATACATATAAATTTACCATACAGGTCTACTTACAGCAGCCACTTCCCTTGACACCTTACCTGTGACGCCATCTTTGTTACCAAGCAACCAGAACTCATCTACGACACTGAGCACCTCAATGACATCACCAGTGAAGAGCGGCAGCTCCTCAGAGACACTGGGGAGAAACTCGAACACGGCACGCACCACTGATCCTGCTTCCATTACTCATAACCTGTACAGGCAGAAAGAGAGAGACACAGAGAGATAAGCAGATAATTCACACATTTTTTTATATTAAAATTAATGAAGCAGTGAGTTCACGTAGATGGGGATTAGAAACAAAAAGTTAGAATAAACAAAACGTTCAAAAACATTAAGAAAAATTTCAAGATCCAGAAGTCTTTCCCATGAGGGAATGCGTCTCCATTTTCTCAACAAGACACACTGGTGCTATTCAAAATCCTCGCCATACAGATCAACAAATGCCTCACAGTGAGGACAAGCTTTTGTGAAATAGCACCAAATGAAGGGGGAAGAGAGAGCGTGAGAAACCCGCGATAGAAAAGGAGAAAGAAAAGAGAGAGAAAAGCAAAAAAAGAGAGCTGTACTTAAGAAGGCTGAAGGGCATTCCTTAGCGCTCTTCTATCCTTCTCCTTCTTTCTCATAAGCAAACAAGGGTTAGAGATGCACAGATAATACAGGTCTGTCCATTCAGTTCAGCAGATATTTATATCACTCACACCCACACCTTTAAAGTATTTCAACCTGTATATTCATCTCTGACCTTTGCCACTAATTGTTCTACAGTTGAAACTGCATTTAGAACTGCATTCGAGTCAAAGATGTAAGCCACTGTTTTGACATTATTTTCTCATTTTGTAAAATGAAATCAAAATATGAAAGCTTATGTATAGTATCTATCTCCTAGAGGGGATCTAGAGACATGAGTTTATAATTTCCCATCTTACCTAAATAAATAATACTACTGATCTTAATTAAGTGACTGACCTGAATCCTGTTCAGTGAAATAAAATCACATTTACCAGCCCAATGGTGGTTAAACCCCCTAACTACTGGCTGGAGGTTTTGCGGAACAGAATACATTTAGATGACTGCTTATAATTATCATGATCATGAGTTTGGTCGTGTCTGTGTGTCCGTGTGTATATCTGTCCGCAGATAATCTCACATACTACTGTACCCATCAGCCTAATATTTTTGTGCACATTTGTTTCTGTATGCTTAAGGACCTCTTGTGGTTGCGGTGATTCACAATTTCTGAAAAATCTATTTTATGCTGCCACTGACTGCTGACTCGTCACTCCTCATTGATCAACAACTGCTTCAGTTTGGAATCTTGTTGCCGCTAGGAACAGTCAATCATGGCTTGTTGCCATGTTGGATCAATCGGTGCCAAATTTCGGTACCTTGAGAGCGGGTCGTGTTGTTTCAAATAAATATCGATAAGATTCCTTATGAGCCTGTCGTAAAAGCTTAGACTTTCATCTTTTCAGCAATCCTCGCCATTTTACGATACGCATTACGACATGTCATACAAAGTTATTTCTGGCAATTGGCTAAGTTAAAACCAAGGCTTACCTAGTCTGTTGCAGGCCACATTTTGGCCTTTGTTGTGGCTCAAAAACTGGCATCCATAGAAAAGTTTGGTCTCATCTTGAACCAGAGCATCTGCTGATTTATCTCATACTAGATATGTTATGATCCATTAAAGTTAGGCATGATACGAGATGAGTAAATCCCTGTTTTTGTTATCTTTGCCGCCATCTTGATTGTAAACACCTGGCGGAAATCCGCATCCTGCTGAGTGCACTCTTCTAGTTTTAAATGATATTTGGCTGTGTGCATGCTTATCTGACATTGCATGTGTTTGCATTTTGAGATTCTAACACACATGAAATATAGCCTACAGTAAATATGATCTGAAAGAAAATAATCATAAGAATAAGTTCTATTTGTGGAAAAGCAACTGTTTTCATCATTATAAGTCACAAAACAGTTAAGAAAGTTACTCAAATTTGTGTTGCTGACTACTTCAATTATGAGCAAAATGAGCAAACACACACAAGACAACACAAAGATTGCATTTAATAAGTATTTCACCAGCCCTGGTGTATCATTATCTGGAGACAGACTAACCACAGGTGGGGATGGACACGCTGAAAGAGACGGGAAACGAGAGAAGAGGGCTGTAGTTTGTCCCAGTCAATGGGGCTTCTGTTAAGTGGGCTGATGGAGCCGAGGGGGGGAGAGGAAGAGGACTCTAGCCCAGTATAGTGCCACCATCTCTGGGGAAAGACTCAGGTTATCCTGGATTTGCTTGTGGAGGTATATCAATGGGACAGATGACTAGTATTAACAGCAAAGAGTGTTTGAGTGTGTACTTGTGTGGTTTCTTTGTTCCCCAGTGAAGGTTTAAGCAGCACAGTTTTTCTTAACAAAAGCAGCTGGTGCTCACTGTTCAGTGTACTAGATTGTGAACTCAACACCACACAGTGTTAAAGCCGCAATGAAACCCGAGCCAAGGCAGTAACTAATGCAAGCCAAGGGGAGGTGTCCAGTGAGAGGCTGAAAAAACAGCCAGGAATGAGCACAAACAGGCTCATCAGTTTGTGCAGTGGACAAGACACTATGGTGTTTTGTTTTTTTTGTTAATTTCTATTTTATGCAGCATTATGTTGACATGACACTGCATAAAATAACTGACAAGAAAACATTAATGCACACTAAATGTAGCATGGCTAATGTAAATGCCCATCTATCCTTATTTCAAGAATGAAATGTGATTTCTTCTTAATTACTAAGCACAGTCTGTACAATTATTCATCTTTCTGCTTATCCTCAGTTCAAATGAAACAATAGCTACCTGTAAAAAAAATAAAAACATGTCCTGACATGCAGACAGGTGAATACAGATCAGCCATCTACGAGGAATGGTTTCCATGAGACAATGAGTCATCATGATCTCATGAACTCACAGCTCGACCTGTCTGAGTGTAAAAGGCCTGTAGCAGTTAACAGATACACATTTTAGAGGGATGAAGGTTTAGAAATGCTTTGATTTGTGTCTTTGGCAGGTGAGAAGTAAATAAAGATATCTCATCTCCTTCCTAGAGGGCAAAAAGCACTCTGTTAGGACTTTGCTGAATGGTCATACTCGCTGAAGAAAGGTTCAACCAACACTTGTGCCATGAATTAAAAAGAGCATCACAAGTGAGTCCCACACTATATGCAGCCATTTGCAACAGAAAGGAAATGACAAACCACAAGTGAAACCATTGACTTTAAATTGCATTTTTAAAAATATCACTTGTGGCGTGCACTTTGCAGGGCTTTAGCTTGGTGACTTCGAGTCATGTTGTTGATTATAGCTATGCAAATGAGAGGGTTTCCTATCTATTTCCTCTGTTCTTTGTTGAGGCGATGGAACGAACCCATCAACCTGAAACGAAACGGTTTGCAGGTTTTTACGGTTCAAGTAAAAATCAGTTATGGTTGAACTCTTGACGTGATTTATTGTGTGATTCAGATGCAAATGTCTGGATATACATAAAGCGTGCCACCTTTTTTTTTTTTTTTAAACTGATCTGTGATACTATTTGCTAGATAAGAATAGTAAACCACGATTTAAATAACAGGTGCCCTCTGTTGGATGACAGTGGTACTGTTACCATGTAAGCGATTTCATAAATTCCTCTGCTGTCTGTTGCAAAGAGAAATTTAAAAACTTTGCTTTGTGTTTGACTTTACTCAAGAGATTAAATATGTTGTAAAAAATATTTCAACAGGCCTTTTTTTTTTTTTTTTTTTTTTTTGTTTCTTCAGGAATAATACTCTTGAAGACTTCGTGTGAAACAGAGCAGTGTCCCTTTATCTCTTACAGCAATCAAGCAAGTTTCCTGTAAAAGTACACATCATGATTTCTATGTGTAAATGACAATCTATTCGCCAAAGGTTGTTGTTGTTTACAGTAATTATATTAATTAATTTCTACTAATAATTGATGTGGTAAAAATCTACTGCACATGAATCAAAATGACCTCTTTCACTGCTTGACTCCGTGCATCTAGGTCAGCGTGCTACTACAACTGTTGAATTAAAAAGCAGGAACCAGGAAATCAAATCTCTTTCCACCTGACTGCAGTGCCAGAACCTGCAAAGGAGTCACGGGACTGCTGAAGCTCCCATGAAGTTAATCCGAAGATCTGCATCCAGCCAGACAAGCTCCTTAGTGTTATTTATGGATCTGTCAGTGTGTCAGTGGCCCTTATGCTTGGTCACATTTACACCGACAACACAGGCAGCCTGATGGCAACAGCGTTCAGCTTTCCAGTGATACTGTGGCCACATGCGTACAGCAGTTGAATATCATTCTATTCAACTTCATACAGGACAGCTGGCACATTAAAGCAAGCTCATATCTTTTATGTTCAACAACTGTTAATGCAATTAAGTGTGTTGACACTGGAGATTACCCTTGATAAATAACATGAGAGGTTGTACTTCTTCTAAGAAATGCAGTTCTTAGCAGCAGGTACCAAAATGATGAAGTGTCACATGAGTAACAGCATGACTGGTTACTGCATTAATGCTTACGTTAGCTGAGTTGTGTGTTGCCACAAGTCTGTCGGATATGTTACAGTACAGAAGCTTCCAAGCAGGGCAAGGTGAAACTGATAAAAATCATAATATTTTCAGCCAGGCTTGCAGCTGTGTTTCAGTTGCTCTGTCAGTCCATCGCTTTGGTCCAAACTGAAATATCTCAATGATGGTTTGCCCTGACATTTTGTACAATCATAATGTCCTGATGATGCATCCTTGTGATCCCCTGACTTTTCCTCTGGTGCCGCCAACAACTTGACATTTGTGGTTAAGAGTGAAATATCTTGAAAAAGATTAGATGGACTGCAATGCATGTAGCCTTGCTACAGATATTCAAGGGTCATAGAGGATAAACAGCAAGGACTCTATGAATGAATTTTCATCTGGCGCCATTATCAAGTCAAAACTCCAATTTACCCAATATTTTTGTTTATGACTAGATACCTGCAAAACTAATGACATTTCCATCATCCTCAGCTCTACTTCGTCTTTACTGGTAATTAGCAAACGTTTGCATTCTCACAAGCAAAATTAAAATGGCTGTAAACTCTTATTCTTGTTACTGTACTGTATATACCAAATACTAAATATTGGTATATATGTTGTTAATGTGATGTTGTTTCATGGGCACCTACAAATGCTACATATTCAGCACAAATGAAACATCCTGAAATGAGTCATTTCACTGCACTTCTGCTTTTAGGACCCAAAAAAAACACAATTTTAAGCTTCATTACAAAATTACAATAACCTAAATCCCTGATGACATCTGGTTTCATGTCTCATTACCACTATTACATCAGTAAAAGACCCAGCCCCGCTTCAAACAAGTTTCTCCTAATTTAACCAAGGACAAGAGCAATTAGTTTCATTTTGTGTTTGTGGATTTACTCCATCTATCCTGCTAATTCTTGTTCATTCTACTCCCTGTAGGCCAGTATCACATTTCCACTGAACAAATGAAATTACATATCAGCAAGTTTAGGGATTAGAGAACCTGTTTATGTAAAATATAAAATGGGAACATATTCAAAGATTAACCACCTACTATATATAAATGTATATAAAGTGTCTTTTTTTTACCATTTAAAATTTACTTCAGCACTCTTCACTTCTTTGCACTATTTATGTCCTGTTTACAGCTGACAGAAATGGTTTCACCTGTATATAGTCATTCCTTGTGTACATTTCTGCCTCTCTTTGCAAAAGCATACTGTCCTTGTTTGAGTGTGTCAGTGGCTTCTTTATACTAAGTCTATGCTTCTGACTCACAACAAGCACCAGATGAGGACCATTTTGTTTGGATTTGAAAAAAAAAAAAAAAAAAAAAAAGAGGGAAAAACAGGATCACGTCAGGAGTAGCAGGCATGTCTGGAGGAAATCTTTCAACCAAGGTCGGTATTGAATCAGTGCCAGCTTGGACCAGATTACTGTCCTTCCGTCAATGAAAGAGAACCAGATAAACCTCAAGTACTAGCAACCATTTCCACATATTCATGTCCACTTGAGTTTATCAATAAAATCAACCATGAAGTATTAACAGCTTACCCACCGCTGCGGAATGATTCATGGAAAAGTACAAGGGGCAGTTCATACGCTAAAAAGGTCTTCATAACAAAACCAAAACAGGCGTGTCTCTTCTCCTATGATCTACGCTGTCCTGATAAGGAATGGGACTCTGATCATAACTAAGTAACCAGACACACAATACAGAATACTTTTCTAACAGGACGGCATTAAGTTTGTTTTTGAAAGAAGAGTTTTAGACTAAGCCGTCATTGGTATTTATACACCAGAGCAAAGCGTCCTTTTAACAGCATTGATAAAACAGTAGTGGTTATTGATGAGACTTTTTTTTTTAAGAAGACAGGGTGAATGAGACATTCAGACTGCGTGTGCCACTTGGCACTGTCCTGGAGAAAGTCACAGTGTTACGACAGACAGCTATGTCAACAGCTGACACACACACACACACACATACACACACACTGACAGTGGGCCAAAGCACCAACTGTCTAACCTAAGATGTGTCCCTGAGACTATCATCACCCCTTACTTAACTGTCTCCATTTGTAACCGCTTGCATAATACAGAAAGGTTTACCGTTTGTCTTACATGCAAACTAACTGGATGTGAAAAACAAGCTACATAAAAAAAGACCCCACATTTGATAAATATATATGGTATCACAGTCAGCCTATCAAGAATATTTCCTGGTTTAGTTTAAATAAACTCACAGCTAAACTAAAACTGGAACAGCTGCTAAAATACAATATTGTGAGCATGAAAGAATTTAATACTTACATTACATTCAAATCAAATTGTACATTTAGGCAGGTAGAATCTATAATAGAGGATAAATGATATTACATTTTATCAAGTGACTATTTTCTAAGCATATTATTACCATAGACCTTTTTCATGGCAAACATTTTGACTTTACAGCAGGAAAAAACAATTAATGACATTGATCACAACTGCAGTATTGTCTGGTATTGTCTATGCTCGTTCTCTGAAATGAGACACTGAGTCGTCATTAATGATATTTGTTTAACCTGTGTTTTTTCTGTAATGACAGGTCAAAATGTCTGCTGCTTTTAAATGTGTATATGTCTCAATTACTGCTCATACTGTACTGTCAGTTATACACTCTGTCATTAATCTGCATCATATCCGTGTCCAATGTAGTTGACAATGACTGAGCGATGGTGCTGAAATAATTAGTTAAATAACTGATTAGTGAATTCACTGACAGCAATTTAACTGACAACCATTTCCATCACTGATGACTCTTTACGAAGATTCATCAGGCACTTCTCAAATGTGAGGATTTTCTGCTTTTCTTTGTGCTATATCATTTTAAATCCAACATATATAGGTTGTTTGCTATTGGTTGGACATAACAAGCTATATGAAGACATCAGCTTGTCCTCTAGGAACCTCTTCCCAGGCATTTTTTACTATTTTCTGACAAGAAAATAGACTAAACAATTAACCAGTTAGTTGAAAAAATTAATAAAAGATTAACTGATAATGAATAAGATTTCTTATAAAAAGACAGATATACTGTCCATATTTGTACATAACTGCATAAATGTAATAACTGGTCTACATTTGCCACTGCTGCAAGGCATCTCAAGTGTTCCTGTCTCTACAGGTACACTACAGTTAGTGGACTGTCAGTGTGAGCGCAGGGTGGAGGATCTGCTGACTGCCTGTATCTTTTATTGAACAGGGTCATCTGATGCCAACAATGAAGCCGCTGCCTCATTATCTGTCTGCCTGCCAGGGCGAGGCTCACACCGGTGCACAACCCTTGTATCATTCATCCTATTCAAACACACTGCAGTGGCAGACTGGCACGTGCCTGTGCATGGATGTCAACACACACAGACGGGCAGAATCCTCTGGAGTGGACTGGATGACAGCTGATGTCTTTTGATACTAATTGTTCACTGGTGACTCGTTGTGCAGCGCAGCAGTGTAGTCCTCCCATCCAGAATGCTGAGTCCACTGAAACGCATTCACCTCAAAACAACATAACTAAAACAGGTGGACAGCCGGTGGACGGTTCTGGATGTTAAAAACCGTGGGACATCTGTCGCTTTCCTTTTGACCGTCTAATCTTTCAGCACATGTGATGTGGGGAGGAAGGAGGGGGGGGGGGGGGGAGTGAGAGGTTTCTCTCTATCTGACAGTTGTCAACACAAGTCATGTGGTTTTCTCAGCATGTGTTTATAAAGTCAGACCCTCAGAGACCCCCTGTGGCACGATGACGTAACCGGTTTTCTTCAGGGACAAAATGTAATAAATGAAGGACATAATTGGCTAACATGGTAACATTTTGATGAAACTCACACACAAAAAACTATTTAGTTGAGGTTTCCCTGCTGGATCCAGACGAGGGCTGAAACTAATGACTATTTTCACTATTGATTAATCTCTTAATACATTATTATGTTTGGTCTGTAAAATGTCAGAAAATAAAAAACTCTTTCCTAAAGGTCAAGGTTACTTGGCACATTGTCTCTGAAAAATGACATAAATGCTTAATTGTTTATCAAAGAATAAAGCCGGCGATTTTCTATATTTTTCTTGTTGTCAACATGTGCAGAGCCAGAACATCAATGAATTGATCCTGCTTACAAGTATTGTGCATATATTGAAAGCCTGATACATGGTATTGCTCTGTGCTGTAGAACTCTGTTGGTGTCCAAAAACTATTAAAAACACATCAATGAGTCACACTGTTGCACCCGGTGACATGTTCCTTCACCCCAAAGATAATGGTTACTCTTAAGAAACAGCTTCAAAGACTAATAACAGCGATCATGTTTTGAGTCTCAGGAGAGTACTTCCTCTTATGGTACTGCACGTGCACGGAAACGCTGTTCTGTTTCCAGAGCTTTGCTAGCTTGTTGTGCTACATATCACAACCTCTTGACTTTGTACTGAAGTTCTTTGAGAAGTTTACGATGTAGCACAAAGTCAGGAGGTTGTGATCCGTGTGAACTAGTCTCCAGAGGGTGAAAATGTGATTGCTATTATTAGTCTTCGTTTCTAAACGGTAACCACTGCCTTCTGGGTGAAGGAACATGTCACCCAGTGCACTGGTGTGGCTCATTAACATGTTTTAATAGTTTTTGGACAACAACGGAGCTCTATGGCACAGAGGAATACAATATATCAGACTTTGAATACACACAGAATACTTGTAAGTAGGATCAGTTCATTGTTGCTTTGGCTCTGCACATGATATCTGTGGAAAATATACTGTAGAAAAATAGAATTGAGTAGAAAAAATATATAGAAAACTGCCAGCCTTTTCCTTTAAAAGAGTTGCTAATTAATTTCCTGTCAATTGCTAAATCGACTCATCATTTCAGCTCTAATCCACATATCGTGCAACATGTAATGTTATGGGCCTTTATCGCATGTCACAATCCAACTTTTTGCAGTTCATCTCATCTTTTTTTTTATCTGATAAAAGCATAATAACCTCAAGATACAATATTGTACAACACTGTGTTCTAATGTCATTGCTCTAAACAACAAGAGGCGGCATGTGAGAGCAGTCTGGCTTTATAGTGCATTTCAATCAGATGAGGCAGCGCTACGTGACTTCAGCCAAGTGGATAAAAAGAACACATCTGGCAAGCTGAGTCAAATGCCTAAAAGATGCCAAACTCTGCTGAAACATTTGGCAAAGCCGTCCTGCTCCACTCAAACATGTGAACAAAGTAAATACATACAGAGAGATGGATGTAATGGCATGCAGACATAATGTACTGTACACTAACATGCCCAGTCTGCATTTCAATACAAACTATAGCGTGAAGTAGAAACAAAGCCTATTTTGTCACGAGGCCACCATCAATTCAAATTGCTTACATCAAGAGACTGGAAGGACTGTTCCTTTTATTTAAAATAGCTCAAACAAAAATCCTAACAAATGTGGTTTGGATGACATATCAAGTTTACCAGTGAATCATAACATTATCAGTATTCACGTACATCCTGACATTCAGTGTTGTGAATCCTTGCAGCTTCATAAAAGTCTGTAAAAAGTGGAAATACATACTCATTTTAGAACTTTTTTTACCATTATACCTACCAGCTGTGATAACATTTAGCTTGCAAAATCTAATAGCTGTTAACAAATGACAGTTTAAGTAGTACATTCAACTTTATATTCAATTTCAGATGATGTAATTTAGATGATATACTGTAATTAAACCAAATATGTGTTGTGTTGCTTGCTTTACAGAACGCCAACCTTGCAGACTGTTGGGATAAAGCTCACTATGAGATATTTGTTACTTTCTAACTGGCCTCAGCTTAAACATAAAGAACAGTGGGAAGGATTGTGACAAATACAGTAACGCTATAAACGTATCTGTGGTTAACCAAGACAGGTCCTGCGCTAGAGAGCAGCTATTTCTTTCTTGGCTGACAATGAGCTGATTCACGGCGGCAGGACAAGCCCGACTATGACTCCCCTCACATCAGTCATCTTCCACACCTCTGTACTTCTGCAGCCAGTCCCGTCTTGTTTGTATCTCCTCTGGACAAAACTTTGTGTTTGAAACAGCAGGATGTGTTGTGAGTGATCATTCATGATTCTACTTTCTGCCTTATGTATACTAGTTAAAATACTTTTTGGGGGTTTATTGCTCATTGTGTTTAACTTTTATAACAGTAGAGAGAACAGTGCAAGATGTGTTTCTGCTACATGAATGTAGGAGGGAAACCCAGGGCGGGTCTGTGGAAAAGCCTGGAAATACTTTTTTTTTTTTTTCTGGCTCATCCATGGATCTCAATCCTTCTCTGTCTTCACATTTTCACTCACTCTGCTGCGCAGCATCCAGCAGTTTGGCTAACATGGAGGCATTTCCCTGGAGAATGTGCTTATTTTCCGGCTACATTTCATCCTAACTTTTCCTTTCTTTCCCATAACTCCTCCTTGTTTGTCCCATATTTATTCCTCCATTCCTTTCTCAAGCATGCACATGTTAAATATTACTCACACATGGCACACACACACACACGTGGACACACACACACACACATATACACTGGGTGGAACTGCTCTTTTGCATAAACATTTCCACAGTGGGGAGGACAGCTCAGATGTCTGCGCTCAGAGGGCCGAGGCTCCGTTGTCACGGATACAGGGATGTGTTTGGAAGGCAGAGGGTTTTCCCTGAGAGGACCCCAGAGGTGCCCAATGATATGCCGCACCCTTAAAACATGGCTGAAGCCTAATAGTTTACATATGAGCTGTTACATAACTGATCTCTCCCTTGGATTCATATCATGACATGCCTGCAGAAACATGGAGAGTTAAGTATGTGTTCTCTTCTACGGAAACTTCCATGTTCTTCCCAAACATTCAGCAATTCAGGGTTGAAGTGAGGACATTAACAAGAGGCTGCCAAAGTGGCATAACCCTGGTCTGCTTTGATGAGTTTCCCAAACTGGACTCGATTGTGCTGTTGATATATTGGTGAATCCACTCTTGGGACAGCTCATTGGGACTCATAATCTAGGCAGAAGATTGAAATACCATCTGCATTGGAAATCAGCATTAGGCCCAAAATACTGCAGTGCCAGCTACATCAATCTTGAAAATGGATTGCTCTTAGTCTCAGAAGTAATGGCACATAATTAAATAAAGCCAAATAGGTTGTAAAAGCTCAGCAAAACTCTATATGTTCCATAAAACTAGACTCCTAAACTGCTGTCCACGTAGTAGTGTTATAATATTGGTGGGTAGATCCCATAGGGAACCAAGATACACAATCCTATAAGTCACTTTTGTCACCAACACTTCAGAGCATCAGTGTACACTGTGCAGAGATCAAAAGGGTCATTACCAAAGCTAGAGGACATTTATGTGTCTTTCATGTCTATCAGTCCAAATTTCAGCTACTTATTTGACTAATTTATCCTCTGAGCAGTGGCACTCTGAAAGTAACAGCTAACAAACTGCAGATTATTGACCCTTGATAGAGCGCTGCCTTGTGTTTGGTCTTATCTCAAGCATGTACAACTTCTCTCTGCCTCCATGGCTGTTGTGTCTAATTCTGTCTTTGGAAACTCCACTATTATGTCCATCAAGACAAGGATGAAGTGTTTTTAAACTTTTTCACTGATATGGATTCAGCACATTTCTTGAAATGTTATCATCCTCCATTCTTTCTAAATAATGAATGATAAAGTATTTATGGTAAAGAAGAGGAGGAAGGCACCTTTTCTAGTTCTCGTTCATTATAATACGTGAGGAGTAATATGAATGTCTCACCCCCCTACTCTGCAGCCTTTGCTCATACCAGCAGTGAACTTACCCCCCCCCCTTTTCACATGCAGTTCAAATCTAATTAATTCTTCTGCCTTTTAAGCCAGTTTAACTAATACAGTGCTGCCGGCAAAGAATGCAAGGAATCTTGTCATTTTTTCATGTCTGACAAATGCCTTTCTCAGGAGCGCTGGCACACGTAATAGTGGAAAGTTTTCCATTTCTTACATGCAAGATCAAACCAAACCGGAGAGGACAGGTGCTTAGAAGTGAGTAAATCATGAAATAAACCGAAGAAACAGCTTGCAGACTGCTGGGCTCCAATTTCCGCTTATTTATTGTACCAAAGTGACGTTTCGAGTACCGCTGAGTCTGATGAAGAGCAGTGGTGCTCAAAACGTCACCATGATACAATAAATACACTGGAGGCCTGCAGTTTGCAAGCTGTTTATTTCACCATTTCTTACATGCGTCATCAAGGTCTTCACACTCTATTTTTTTTTACTGTTTTTATATTTTTTATTTCAATTGTTAATCCAGTGTGATTTGTCCTCTGCTTGGCATCCTGATGTGCATCTATAGCTTTGATTTATAGCTTGGAATTATGATAATCAGTTATAATCTATGTTGCTGTTACAAGGCTTTATTACTGGATATAAATACAAATACAGTTATGATATGTTTCACCAGATTTATGGGATATCTACAGCATAGTGTTTGTGTGATATGTAACACATGCAAACTGACACAAACGTCTCAAGTTTCTTTGTCAACAGGTGCAGATATAAGACACTGTTGCCAGTGGTGAATAATTCAGTGTGCAGGATGTTTATGTGCATCCAAAATCCTGACTAAGCACTAAATACAAAAGCATGGAGAAAAAGAAGATAATCCTCACTTGATTAATGCTCTGATAGTCTAGTTAAAGAAGCGGAAGAGCAGACTTCAGGTGGGTTGCCAGGTATGTACTCAAATGAAGGAGAAGGTCAAATACACTTTGATGCAGACATCACTGCAGGCAAAGAAGCTTGGGAAGGCCTTTATGGTGTGTGTGTGCTCTTAACTCCTAACACTGAACCTGCAGCAGAAACACAACTGGAAACTGAAATGATATGGAACAGGACATGATAATAAACATGGAGGGAGATGATAAACTGGTGCGCAGTCAAGATTTCACTATTTTGACAAACACTTAGTGACTAAAGCTGTGAGTAAATACCACTGTTGTCGTAAGATAGACACTGTATTCTGCTAATACAACAAACACACAGGTATGTCATGGCTCAGAAACATACAGTACAGAGATAAATGCTGCTTTACCTGTCTGTTCTGATAGACAGGTACCTGTCTGTTCTGATAGTTCAACAATAAATAGTCTGCTAAACTGCTAAAGACTATGTTGAATTGCGATATTACAGAATGCACCTAAATAATCAGTATACTCTAATGTCATACCAGGAGCTCCCTGCTAATTCCCCGCAACTGAAATTTTTGATCAATGTCATTCTTGGCTTTTCCACTTGAGCAGTATATTTGGGAGATTTCTCCTCAAAATCCATTCTGTTTGTTAACATCTGTTTTTTTTTTAAGCCATACTGTACATGTATATGGTTGTCAGCTCCAGCAGATAAAGTCTGGTCCATACTGCGCTCCATAGTGTGAACAGCATCTGCAGCACACACACTGTAAGCTTTTTCCACAAATTCGAGGTCAGTTGACTCAGTTCAAGTAACAAACTAGACATAGTTTGAGCTTTTAAGTCTACACACCTTACAATGTACACTACACTGACATGTTTCTCTGTGTAAACTACAAAACACAATTGCTGTAATGTTTGTATCAACACTAATTTAGTCTTCACACTGTGGTCTGATCAGCCACTGACCCAAACTGACCAGTGTGGAACTGGAGCAGTGTGTTAATTATCTCAGTAAGGTCGAACTCAAACAAAGGCTAATGCTCTGTAGAATAGAAAAGAACAGAATAGAATAGAAAAATAACAGAGAACAGAGCGGTCAAAACAGGATATGACCTGGCAGAGCAGAGAAGAGTAGATGCATATAGAGTAAAATGAACAGAGAATTTAATACACTGTTGTTACAAACTATAGAATGTGATGAAATAATAGAAGAGAATATAACACATTTCATCTGGATATAAAGTAATGGTATTAAATGTATGAGAGGGCAATATGGTGATGTATACACAGTGAGCTGTGTAAATCTGTGTACAATCAGATTTTTGCAACACTCTTCGTACTGTGGTAACTATCCCTTTAATATCTTGAGGTTTATTACGTCACTGTGGGCAATGAGCAGGAACTGTTTTATGGATTTAAATTTGTATTTTTATGTGATTTTTGCATTCATTTTACAAAGTGTCCTGTTTTGCAAGGGAGTTCGTTTGCTTTATTATCTATAACAGAAATTCCTGACTGTTTATTTTATCCTTCAATAGCTTCTTCTTTTTGATTGATTCTCAGCAAAATTTAGGCATTAATGTCTCAACTGTGATATAAAATTACATAAACTGTGATAAGAGGATTGAATCCATATCACCGAATGTTAAAAGTACGTAATGCCAGAACATTAATAGAATAGAATAGAAAAAACTGGAAGAAGTAAACAGAAGAGCTGTGAAAACTGAACCGCATTTGCAGAATACAACTTCACAGATTGAACAGAACAGAATAGATCCGATCAGGATAAAATTAAATGAAATAGAACAGAAGAGAACAGAATAAACTATAATAGAACAGCACAGAACAGACTACATACAACAGAACATGATGGAATAAAGGAAAACAGAATAGAATAGATCGATCAGACTGTTTGTGACCAGACCCCCATACATAAGTGTGTCTGTCTGTGTGTCACATGGTGGTGGAACAACTGACAGGCAGCAGCCACAGGTGACAGACACACACACACACACAGACACACAGACAGATAGACAGCAGGGGGATTATTGGGTCTGCAGCACTTGTGTTCACTGCCATCACTCATTCAGCTCACGTCATTAGTCAGTGAGCCTGAGAGCTCAGTATTCACACTCAGCACTGACTGAGGCTGCTGCACACTCAACTGTGTGTGTGTGTGTGTGTGTGTGTGTGTGTGTGTGTGTGTGTGTGTGTGTGTGTGTGTCAGTGTGGAAGGATAAATCCTGCTCAAAGTACGCCCAAACGACTGTCAGCACTTGATTATTACAGCACAAAGCTGTTCAGAAACGTATAACAGAGGAATATGGAGTGTAATTAATATACAGTCTGCTAGAGAAGTATAATGTGTTAAAAGTACCCTTGTGTTACCATAAACGTGTATCATTCATCACACATGGGCGTCTTTCTGTTTCGTGCGGCTCTATAAAAGAAACAAAAAGTCAAACAGGAAGACTTCTCTTACCTGTGAAGTGGTTTGAGAGGAAAAAGTGGACCCTGGCCGTTAAGTTAGATCCAGTCAGACAAGATATCCAACTTCTTCAGGGCTTGCTGATGTGGTGGCGGAGCAGCTTTTTCTCTCCGCGGCGCAACTTTTCAGCAGCTACACTTCCCGCAGCTTTGGAGCTGAACGCAGAGTCATTATTATCTCCAGGAGAGGACAGGACAGCTTTATTTCACCGTGACAGTCAAGGAAACATGTTGACAGTGGAAAGAGACACGGCGGCCCCGGTTGTGTCTCGGTAGAATCAGCTGTCATCACATTAGAAACTGCAGCTGCAGAGCTGGTCCGCGTCTCTCTCCATGCCTGCATACAACAACGCCACCCACTTTTCCCAGAGAGACCCGCAGCTTGCCCGGCAAATGCCTGACTGAAAAGAAAAGAAAAGTGCTTCCAAAAGTATTTCATAAACAACTAAATTCAGCTATGACTCAGTTTTAAAGGTAACAAAGTGAAGAAATGCAGGTTTATATATGTACGTTTTCATAAAATGTAGACACGTGCAGTTACTGTCACTAACGCAATAACCAGTGGTGCAAAGTTACTACATGTGTGTACTATGATTTATTAATGGATCACAGACATAAAACAAAATCCAAAACAACATGTCAAAGTGAGAATACTTATTTACACCATGGTCCCAAGATACATAAAGGCGATATAACAACATAAATAAGACATCCAACATAAAACTAAACAATACTATCCTAAATCTCAAAACATCATCACCACATTTTAAATTAAAATTAATTTTAAATTTTCATTATAAATCAAATTATTTAAGTATTTTCTACAGTTCGGAGGGAAATATTGTGTTGTTGTTTTTTTTTTAACTCCACTGCATTTATATGACAGCTATAGTTTAGTTGCTGATGCAAATTTGACAAACAAAACACATGATGCTAAACTATCCAACAGAATGTAAATCAGTTAAAAGTAGCTCCACCTTCACCAGCTACAACTTTAAAATTGGGCTTAAACATTAATACCACAGTTATATTACTTCAATAAAAAAAAACAGTATATTGTAACACTCACATGAGTAATTTTTATGCCAAATGAGCACTTTTCTCTTGATTAAGGATGCAAGTATTATTATTTTTCATTGTCAGTTAACTGATTATGTTTTTGTTTAATTGATTAATCGCATAATATGTAAGAAAATTGTAAGAAATATCAATAAAAATTTCCCAAAACCCATGTGGTTTCTTCAAATGTTTTGTTTTGTCTGACCAACAGCCCAAAACCCAAAAATATTCAGTTTATTATCATATAATTGAAAGAAAAACAACATTGTCACGATTGAGCTGGAATTAGGTCATGTTGGGTAATTTCTGCTTAGTTTTCTGCCATTTCAGTGAAACTTTGATACTTTAAGTACATTTTGCTGATATTACTTATGCACTTTTACTCAATTAACACTTTCGCTTGCAGCTGAGTACCATTACATTGCGGTATTATTATTAATGATCTGAGTACTTCTTTCACCACTGCCAATAACAAATAAATCCTCTCAGAAAGAAGTCTTAATAGCATAGTTAGCAAACATATTTAGAATTTACAGTATATATGTATAATTTTGCAGTGTTATTCCCAAAATTCCTTACCTCATCTTACTTAATATATAAAACATACAATATATATATTCATGCTGGCTTCAAAAAGTGGGAAAAGTCAATTTCACAATTTAATGGTTGTTAGTGATTTAAGGAAGATTTACCCTACATTTTCCAGAATAACCAGTTTACAGTGTACATAGTCTGCTAGTCTATCTTTTTTTAAAGTATAATCAACTCTGTTTAAAGTGTCATCTAGTGTCTGTGAAATTTATGTGAGGATTTCCTCAGTTCATTACCTCATTCCTGTACGGGTCAGCACATGTTGGGGCTGTCCACTCCACCCTGACCAAATATTTTTCACAGTAGTCTTAGGAAGTAATTTTATCTCGGTTTGGAACATATTTCTCAGTAATTCTTTATTTAGTGTTGCAGCTTTCAAGAAAATTAAATCGTGTTTGGAAGTGAAAAGTATGCTTTTGTTCAAACACGGTTATTTATTAGGTCTGGTTGGGATTTATGTTTGATACAGTTAGAGGTCTCAGCATGTTAGGAGTAAAAGTAGCTAATATGATTAAAAAGTTGAAAAGATTGCCTGTCATGAAGCTTTCTGACACTCAGCTTGAAGGTGTAACCAGTATTCTGCTTTGTGGCTTTCCTCTCCCTCACAAAACTGCAGCTCTTTCATTCGAGAACCTTTTTTTAGAGGCAGAAAATCACAGCCATTGCACCAGGATTATACTTTTGGTCAGCCTAGTTTCAGCTATGGCCGTTGTCCGTGATTGTGTGTGGGGTGAAAGGCTGAAACTAGTTTTTGCTGTGTCTGCAGTAATGGCAGCTTCCTCATATGTGATCTTGAATGACAGAACAATAGCAGGAAACAAAGTCAGTCAGACGCTGTCCAACCGCAAGTGTTGGCACGGAAATGGAAAAGATACAGGAGAGGTCAAGCAAAAAAACACACACATAAAAACAAGCTCGCACACGTAGATAGCCATAGATATGCACATAAATACAGATGAACTCCATCTATCTATAGCATATAAATAACAGCTTCCTGTATACTTCACTTCAAATCTGATAGTACATTTAGTTAAACAACTCTCAATACAGGCATATATAATAAAGTCTTGCTTGCAGGAGTTCAGCTTGGGTTTATCACGATTATAATGTGATACAGTTAAATCTATAACATATCTCATGTCAGTGGATGGCTTTTTCTGTAAATTACAGCCTCGTGGTAATACAGTATTACTGGGAAAGGACAGGCTGTCCACACACTGAAATTTGCAAGCAATTATTGCAACGTTTCGACCTGCAAGGTCTTCATCAGGCAAACATTCATGTGAATAAGAAACAAGCTATATATATATATATATATATATATATATATATATATATATATATATATATATATATATGTATGTATATTTACAGAACAAAACATATACATATACAAAAAATGATAGCTCCACCTACAATTAGGAGGTCACATGATCATATTGATTGTATCATGTCTGCCTGATGAAGACCTTGCAGGTCGAAACATTGCAATAAATACTTAGGAGCTTGCAAAGTTCAGTGTGTAGAGAACCTGTTCTTTTCCTTGTTGCTGTTTTTGGTCCTGCACCTCTAACTATCCACCTTTTTTTTGCATTGCATATTGTATTATTTACACTAACATTACAAACTTTTCTCTTCAACAATCAAATTAACTCTAAGCTCGAATTTTTCTCCAATAAAGCTCCAAATATATGTTCTCAATCAATAAACTAATCAACCAAACAATCGATCAGTATCAAAGTTGACTGAATCAACAAAGCGAGACTGGAGAGTTGAGTTCAAAGATACATACGAGATAGATAATATAGATTTTATAACCAGGAATTGGAGTCTGTTATAAACTCCAGGATGTACCACACCTATTGCATGCTGGGATGGACTCCAGGCCCCTGTGACTCTGCATGGAGTTGACGGTAATAGATAACGGATGGATGGATTTTATAATATGTACTGCAGAATATAAAATGTGTTTACAAAATATTGCATATAGCAATTTGGGCTAATTTCAGTAAAGTATATAAAAATAGGTTATATAACATCTTTAGTGTTAAGCAACATATTTGTATTGTTGCAGGAAACTGACAGTATATTAACACGTATTGTAAAGCATACAGGCAGTTCCAGCTTACATTCATTTTCAATGTATTATAATACGTAATACTGTGTTACAGTCCCTCTCTGCCTGCAGTGTTTATTATCCTCTCTTTCAGCAATCTGTAGTCAGTGAAGGTTGTAAACTTATTATTGATCTTAGCTCAAAGTTTTATGTTTCTACTTCCAAATGTTTTATGTGTTTTGTTATTTTTACAGTTTTTATCTTAGTTTATTGTATTCAGGTGTTTTATTCTGTTTTATTCTCTATACCTTTAACTGCTGGATTTCATTTAATTGTGATGTTGAATTGTCTTTAGTTTTTTCCTATGTAAAGCACTTTGTGATGCTGTTTTAAAGGTGCTATATAATAATATACTGTATATAATTAAAGTTTATGATTGTTATTATTATTATTATATGGCGGCACCAGTTAGGCCTCAACTAGGCTTATATAATATATAAAACAATCCTCCCAGTGATGCAGATGCCCCTCATATCCTGTGCTTATCCTTTAGTTAATAGTTATGTGTGTTTTTTTCAAATAAAAACATATTTATTGGCACTTGGCTTGTCTCTCATCCTTGTCATACACTTTTATCCAGTTTGTGTCAACCACTATACTTTTCAATATATGTCATTATATGTTTGCTCTAAGTTCTGGTAAGCCCTGGTCCACCATTGCAGTGTAATTTCTAAGAATGTCGTAGAATTTCTAAGCAAACTCTGAGTCAATGAATGTGGGCAAGGTAGTGTAGGTGATGCCTGGCACTGTAAGGACCACTGGTGGGCTTCATTGACGCCACATTTGGCCAACTACGTGTACACAAATGCGAGTGCAAGCCCTCACACACCCATACTACCACTGCGAATGCTCCAGATCAGTGACACTGTATAAAATGCTGGCTTTGTCTTCTCTCACAGTGGCCACTTTCATTCAAGAGGAGTATGTGGGTCTATTGTTGTCTTTCAATATTTGCTGCCGGTTGATCATCACTTTATGCTCTGTGGACAGAGAATACATTGGCCCTCGTACAATCATCCTATTGTGTCTCCGCTGAGACACATCAGCTGTGGCAAAGTGTTTGAGTAGGCAAAAAATAAATGAAAATGACTGTACTCAGTAACTGTAGTTACCAGACTAATTGTGAACTGATGTAAGTGAATGAATATTATGACTCAGTAGTAACATGACAGTGGGTTTTATACTGTGTGACTGATGCCAAATTGCTTATAGGTCATATTTGTTTATTGTTGAGTTCTCATCAGAAGAATCCACCTCGGCTTCTCTTTACAAATTTTTTCTTTGACATGATCACTTCATCTTCCTTAAAATGTTGCCAATAGTTCAGTTTTATTTACTGTTGGTCATTTGAAATGTGGATGATCTGTCACCTCCTATCACATCATAAACCTAGTGTATTCATAATAAGCTAATGGTTGAAGCTACAACTATAAGATGTGAATAACGGGTGAGGACACATCATTTGTAAATTATACGCAAAAAAATGTATAAATTCAAGGGTACAGCAATGAAATACCATTCTAAGTATTAGATGTATTACTATTTTCACTTGTACTAGTAGCACAGAGGTTGTATATGGCCTTTTAGTGGCAGTAAATAGTCTGATGTAAACTGTTTGGGCTCAGTTGTTATTTGTGTTTGGCTCCATGTTTGTCGTCAGGGAAAGCTCTTTGTCACAGAGTGCCCGGTGAAGTGTGCTTTTCCTCTTTCCTGTTCGTCAGAGAGGAGACATTGTTACATTTGGAAGTGTTTGTGAATGGCGCCGGAAAAACAAGTGTTGAGATCTTTTATTAAGTCATACTGAACAGAGTCTAGTTTTTAGTAAAGGGTCCCTTGTTTTTGTTTTGGAGGATCATCTTCTGCTCAAATAACTGTGAAATTATGGAGCCTAATGAATTTCCAGTGCAGCAAAACATCATCACTAATTAAACAATTTTATGCAACTTTTCAGCCACCTGTTTTGAAATTAAATCAAATTTAAGCCTTAATATTATTTGCGTAGAACATGAAGCAGAGGAAGCATATTATCAGGATACTGAACACTAAACACACTGTTTTTAATGTGCTACATTCTCACTTTGTTGAATATTAACACTTACTGATAAATGTTTACTGTTACTATGGGGACACATTTATAATACTGGTGAGGAGCTGTTGGTATCTGTTCAGCAGATAAACATGAGCATTCATGTTATTGTACGTCAGTCTAACAGACGTCATCCTGTCCTTTGCTGCCACCTCCAGGAAGATGAGACTCAGTCATTGATATGAACTTGTAAGAAGTTGTGATGAAGCACCAGATAACAATGTGGTGGCGTAGTGTTCACAGATCCTTGGATCATTAGCCCAGTACGTAGAAGAGTGAAAACACGATACCGTCAGTTTGTCATTTGACGGTAGTGATGATGCATCATGTAATGCCAACTCTGTGAATAAGAACTCATTGCTGACGGATACGTGACACATCCCATAAAATAAATTCTCCTTTGTTGCAATATTGTACGAGCACTTTTGTTGGAATTGGTGCCAGCAGAGACAGTTTATGAGGTTGAAAGGCATATCACCATATTACCATTCAGCTTGTACTATTGTGGTACATCAGGCAAGGAAAACAGACCTTTCCCTACTTTAAGAAGTCCCTATTTGAATTTTTAGTTCAAGAAGTGTAATATAAATCTACAAATATCCAAACTTGGTCTCTATGTGCTTTCTGGCAGAATGAAATATTATAATATAGTATGATAATTTTATAATGGTCATTGTGGAGGTGTCCAGAAATGCACTGGTGAGATGCCTAAAACAAAATCACGAATCATCTCCTCAGTGAAAAGCCAAAATTATATAATTTTAGGAGCAAATGTTTGCTTGGTTTGGCAGAATCAAAACTGTGTCTTTCTTCTTCTACTACTTTTTTTATATATATATATATGTGCAATTCTCTCTACTTTTCAGAATATAGGGCAGCCAGTGACATCTACTGCAGGTTTGTAGAACACAGCCTGAAACATCAGCAGATAACAGGCAGCAAATTATTTCCAGTGAGCCTTGAACTATTTACATGCAGCTTTCCAGCTTTTAAATATAGCGGGAAAGATGTCAATCTTAGATGTGTTTGAAATAATATTAATTCAAATATTCTCAAGCCATTAACTACAATTATATTATGTCTTCACATAAAATACACCTCTTAAACATCAAAGTAGTTTGAAACTCTGTATTGCATCTGATAAAAATACTACTAGCATTTATAGCTGTATCAAAGCATTTTATAAAACATTAACTATAACTGAATCAGCTGCCCAGCATTCAGGAGCTAGATCAGCTTTACATGGTGCTATTTACAGTATTGATGTTATCTTCATCTTCATCTTGTTTATAGATTTATTTTTATGTCTCCTGGTGCTATTTTCATGCTTCATGGACTCCTACTGCATGTGTGTGTGTGTGTGTGTTTTGGGCTGAACTGAAATAATGTAAAATAAAGATTATTTTGACATTATTGTTATCATTACGCAAGCAAAAAATGCCATTACTCTGTCAAGAACAATAAAAAAGGCAAGATACGGTAAATTTGGACAGCAAAAACATTACTTTATTTTCACTTTCAATTTTCATCAAATTATTGTTATCAAAATCAAAAAAGTCCTTTACAAATACAGGATCGTTGTGTTCATACAAATCAACATGTTACATAAATACACAAACAATTCCTTAATAAAGACACACAATTTATATTTATCAACAACAAGCACAGAACTTTGAAATACATAATCATAGGACTACAAAGGTAAAATTACATACATAAATGGTATTATGTTCATTTATCATTTTCATAATTTGTATGTGTGTGTATGTGTGTATGTGTTTTTTGTGGGGGTTTTCAGTGTATGTGTGTTATCTAAACTATTGTCTAAGTCTCATCTAGGGCCGAGTTTTAAAGGGGCCTTGGGAGACGAGAGGTTCTTCTTGCTGTTGTGGGGCTTCACTTTCGGGTTTTGTTTTGGCGCCGTTTTCAAGTAAAAATGAAGCTGTCAGGGAAGAGATGAAGAACAAGGTGTGAGTGATCAAGTCCACAAATACGTACAGACACAAAAATGAATCACAAAATTTAAAATATCTTTAAACCAAAGCCTTGTCTGGGATTTTAGAAAAGCATGTTTGGACAACCTACTACCTGCTTGCCTCTAAAAAAGTAAACTGGTGTCTAAAATTGTGAGTCAGCTGAATTAACTGATAGATTTCTTAACTTATGCAATCAGGTATGACTCATACGCACCTGTATGGCCTCGGCTGGTCCCACTGTGACCGTACTGGTGGAGGGGACGTAACCTGGGGCAGAGACTGTCACAGTGTAGGTACCTGGTAACAGGAGTCTGAAATAGTCGCCGTCCACTCCTGGAGCAGCAAACATGTGGAAAGAACAGTCATTTTCACATAGTGCCTGCAATTTGAATGGTTTGTTTTCACAGTGTATTTTCATCTTTGACCACTAGAGGGCAGCTTATTCCACTCAAATCTAAGGATTGACCACATTTAGTATCACTTTGGTAAGTAAAATTCAGGTGCAGCTCCTGAAAATAGACTTCTCTCCTACAATCACTGCCTATTTTGACTCTAGAAGTCACTTCTTAATGTGATTAAGATTATTATAACAAGGTCACTCATACACTGCTGGCCAAGGCATTAGCAGATATCTTACCACAAATCTAACACATACTTCTTTAACGCTGGAGTTAAGGAGTGAAAAAAATCCCTAATAAAAATGGAATAACAACATCTGTAGAACAATGAACTGACACCCCTCCAACCCCTTCTCACCGGTGGTCACATCATGGTGGATGCCAGCCACTGAGATCTCAGCGTTCTTGATAACATTGTTGTTTTCATCGTACACCATGCCTTTTATCCCATGATGCACCTGAAAAAAAGAGAAACCTTATTGACTATACACATTACTTTTAAGTATTCATGTTTTTTGTTCTCTATTTTACCAGTTTCTCACTGTAATTTAATTTATAGATGATGGTATTAAGTAATGAGTTGGTTTGTGCCACCTAAAATACGGTGTACAACGTGCTAATATAGGAAGGTTAGGTAGGTGTGATCACATAAAGTTTTGTGTTTGAATGCTACAGTGGAATCCTGCATTGATTGCAATCTGCATCAGGTCACAATCTACTGTACATTTCTGAGGAAATTTTCCAAAAGCTTAAACCTTACAGTATCAACATTCCTCAGTTCTGTGATCTGCAACAGACATATTGTATAACAAGACCAGAACAGTATCTGTAGATCCTTTCAGTTTGCTCCGTCTAATCAGTTCTGCGGAAAAGAGTAGGCATTTCTGAGCTCTCCCTTGTGGCTTAAGAAACACTATTAGCGGCAATGCATCACTGCAGTTTATCGCAGCGCTCTGACAAGTTGGATAAAGGGCATTTTGTCTTCAAACCAAGAACCCTTTTCATGCTTGACTGAAAGTAAAAGTCAGTTTACTTGTATTACACTGAATTTCATGCGGCTCATTTTGAGTCATTTCATCCAGGGAATCCTAGCCAATATTTACAGGAAGCTGAGGAATTGGACTCTTGACTTTTGGTAGTATATGTGGGTGTGTGTTTGTGTGTATTTGTGTGTTTGTTCTGACCTGCTCCAGGTATGAAACCAGTGCTTCTCGGTTGCCCAGCCATTCTCTGGGCAGTGCCGACGCTGGGGGGAACTTATCGCAGCTCAGCTCCAGGGTGATCTCAAAACAGTTGGTGTAGAGGTAGTTGAAGTCCTGCATGCCTGAAACAGACATTAAAGATGGATATAAAGTGTAATCATGAGAGTCTTTACTGTAGATTTCAAGAGAGGTCTTTGGATTTACAATACACCCAACATCAGACAATCAGGCTTTCTTTATATTGGTTATGTAGTTTGAAATTGAACCATACAGCACTAGTTTTCATCAAGCCTAATACATATGAGGCCAGGATTGGGAGGGAAAGTTCAAATGTAACCTCATAAACCATGACATAACACTTGGAGCAAATGGAGTTGTTAAAACAAACATAACGTACTCCTTCTAAATGTGACCGTGGGCGTTTTCATCCATTTCAAAAGCTTCAACCCAAAAAGCTCAACAGATTCACATTCCAAAGAAGAATCCAGACCAGCCCAGATCAGGACTTACACATCAAAGAAAAGGGTATACTTATTATTGCAGTCGAGGATTTACTGAACTGAAATTGAATAAATGCCCAGACAATTTAATGAACTTGGTGTACTGTAGCTTCCAAGCATCCTATGGCAAAATATTACAGAAAGTATTCATCAAATCTTACAATGAAGCACAAGTTTCCCAACCCTTAAACCAAACCAGGGAGGACTTAACTGCCAGTGCTGAAGTTCCTGTAACTGGTAACGGCCTCTATTTGGCCAAAGCCAGTAAATAATATTATATTAAACCCTAATAACAGCCCCACTAAGCATTCTGACGCACGCAAATGCAAAAATAAACCTCAAATATTCACCGTTTTTATGTTCTACGTGCAACTGAAAGACAGTAAATCTGACATGGTCAGCTACTGATGAGACATTTAATGTATTTCCACATGACAAACTTGGATGCAAAACTGAATACGGTGCAATATTTAAATCGGGGAAATTTCTCCAGCATAGCAACATTGGCTTTAAACACTTATTGTCACATACTGTCACAGAAGTAAAATTAAGTTATCAAAAAATGACACATGTCCAAGAGATATGACAGCATGTGTTCATGAGTTTATTTTTGTGCTTATGTGGCACCACTATCAGTACAATGACAGATGTTTCCCTTTCTCTAGTCTTAGAACTACAGTAGCCTACAGTCAAACAATATGGAGGAGATGGAGGCATGTTAAAATAGGCTTCATATTGTGAACTGGAATTTGATCGAAACTGGTTGTGACAGTTACTATGGCTGAAGCGCATCCAATGTCCACGCAGATTGTCAAAGGCTGTTGCAGATTAAGGTCCATCTCCAGTCAAGAGTATGTTTTTTTTGTTTTAGCTTCACTGCACACAATGATG
Source organism: Thunnus thynnus (assembly GCF_963924715.1). Classification (NCBI taxonomy): domain Eukaryota; kingdom Metazoa; phylum Chordata; class Actinopteri; order Scombriformes; family Scombridae; genus Thunnus; species Thunnus thynnus. The sequence goes on along the minus strand of NC_089536.1, from coordinate 13,451,554 downwards.
TATGTGCAGAGTTTGACACTCAAAGACGGTTTTCACATTCAGCTGCTGAAGGGGAAAGGTTTCTCTGCGCTCACCGAAAATCCGACTTTAAGGCTTGTACCTACGAGCATGATTTGTGACATCGTGGCTAGTTTGGAGTCAATCATGGTCCAGTATACAATTTATAAAAGTGTGATGTGGAAACATGAAGCCTGCAGCGCACACACACTGAGAACAGACTTTTCAGTGAGGTAGGAGACATCTTGTATCCAGAAGTTCAACTTTTGAAATGAAGAATATTTGTTTATTCATAGATTCTGGATTTTTTCAATAAGGGAGAAAGAGGAGATGTCAAGGTTTTAACAAGGTAATTTAACTTTTTTTGTGGATAAAGCAGAGGATTTTTATACGCCTTAAAACATGACTTGAGGGGATCTCTAATGAATTACCAGAGGAGCCGGTCCTTTGATTGAAACTTGAGTCAAGCTCTAACATTTAGAGTATTATGGTTGTTCTTGCCAGGTCAAGTCACCTATCTGAGGTAGACTTCTGACTGTGTGGTTAATTTGTAAACTTGAGCAGCTCAACAGAGCGGTCAGTGGAAGTGCAGCTGCCGGTGTGGAGGGGGGGGGGGTGGGTGAAAAGGTTAAAAGCAAGAGTAGAGGAGAGAGGCCTCAGAAAGAGTCAGGGAGTTCATGATGACACTGGGAAAAGGCATTTCATTCATGCTGAAGACTATGCCAGCGGCTGCCATCATTCATGCAGGTGGCCTTGACTTTCTTTGGAACAGGAATGATAATGGAAGCTCTCCAAAACATTTTTCATGTGGATGGGGAATGACCAAAGTGTTTTTTCATGTACAAGCAGTAGCAAGTCAGCATTGTGCTTTGCAGGGCTGAGAGAAAAACGTCAGCTTGCTCTTAACCACAAGTTTCTTGTTAATGTGATCTTAATCCTCCTTTTTACTGTGGTTGCTGCTAAATTCTGCCTCTTTATCTGGGGTGTATGACAATGCACAGCGTTGCACATTTCCCTTTCTTTCACTAAGTCAGTGCGTATATTGTGTGCTGGTGCATACTGTATTGTTATTCAGTACTTCTGCAGAGGTAATTAAGAGTTCTGGATAATGTACAGACGTGTGAGCACTAATTCCTAAAGGAGTATTTACATGCTATCTTTATGAAATGCAAATTCAAATCTAGAGATAGAACTCAGGGCAGAACGCGACCAAGAATTTTACATTAAAGGGGCTTTTTGTAATTTTCTGTCATTTATATAATGTTATAATGTTGGATATCTATGTTAAACATGGTCAAAGTTCCAAAACCTGAGGGGAACGTATGTAAAAATGTTGCCTTCAAGTCAAAAGCCAGGGCTTAAGCTTGCTTTGAACACTGTGTTTGCAAAGTTATCTCTACTTCCCCATCGAACTGACGTCAGATGGTTTGTTCATGCCCACAAACTGCCATAGCTACGGGCCGTTCACTCATTGTCCACACGCATATGTCATATTGGATTCTGGCTCAAACATCTACAGATCTAATAACCGACCGGGCCACATTGCAACGCATCTGGGCACACCAGACCGCTAAATGCTCTGGCTGGTGGGTGATGTGATGGGTGACATGCTGCGAGTTGGGCGGTGCTTGATTTTGCCTCTTCCATTTTCTAAATGATTATTATTATTTCTAAATTTTTTCTCATATTACAGCTAAACAGTACATTAAAATATGTTTCTAAAAACATCTGAGGTGAGAAATAGGAAATGCAGTAATAGAATACTGAGTCATATTTGATCAGCACTGCCTAGTTTGACAGTTTGACCTGAGTTTTGTAAGCTAGGTGCATTGCGCAGAATGGACTCATTTGCATAAAGTTGAGGTTGAGTCGTGTTTATGCATATACAGATACAGGGAATGGTCAGTCAACATATCAATCTGTCAACAGTCTGATACGTCCGCGGAGTATCCATCATGCACTGTGCAGCTGCATCTCTGGCTCACCATAGAAAATGAATAGAATCCGTCGACTTGACATACGTCATCGCATCCAGTCTGCGCGCTCCTTTATAAGAGCTGGGTACCAGACCAAAAATGGTGCCTATTCAGTCCAATAAGAATTGCTCGCCTGGCGCATAGACCAAAAAAAGCTTCTGGGTTTACTTCATGGGTATGCAGTCCACTGAATATGCGCAGTACTGTTCGCAGTAGCCCCACCTGCGAGTTCCCACTCGGCCCCAAAATTCAGGAGGAACTAAAACAGCCTATTTCAGACAGAGACTGAACTGAGGGGCTGCATTCAAAGTAAGATAAAAGATATTCCAGTAGAGAGAACATAAATATAGACCTGAACATGTGTATGATACATCTTTTTTAAAATAGATTTGATTTTGTACAAGATTAGATTATTTTGGAGGTATTATATGATCACAGTAACTAATTTTATTAAACCATAATAACCTAACCAAACTCACGAAAGCTATTCTTATCCTTTCACAAGTAGCAATTTACAGATACTTCGTTAAAGCAGCGAACAGTTACCCCAAATCCCTAAAATTCCTCACCAGTTATAATTTGAAAATAAATTTGAGGACTTTGGATCATTGTTGGGCACTATAACAACATTTGGGAGTGCATCTTCAAGGACACAAGTGATGTTTTGTGCTTTTTACAATACCGGTGGAGTTTATAGTGTTTTTGTGTATAATTTATTCATTGCTTTCTCAGGAGCAGAGGTTTTGCTTACCTTTGGACAGAGAGTACCAGCTGGCCCCGTTGGTGATCCCTTCATCAAAGAAGTCCCCACAGTTCCAACCCTTGTGCATCCAGCTGTGAGCATATGAGTAGGTCCTCGCCAACTGACATCACACACACAAATGCAAATGTTGTGGATCAAGTGCCCAATCATCCGCAACATGTTTTCAGACACACATTAGACAGTGATGAAATCAGATGAGTGTAACATTACCATCGGGAAAGAATTTAAATCTGCTACACACATTTCTGAAAACTTTGTCATCCGGAGTGGCTGCATAGGTGGTCCTCCCTCGAATGCGGGGGTCTCTCGACTTGTCGAATGGGTAATTGGCCACTACAGCTCCTCCATGGAGGTTGGCAGACAGGATAAAATTGTAGTTTTGCATCCACTTTATGACGGCCAAAGTCTCCGGCTCAACCTGTGGAAGATATTTACATATTGAAGTATTACTCATTGCCTACATATCGCCCCTTTCTTTTCCCAAACAACATCAGTGGACTGAAAACATCTGGTTTTCTTTTCAACCAGAACCACTGGCTTCTCTGCTTGGCTGGTTATCTGGACAAATACTAGTACTCTCTGCCATGCAATATGCAAGTATTTGCACCGTGACCATTTTTCATAACTCCTTTTCAATTTTAAGTAACCAGGTTAATCTTTAGGCAACCATGGTTAATTCTTCAGGATATCATCTGCCTTTCTGTCTTTTCTCCTCTTCCTTCACAGCTGCATTATATCTCATTTCATAAAGAGTCTTATTCTTGATGAATCAGGCATGATAGAATTTGTTTAAAGCCTCCTCTTCCGAGTCTGAAATTCAGGGAGAAAGATGAGTTTACAAGATGATGCAGGCTTTTAGCAAAGGCCGCCAAGATGGTAACACAACAGCTACTTCTTCAGCATACCTACAAGGTGCAACCTTTAGTAAAATAGTGATCTATAGTCCCAATGCTATTTAACATAAGGCTGCTGACATTTACATGTAGTTAATTTCTGCATGTAATTCTGCTGCACACCTTCCATCCACAAAACCTAACCCGATCTCTCATGCATCACTACAGATATCTTAACCCTTTAAATTCCAATGAATGCTGCCATTTATTTTCTCTGTCAGTGCTAAGTATGCTTACACACTCCTAGCCGTATATCAAGCATGGAGACAAGAGGTAATACCTCTCCTTGAATAAGGTATGTAGGACAATAAACACAGTCTGGCTGTGTTACATGTGTGAGAATAATCAGGCTGTTCACAGCCTACTAGCCTTGAACGTAACACTTGTAGCCGAGAAGTCCGAATTCTACTGGCAGGTATTTATTATCTGTGGATCTTTATATACACCCATGCATGCTTTGAAGTTGGAGCTGTCATCATGGTGTAGGGTTACATATGAAGGACACACACATACTCACACAAATAATCATATCTTAGTGTTACAAACCTCATCTGCACAGACAGAGAATATCAAACCATCTTAAATACAAATAAATGTAAATTCCACTGGATTACACGATGGTTCACTGACAGACAATACAAGGTTAGTTTTCACATTGTAGGAGGGATGTTCTCTGCAGGCCAAACAATTGTCAGCAGATACTCTTGCAAAAGCACAGGCCGGACTCATGGTGTGAGGTGGGCTCTTTTTCAGAGGCTAAGTAAATACAGTATTTCTAAGAACAGACCCTGCTGACAGTCTACGGGTGGTGAAAAACTTTTTAAAAAATGGATTCCTGAGTGAAGTTAACCATGAATACTACATCTATACTTTGAGCGAATGAAGCCAGAACAAATGCTGTTCCTGTTTTCCAGTTGGTTACAAGATTTGAGAATTAAAACTATACTTTGTCATACAGGGCTCAAAATAGAAGGTACCAAGAAAGCATCAAGATGTGTTTGTCAGTTTTTGCAGCTAGCTTAGAGGAATAGTTTGACATTTTAGGAAATATACTTATTCATGCAAAGAGTCAGGCAGATTAAGTGTAAGTATTATTTAGTGGACAAATTAGTTAACGACAGATGAGAGTGGTGTCAATCTTCTCATTTAACTCAGCTAAAAAGCAAATAAACGCATTTCCCAAAAGTCAAACTATTCCTTTAAGATGAAAACAACAGGACTGTTAAGGTTAGCCTCCCTAACCTGTCACCCAGAAACATATATTTTTTCATTTCTGTCCTGTCTTACTTGGCCATGGAGCAAAAAGACTTAAGATTTTTCAAATTACACTCTATCTTCTGTATGAAAAATCATCATTTGGCTAATTAAACGGTGCTAATATAGCATGGCTGAGCCTGCTTGTGAGCACAGGGGGCTTGAGGCTTCATGAGTGAGAGGAACATCATCTGAGAGGATGTTATCCTGACCAGCATGAAAGAAGTGTCTATAACAGTGGCACAGTTACTCTTTTGTGTTTCCCCTTCAGGAGGCAGTCATGTGGGTAGGCAGCCAGCCCGCAACTGGGAGGACCAGTGTTTTCTCAATGCATTTTCAGTCAAGGAACTAAAAATTAGCAATCAACAGCTGTCCTCTGCTCGGAAACAAAACCAATTTATAAATATGTGATAAAGTAACAAATAATGCTGTAAGATGAATACCTATGTAGTGTCTTGCCAATACTGCAGGGTCAGAATGTACCTGTGAATGTTATACATTGCATCACACTATACTTTTAGAGTGTATTCTGTCATTAATTTTAATTCATGATGTACATCAATATTATAATGACAGATATAATCTAAAGGAAGAGTTACAACATTTCAATTACATTGTTCATTTTCAACATTATTATTGGATCGTCACCTCAAATAAATGTCATCATAATGTCATAATGTGATGCGTATTCAATATTTTTATATATATATATTTGATTTTTGTAAAATAAGAGAAATATTTTATTCCATTTTGAGAACTGTTGCATTATTCTGAAGCTCTAATGCTATCAGTTACAAGCAGAAGGGGCCAAAGGTTAGACCAATTTAGCTAAAAACTTAAAGGAAATGAAGTAGCTCTGCAGCAGCCTTTCACTCCCCTTAGTAGCCCCTTTCAGTGTTAAAGATGTGAGCAAAAACCCCCAAGGATCTGACCTTAAAACTTAAATAGCACTTTTCAGCATTAGTTTGACAGAACACTCTTATCCTTCTCTTTCTTCTTTGTTCATTTTACACCACAGTGATCGAAAATAATAAGTGCACAGTGAAATACAGAGAAGGCCATTCAGTCTTCCAGAATGAAACTATTTCTCTCCTGCAGCCAATCTGAACTATATAACCTGTAATATGAAACCATTGATGTAATAGATCAGCTGCCAAAATGATTTTTTCCATTGAATGATGAAGTTTATCTTCCCAGCTTTGTTCACAGTGCAGGGCAAGTTTCTGTTTCATTTCATTTTTAATGGGCAGGACATGCAGTTGCATGTCCAGTACCTGACTGTGCAGAGAGCTTCATGTGTTTTTGCCAAGTTCAAAATATTTCATGGAGCTCTGTGCTTGATAGATGGGATTTCAATAGTATTTTTTTATTTTAGTTTTTGGTTATCATTTGAAGAAAGCTTTTGAAACACAGAAACTTGACTATGAATGAAGTTTGTATGGCATGAGTTGGGCAGTATCTCAAAGTAGCAGGTAACAGTTTTAGACTCTGAGACCGCAGAGTAGGCCAGTTCAAATTCTCATGGCAGCGGCAAAAATATAAAAATATTTAGCTGTAGCTAAAAATTGTCACATACTGTACAGTCTTTTATCAAGTGTTATGAAATGCAAGAGTCCAAGAAGTCCAAGAATGAGAGAGCAATGGCTGCCTCAGAGGCTCCCATTTTATTCTATTTTCATCTTCTGGCATCCTTTTAAATTTCCAAAGTTAATTGTGAGCTTGGAAACAGCAAACAGATATCAAGATATTCAAATTCAACTTTACAACTACATTTTTAGCGATGTTTTTGTTCGGCTTTGTAATCCCAGTTGGAAAGAGCGAGGCCCGCCTATTTCAGATTGCAAATACAAAGGAAAGAGGCCTCTTTCTGACCCAGAGGAGGAAAAGTACAGTTTATATGAGGAGATATAGGTTTAAGAGCAAGATAAGCAAACACACGTCAACACAGTCAGACTGTGTGAACCCTAAACACAGCACAGGCAAACGTATACACCAAGAACCAGGCTTTAAATCATCCTACCATGTGATTCACTGGGTCTAATTCATGTTTAAATTTGTGGACAGTTTCTCTTTTATTTAGAAAAAGCTCAACTGGCAGTGGAACCTGATCCAGCGCAAATCTCACAAATTCGAATATGTCAACAGAGTTAAAGCCAAGATAACTCTGCTATGCTACAGTTGCTCATTATTCTAGTCCATATTCAAACATTGTACACACACTCACACCAGCATGAGAAACGCACTCATCCATCTTCCTTTCTCATCCACACATGCTCTGACCCCCACATATCTGCACGTACACATTTCCTTTGGAGACTTGACAGATAGATACAGTAAATGGGGTCTTGTGTGTGTCGGCGTGTGTCCTGTGTGTTTATCCAGTAGCACTGACCTGTTGCTCCCAGTTGTCCGGCAGCGGCAGGTGGTGGTTTCGTCCGTTGGTCTTTTCGTAATAATACATGAGGGCATTCAGGTCTGGAAAGTTCCGGTTCAAGTCGATGTCTCTGGCGTTGCCCCGACCCACCAGGTAGCCGTTAAACTCTGGACCCTGTTGGTCCCCAGACAAAATATCAATATTCTGCTTTTGCCACTTGAGTGACTGAATTATCATGTTTTGGCATCTTGGGTTTTAATGTGTTTAAGATATGACTTCATATTGCTTGGAAGCAGGACAGGAAAACTGACTTGCATAGTGCACAAAGTGTACTGACAATGAATTATTTTCCAAAAGGCTCCTTTTTTGTCTGTAACATTTAACTCACAATGATTTACTTGTGTTCTTAGGAATCCAAACTCAAATCTTTCCCAATACGACTTTAAAGGACATTAAAGTTAAACCAAACAAGACAGAAAATTCCAAGGAACTCTGAGTCCTGAGTGCAATAATAAACCTCTAATATCACATGGCAGCCACAATATTAAAGCCTTTTTAGGGATGACAATGTCGGTCAGTCAGCCAGTCTACCACTTTGGTCCTAACTGAAATATTTTAACAACTATTGGAGGACTGCTAGGAAATTTTGTACAGATATTCCTGATCCCCAGAGGATGAATCCTACCAACACTGGTGACCCTAACCTTTCCGCTACTATGAAATTCACGTTTTTTTGTTTTTTACTGAAATGTCTCAACAGTTACTTGATGGATTGCTGTGAAAGTCGGCACAGATATCCATGGTACCCAGAGGATGAATCCTATGGACTCTGGTGATCCCCTGACTTTTCCTCCAGCACACCAATAGGTTCATATTCGTGGTTCCCCATAGGGATGAATTGCAGTCACTTTGGTGATCTATTAAGTGGTCAAAATTTCAATTTGTCCTGTACTTTGGTTTATGGCCAACTACTTGCAAAACTAATGACATTCTATCAGCCTCATCTGTACTTTGTGCTTAGTGCTAATTAGCAAATGTTAGGATTTTTCTTTCTTGTTTGATTTGTTGTGGCTCCAAATGTCATCTTTTATCATTGAGCGTCACTTAAATTACTTTTCATTTACTGACTATGACGCAAAGATGCAGTCTAAAGACTTCCTGACCTGCTGTAAGACAACAAGACATTTGTGTTGTTTTTCCACAAATGCTCAGCCAGTAACCAAAATCAACACCATGCCATCTAGGATGCTGGGAAATGAAGCAACCTTCACATTGTTGTCCAGATGCTGCTGCACCCAAACATCTGTTTACGCAACAAATTATAGTGCAGTGCCTGTGTGTCGTCTGAGTGGCATTGAGAGAGACCGTCATGGGCAATTGGACTCTTCAGGACATATAATTAGTCTCAAAGAGATCGCGCACACGTGTGTGTATTTGTGGTAAAGGGGGTTGCGTGTGTGTCTATTTCACGGCCCATGTAATTACCCCCAGTAGAAAGCAAGGGGCTCTCTCTGGAAGCTGATAGATGGGATTATTACAGACATTAGCAAAAAGTGGAGGATTCAAGTTAAAAAAACTTCCTGTTAGTGTTTAGTCGCTTGTCTTCAATTGACTTTCATTTTAAATCAAAACAGACACCTTCTGTTGAAATAAGATATGTTCAGTGTGTCTTGAGCTGTGATTTAACTTGCAGGTGTTTAGTGTTATTGAGGGACTTGAATATTTCGAACATTTCCACTGGCAAGAACACAATCAAGGGAAAATGGAAACTTTTTCTCCACAAGTGGCAAATGATTGCTGAAGAAAATCAGCCAACAATGGTCTTCCTTTGGGAGATTTTCCCTGGTTTTCTTTTTGGCACATGCAAGCCTAGGAGCTCACATGGCGTGTCAGGGTCTACATTACCTGTCTGGCAGCCACCTCGTAGCCATCGGGGTTCATGGAGGGCAGGATGTGGATGCGTGTGTCATGGATCAACCTCGTGATCCGCTGGTTTCCGGCTCGATACTCCTCGCACAGAAACTGGGAGAACTTAATGAGCAGCTCGCGGCCAAGCACCTCGTTGCCGTGCATGTTGCCCACGTACTTGAACTCCGGCTCCACTGGGAAGGAAGTGAAGAGGTGGAGGGGGAAGGCATGAGGTCAAGAAGCCAAATGGTGTTGCCAAGCGTGACATTTAAAATGACTGCTTGAGCATGCACACATGCATGAGCACACTCATACATTACAATGTAGACCCCAGACTTCACAAGTAGACTGTCTATTTTATGTTCAATGCTTATTTTGGATTCCTTTTCAGTTTTTGGATTTTTTTTTTATCCAGAGTCTTGGGTTTCTAAATGTTACAGAATTTACATAAATCACATTACCTGATTAAATTAATAACCAAACAAATAAAGGAGGTTCTTCGACTACACAACTGTCATGTTTTTACATTATTTCAACATGTTGATAAGAAGATTCTCGCGGTTCTGATGACGTTGAGTTGTGAGGAGTGATTCTGATTACAACTGATTGAATTATTTGGCAAAGGTAATCTGGCATTCCTGTGGATATCTGTCACTGATTGGGTGAGACACCTATCCAAACAGTCTCTCACTCTGTATAGGGTTCCCTCCTCCCAGGGGTCCCTTCATTAATCACTGCTGCAGCGCTGAGAGGACCAAGGACCCCCAAACACGTCAGCCACTGAGCTACTGAAGTTCTACTGGTGTAGAACTGAGGTTTAACTTTAGAAATGTTTAGTGCTCTCTTGTGTCCAGAACATAAGATTTTACACTATAATCATGGGTCATAACACTGCAGTGTAATTGTTTGTTCTGTTCTTCTGTCCAAGTAAAGAAGTAAGTGTAGTTTTTGGAGGGTTGTGGTATTGTGTGGGTGAGTAGATACGTCCAAATTTATGAACACCCTTCACTAATTGCTTCAGGCACCCAAATGGCAGCTTGAGCGCTGCAATTCACCTCCTTTTCTTTAACATGGGGCCAACTGGCCTTGGGTTCAGAAAACAGTGTTGGCTCTAGCATGCAGCTTTAAAAAAAACACACACACACACACATACACACACACAAACACACACACTCAGCAGCATGTGAAAGATGTGAACTTCCTATAGGGGGCAAGTGGGTTGACCCAGACAAGACCTCAGGTCACTCCCCTCCGTGAAGTGCACGGTTCCTGTTTTTCACCCTCGGTCACCTTGCAACAGAACAGGCGCACATCCTTCTATTCTACTGAAGGAAACCCCTGCGTGTGCAAACGCAGGAAAAAATGCAAGCTAAGCCCCAGCCAAAAACGCATTCCCTGCAGTTGCAGAGCTTTGTTTTTTTTTCTCAACTAGTTGCTGGAAAAATCTTGAAAATCAATGTGACTCTTCGGCTTGTTTCCAATGCAAACATTAGATATAATGAGGTTATGCTTTTCAATTTGCAACCGCTATGCTAAATAAATACCTGAAGAGCTGATTCTGCGGTTAAGAGTCGTAGGGGGGAGAGGGGGGGGGGGGGGGCGACAAGCAGAGTTTTTTCAAGAACGGGTTCAGGGTTAAACCTTTGTTGACTCAAAGTGAACTTTTATGTCATCTGCTCAGCTTTGAATAACAACCCACATTTTGTCAGAGGCTGGATGGCAAATATTTGAAATGAATCACAGATGTTCCCTCAATTCTTTCACTTTTCCCTTCTCTTTCTCTTTCACGTTGAGTTTTCCACATAGTCCATGATTTTTTACCAAAGAAACCATCTCAGGATAACCCCTCCTCCTCTTCTTCACTATTAAGCCTTGGAGTAACAGATTACCACAGAAATTCAACTTCAGGAATCAAACGATTGCATTTCATCTCTTTGGGAAAAAAAAAAAAACCCAAAGCCCCCACAAACTGCCTGTCTCCTGCCAGCTATGTTCTCACTCCCCACAGAAAGAAGTGAAAAACAAATGGGCAACCAATGACAGGGGCTGTGCATTTCAGATCCATAATCACTTAAAACCCCTTTTCTTTTCCATCCGAACACTGTATAATGTTTGTTCATCAGCTTCAGAAGTAGCGGCATTCAGTGTGTGAGCTTGCTGCCACATAAAGTCTTCACTGATTCTCAGATTACGGCAGGTTATTGGTGAATCATAATAAAATCCCTCTTAAAAACACTTTAAATCTTAATGCATGCCCATTCACACTGCACTGTCAAACAGAGAATCAGGTGTTACTCACATGCTTCATGGATGCCCGGGTTATCACTGAACTCCAGCACGTAGAGGTGGCGCCCCTCCACGCTGCGCCCGATGCTGTAAATACGCGTGATGTAGGGGCATTCACTATGCACTGCATACAGAGCTCTCACCATGTCCTCGAATCGGTGATGCTGGAACTCTGAGCCTGACGCCCGGAGCCCCATCAGCCCCAGCAGGAGAGCGGCGAGCCAAGGAAGAGTCCAACCCTGCTGCATGGTCCCTCAACCCAAGTTGTGCAGCACAGGAGGAGAGGAGAGGAGGCTGGAGAAGAGACTGCCCTGCAGCTATGCAACACACTCTGTCTCGCTCTCTGTACCCCTGCTGCTCTTTCAGATGTATATTTATCTCTTCACACACCAAACATACTCTCTGCTTGCTCTTTTCTTTCTCTCTTGTTCCCCTTCTGTCTCCTGCTCTCCCTCTCTGCCTCCTCCCACATACAGCCCTCACACTGAAGAGCAAGTTAGGACAGCCCCCCGCTCCTTCTTTGTCTCACTCTCCTCCTCCAACAGCTGCTTCTCTCACTCTTTCTTTCCCTTTGGGTCCTTGTCAAGTACATGCTACTTGCTTTATTGGCACTTAAAGAGCTTCTGCTTCAAGTAGATCACCCCACAGCCATCTCAGGTCTCTGCACACACAATCTGAATTTCATTTTGTCTCAGAGACATTCATTTTCTATCCCTTTCTTTGTCTCTAACTCTTGTTCTATACTCCCTTCCTGGGAAAGAGGGTTGTTTCCACGGCACTGCTCTCCCCAACCCCTGCAGCCCTCAATCATCCATTCATTAACTCTTAAGTCAACACACAGCCCCAGTGTGTGTGTGTGCGTGTGTGTGTGTGTGTGTGTGTGTGTGTGTGTGTGTGTGTGTACGTGCTAATGTGCCTGCACTACTCAGATGAATCAGTGTGAGAGCTCTTTCGCAACCTTTGGACTGGTTTGTTGTTCTGTTTCCCTGAAGCAGCATTCATACACACAGATACAAAAAAAGAAAATACCCACACATGCTCTTATAGCCCAGAGAAGAAAGACCGAACGCTTAAACTTTTAAAAGACACAGGTTGATGCCAAGACACATGCACGCCCCAAAAACACACACACACTGCAGAGTGTGCAGGAAGGGCTGTCAATCAAACCTGCTGGAGAAAAGAGGAGCTTTTTCCTCTCCGAAAGTTGTGCAACTGCTTGTGGAAGTTTCAAAAAAAGAGGGAAGGAAGGGGAAAGGCAAACGTGAAGCAAGAGAAAGAGTTGCAAAAGGAAAATTGAGCAACAGAGGGGGTCAAGAGAAAGAAGAAATGCTGAGATACTAAGAGAGGAAGAACAACTGTCAAGGATGGAGAGAAACAGACAGAAATTGTGATTAAGATGGAGACAAACTTGGCAACAGAATGACTGGAATCAGTGAAAGTTGGCTTCTCTGTTATTGATTTTCCTCAAAATGTAAAACTGAAACTGCGCCTCTCACACAAGTCATACGCCATCAGTGCCGAAGGATTGTGATGGCTTTGCCTCCGCTGGTTTCTTCTGCTTCATTGTTTACATCTGCTATGCCTCAAGCCTCCACTCCACACGCCATTCCTCTGCACATCTTACTGCTATGTCAACAACTCTCAACTTTAGCTTTCAGTTGCAAATAAATGATCTCAGCCAAAGGCAAGTAAAACACGATTGTATGAAGAAATCTAAATGTCCCTAAACACCCTTCAGCTATCTACAGACAATGGATCTTCACTGGAAACATCTCACAACAAAGTCCAGATTGACTCTTGAAGTCAAAACACCATGTATTAAGTCTGGGTCAAAGAATTTAACCTCGGATTTAACCTTGAGTGTGCTAAGAAGCTGGAGGTACAAGATGTGTAATCAAATGCATGAACTAGTGAACTTCTCTATTTTAATGAAAGCAAGAGAATTGTACAAGAATGCTTATATATTCAACTAAACTAAAGCTCAGTTACTTTTACGCCTGTTTCCTGCCATGTTCATAATGATCCATGCCAAGAAGACTGAAACTAAATGTGTGAAAAAAAATCTAAATGGAAAAAATGAAGTATTTATGTTATCCATACATAGAGATAATTAATTATGCATTTATTTGGAAGTATAAGAACACATTATCCAATTTGCTGGATTATGATAATGTGTTTTTTCCAAGTTATGTGTGATGAGTCATTTCTTAGAGTAAAAGTATTTAAGTGTAATTTGAATGGGAAGCGCTCTATAGACCACTTATTGTAAGGAAATGACATCTGGTGGTAATAACGTGGTACTACAACCACAGAAACATGAAGTAGCTGTTGTAGGTGTAATTAGTCTACTTGTAACAGTTTTTAATAGCCTAATTAATATAATAGCCACGTAGGTCAATTTTTTTTTTTTTTTTTTATAAACGTGAGCTTGTACAGTACATGAACAAAAAAGGTTTTACATTTGTCGAAGGGTTCAGCTTTGCATAAATCAAATATATATATATATATTCCTGCCCTGCAAAGGCGAAACGAAGAGGGGTAAAAAAAAAAAAAATAGACAACATTGCCAATTAAAGTAGCTCTAATTGTTAAATTATCAATAGGCTTAAGTCAAGTCAAGTCAGTTATATTTTTATAGCACCAAATTACAACAGAGTTTATCTCAGGGCACTTTTCACATAGTCTTGGTCTAGACCGTACTCTTTAATTTACAGACACCCAACATTCCTCCATGAGCGAGCACTTGTTGACAGCAGCCAGAAAAAAACTTCTCTTTAACGGGAAGAAACCTCGAGCAAAACCGCGGTCTAGGTGGGCGGTAATATGCCTTGAATGGAGAGCGAAAGAAGGAGTGGGACAACAACAATATCAACAACAACAATAAAATGTATAGAAAAATGTACGATGACTTGATTAGCCTACATTGGTTTGAGGTAATATTACTTCCAATTAAAAACCTATATTTTAAGGGAAACTGGTCTTAAGGCGTGTTTTGGTCAAGGAAATGAGAGAATTTTTGTCAGATTTTGTCTTTTAAATGAATATTTCATTACAAACAACAACTATGTATGTTTAATATGAAACTTTTGTAGCTGTTCTAAATATTTAAACATTTAAATAGGCAATTACTAAGACAAATCTCATTCATCAATTAATTAATTACTTTATGTGGCATTGTTATGTCATAGCAGTGATAAAATACATATAAAATATATAAGATATATCATGCAGCTCTCAGACCCACCAAGCAGAGATGCTGTAGTTTTGCTGGAATTCTGCGTCATTATAGGTAATGTCCACTAGTGGGCAGTGTACACTAAAGCAAACCTCACATAGATTTAATTACAGTGAGTGTTTATTTTATATTAAGTCCATCTGTTTACTTGAATAGTGCAGTTAAACGTATGAATTCTTAACTCAACCACTACAGCCTACGTTGTCTGAAAATGAGTTGAAAAATGGCATTTATGCTCAGTTTGTGTCTTTTTTTTTTCTTGTGATCAAATGTGCTTATTTATGTGTATTACACTACATGCTTATGCGATTACCACTACAAACAACAGACTTTTACTCACACCAGAGTACACAGCTGGTGCAAGACGTCACACGTTTGATGCTCAGACCTGCACTCCTCCAAACCCAAAGCTCAGGCTGGATGCTGCGCTCTTTCCCCGCCTACTACATGTAATGGTATAATAATGAGAGCTGCAGCTGGATGTTGGAGTTGGGGGTGGCTTTACGACATTTTGACTCTATTTGGAATTGTGTCAGTTGCAGTTGAAAACAGTTTTTTCTTCTCTTGAACTTGTAATTAACACCAGAGCTCCTTGGTCAGACAGGCTACGTCCTCACAGAGAGCCCGCACCAGGATGGGTGCTCTCCCGGCGCAAAGGATACTGTGGATGTGTGTTTTGATCTTCATAGGAATAACAGCAGTTTGCGGTGAGTTGTTTTGCCTTTGTCATGTGTTGCCTGTGTAGCTAATAATATTGTATATTGCAAGGGAAAACACATGAGGCACTTTGGGCAGTCTTGAGACAGGTTTTCATCTCTACTAAGAATTTAAAAGGCTCGAATTGCTTCAACCAGGATAAAATATACTTGACCTGGCAACATGCTCAGTCTGTTCAGGGTGTCACTGTTTTTTGTTTGGTTTTTTCTGTAATTGGACAATTTTTACTTGCTTTTTTCCCCTTGTATTTGAGGAATAATTCGGGAAGTTAGGACAGTGAGGGGATGCATCTTAATTAGTCTTAAAGGTTAGGTTCACAATTTTTCAAGTCTGTCTTCAAACAACAGTCAGGTGCCCAAATGAACATTGAAAAAAGTTTTACACACTGTGATCATCATGTTCATACTGGCCATTAAATGATCCTTTTCAAATGTGATGGGGGACAAAACCCGCAGCCCTCATTGTGTTAAAAATGTGCTTGATCTAAAGATATTATGATGAATCAACAGTTGGAGTTAGTTAAATCAGTTGGATATCTTCCAATGTTATTTTCTTTTTAGAATAAAAGTCCTTCTTTTTGTTTCCCCGGGCAGTGTTTCCCTGTTCAACTGCAGTGGAACAAAAACGGAGAATTTGGCACTAAAAAGACTGTAATTTTGAAAAATGACAAATGACAAATTTGGACAGCTGAAGCTTCATATTGGCTCCAAATGAAGTTTTAAATACATTTTTGCACAGAAGGAGGACTGTGGATTTTGGCCCCCATCACTTATATTGTAAGTGCATTATGAAGGGATCTTATAATGGTCTGTGTGAACAGGAGGAACGATTACAGCAAGGAAAACCTGTTTCAATATTCATTTCGGCACCTGACTGTTGTTTTAAGACAGACATTAAAGATTGTGAACCTATCCTTTAATATATCCAACAGCTGACAACTTCTCAGATCAGGTCAAGTTTTTTACTGGATTACTATGATATGTAATGCTTGTTTCATTATAACTGAACATAATGAGTAAAGAATCAATGTTGTTTTAATATTTTTTTAAATTATTTTTTTATTTAACCGCAAATCTGTTGAAGGGAGACTTTGCCAAAATGGCAGTGTAATAGGTATAGATGTCACAAAGTTACATAAAAACACATTAATTTACAACAATCACATCCAACGCAACAAAACAGGGTCTGAGTAATACCAGTGAGATCAAACATGACTATTTAATGAGTCCCCTTTGGTTCCAGGTTCAAACGTCTGCACCTCCAGAGGGGCCAGCACATGCAAGCAATGTCTGGCTGTGCACCCCAACTGTGCGTGGTGCTTCCAAGAGGTGCGTTCCTTTTCCACTTCACTTCCTTCAGGCAATGAGCTTTCTGCCGGGCTGGCTGGTGCAGGGTGGCACAGATCTTTTCATCAGCCAGCTATAATCTGCTTGAGAGGAATGTATGCAGATGTACAGTAGATTATTTTTTAGTGACAACCACTTATATGTGAAAATAAAAAGCACAAATTGTGTTTTTAAGTCAAATCTACACCCAAAATCTGAAATGTTTTGCTTTAGATTTATGAACAATCATGTCTCTCTTATAGCTGATCATTTTTTCAAGCTGCTTCAGTGACACTGAATGGGCCGTTAATTTGAGTCCTAGCATTTCTGCCACAGTGACTGAAATCAAGTGAGTGCATGGAGTGAACCATATTTTCTAATTTGAGCTAATGATGTTGTGAGTCCATAGACTCAGCCTCCCATCCAAGTGCAAAAATTTCTCAGGATGACATCAGCCTGATTACTCTGTTTTTTTGGCTGGAAGTTCTTCATGTTAAGCAGCAGTACTGGTTGAACAATGAGAAGGTGGCCAGATAGGGTGCACATTTTGATTTAAGGTGGAATTTGCCTTTAGGTCTACAGAGAGATGTTGGAGTGCTTCTTCATTCCAGGAGATTTATTTAATAGAAAACATAAAGTTCAGGGCCATTCTGGACTTTTTCAGCCTGAATGAATCCAATATGTCCTCCTGTCTCAACACAGCTTTATTACAGATGGGAATTCTACAAATAAGCAACAATTTGAGTAAATTTTTTGACAAATGTAAGTACTTCCCAATCACTGATAATGTTGCTGCAAACTGACTGCTTTTCTGCGTCAGGATTTCGGTCATGGGGTTGCTAGCTCGTCCCGTTGTGATCTGAAGAGTAACCTGGTGGCAGCGGGCTGTGCTCTGTCAGATCTGGAGTCTCCAACCAGCAAAATGCAGGTGATCGAGGATCGGCCCCTCAGCAACAAAGCAGCGGGGGCCACACAGGATGTCACCCAGATCAAGCCCCAGAAACTCCACATCACCCTCAGGCCAGGTGAGCTTCTCTATCTGCCTTTTAGATTAGTGAAAGAAGTTTCAAACATACTGAAGCAAAGAGAAATTATATTCTACTCTAGCAGGAAGTCACACAGGAAGACATGTCAGGTTGTTTGCTCTGCATTGTTTATTCCAGGCTAGGTCAACAGTATTTCCTGTGTCTTGTCTTATTCCATTTCCCAGATGATGCCAAGCAGTTCACAGTGAAAGTGCGTCAGGTTGAGGACTACCCTGTGGATCTCTACTACCTCATGGACCTCTCTTACTCCATGAATGATGACCTCTTCCGTCTGAGGACGCTGGGAAAGGGCCTGGCTGAGGCCATGAACCGCACCACCAGCAACCTGCGCATGGGCTTTGGCGCTTTTGTTGACAAGCCACTTTCACCTTACATGTACATCTCCCCCAAAGAGGCTGTGAAGAACCCTTGCTACAGGTAAAAGACATGTGAGAGGAGCTTCAAAAGTAGAAACAGTGAAACAGTAAAACCATCACAGTTGGTAAAAATGTGTTATTTCTTCTATCAGATGGTTTAAACATGCTCTACTCTTAAAGGGAAATTCCCTTGAAATTGTACAATACTACTCTATACAAGTAGATTCATATTTTAGTCTTATATGATTACATTCTTTTAGACATGTGACTTCAAAACATATTAAAAAACTGAACAAAAAAATTAGGACATTCTCAAAGAAATAGTCTGACATTTTGGGAAATACACTCATTCACTTTCCTGTAAGTCAACAGCCAGCTTAGCTTAGCTTAGCATAAAGACTCAAAGTAGGGGTAAACGTAATTAACCACAATTTGTTGTTTTTACACTTCAGTTTTTGTACAGATTAAACAAATTAGGTTTTACATGTTAATTAATGAGCTTTAGAGATACCAGTAGGCTGATTTTGTTATCTTTGGACAGAACCAGGCTAGATATTTCCAGTCTCCATTATGCTAATCTAAGCTAACTGTCTCCTGGCTCTATCTTTATTTGTAACAGACAGACATGAGAGCAATACTTAGCTTCTCATTAAATTGTTGGAAAATGAATAACTGTATTTCTCAAAATTTTGAACTATTAAGAAGTTGGTAACACTTAATGACAACAACAATATCAAGATTAGCTTCCTTAACCTTTTTCCATGTCCGTACACAAGACTGAATCCAGACTTCTTTGTAATGGAAAGTTTATTTTAGTGGCAGCATTCTTAGATTTAACAATGTTTAACATTCCTAGTACATGCCGAGTAGTGTCAATTTCAGTGGTTGTTTATGTCTGCATGTGGGAAGTAACTTCATTATACAGATGATGTAATTTTCTTGAGGACACTTTAAACACAGTGTTGCAAAGTAAAAATGCAAGCAGGCTCAGAGTCACAGCACTTGTTAAAGGCTTACGGTGACTCCTTATTGCTTGGTCAGCTGCTCTGAATCAACCACAGGTAATCTAGCCGGAGAGCAAGAGTGTCCCAAAGCGAGCTAATGTAAACCCAGCAGAAGGCTCCTCTGAGGTTGATTTGGTGGTTTAGGCTCCATCTGGGTCATTTATTCTCCCGCTTACACACAGTCTGCTGACTCCAGGAATGTTTGGATAAGAGATAAGACAAGTGGACGTTTTGAGTATAGTACTGTACAATACAGAGTGAAAGAGGAGTCTGCTAGCAGTGCACAAGAGCCTTTTTTTTACCCGAACCAAAGTGTTTGGGGAAAGCATTGTTCATAACAGTAAAATTTACTAAAGAACAGGTGAAGCAACTCTGAACTGTTTGACCATTTTTAGCCATGCTAGCAGCAGGTCTGTTAGTTGGTCCACTTTTGGATAGATTGCCTTGAAGGTTTGGACAGACATTAATGGTCCTTACACAATGAATCCTAATGACTTTAGCGATCCCCTGAAATTTCCCTCATACACCATCATGAGCTTGACATCTGTGGTTTGGGATGGATTGCAATGAAATTTGGTACAAACATTCTTGAGGAATTTTGCCCCTTAGCCTATATAGCCTAGTTGTACAAGTATATTCATATTTTGCTACGTTAAATGATCACATTATTCCTTTTAGAGATATTTCTTCAAAAGATATTGAAAAAATTTAGGACATTATTAAAGGAATAGTTTGACATTTACTTATTTGCTTCCTTGTCTGTCAAGCTACAGCCAGGAGATGGTTAGCTTAGCTTAGCATAAAGACCTGAAGCTGGGGTAATGTAAAACCACTTTTTACACCTTGGTTTTTGTACAGATTAACAAATGAGATATAACGTGTTAATTAGACAACTTTGGTGTTCCCATCACTTTATCTAGCACCATTATCAGGTCAAACATTTAATTTCTCAAAATTATTTGGTTCATGAGCATGTTGGCATGCTGATGTTAGCATTCAACTCAAAGTACAACCTCACAGAGCTGCTAACATGGCTGTACTCTTAATGTCGTCCCTAAATGTCATGTAAGAAAGTACGACCCAGTGAAATACAAAACTAGGAAAAGCTGTCATGTCAAGGTGTCACCCGGATTGTAACTTAAAAATGTATGCAGTCAAGTCTGGTAATTACAATTAATATGATACAAACAATATGTAATATCAACAAAACAAAACTGGACAATATTACAACTAAAATTATTTATGTAGCCTTGCAATGCATTTTTTTTATAATTTAAATATATTTTTAAACACATAAACCCAATTAACAAAACTGTATATTAACAGTATATTATCACTAATTAGACAGCTTTTGATCATTTGTGTCTGATGAAGATGTTCAGATGAATGCACAAGCTGACATCAGCTCTGTTGATCTCCGATATTGACTGATCAATTGATCTCTCTTTGATTGACAGCATAAACACCACCTGTCTGCCCCAGTTTGGCTACAAGCACGTTCTGTCTCTGACGGAGAAAGTGGGCCGCTTCACAGAGGAAGTGAAGAAGCAGATGGTGTCCAGGAACCGAGATGCCCCAGAGGGAGGCTTTGATGCCATCATCCAGGCTGCTGTGTGCAAGGTGGAGAGAGACAGACTGAATGTGCACACACACAATCGTTTTCTCCTCTGTCACACACATATAGACTCAAAAACATGACAGGATTTCAAAACAATACAAAAATATGTTATATGATTAGAGTTGAAGGTAATCAATAATGGCTTTGCTGCTGAGGTTTTGCTGATGTGTGTCAACTAGAGGCCGAACTACATTGTTTGACCTTCCCTTCATTATTTCATGGTTTGATGGGAACCAGGAGCAGATCGGCTGGCGCCCTGGTGCATCCCACCTCCTCATCTTCACCTCAGATGCAAAGACTCATGTAGCTTTAGATGGTCGCCTGGCTGGAATCGTGACGCCCAACGACGGACAGTGCCACCTCAACTCTGAGAACATGTACAGCATGTCGACTACCATGGTTAGTGTATAATTGTGTGTTTGGTTTTCAGAGGCGGTAAGAACGGAAAGATTTCAGTGTTTATGTGTGCAATTGCTAACCACACCATCCCGTTTTCCCCCACAGGATTATCCATCTCTAGCATTGATCACAGAGAAGATGTCGGAGAACAACATCAACCTCATCTTTGCTGTCACCAACCCTGTGGTTCCTCTGTACCAGGTCAGGAGCACTGCTGTTCATTCGGCATTTTATTTTTTGAGTTCAGTTCAAGACTTTCATGTACAACATACTGAATGTGCAGTCAAATTCTGCGGAGCCAAATAAAACAGAGACTAATGTTTCTGAAAAATGAAAATAAGTCAATTAAGCAAATGTTTTTAAACAGAAACTGAGAAGATGACAAATTACAGTCTGTAATCATCTCATCTTGAACATACAGTACGCTTTAAACCAAAGTCCTCCAAACCTCACTGGTTTTAAAACAGAGATTCTTGGATCCTGCACTGGAAGAATGGAAATTCAAAATTAATCAGGCTATTACACACTGTTTGGACACAGCAGCAAGATACAAACTCAGTTTTTCCCAAATTGGAAACAGTGTTGAAACCAACGTTTTACATGCGTATTCATAGGCATTAGAGAGAACGCAAACTGTCATTGTTCATAAAGAGGGAGGCATGAGTTCAAAGACGGGCACACTGCTCTCTGCTTCTTTTAGGGTGTTTTTGTCAATTATGCAACTGTTAACGTTTGGTACAACGGTCTCAACACCATGACACCAGTTCAACCAGTGTGACATTACTGGTTAGAGTAACAACCATGAACTTCCCTTTATTTTCTTGCTCTGTTTTTTTCCCAGCATTAACTGTCCTTTTTGTCTCAACTCAGGAAAAAGCGAAAAAGTTGTTGATATTTTCCAACAAAAAAGTTTAATAAAAAATTCTATCGATGCTATAAATTGCTGGAAAATGTAATGACACATTATTAAATCATCTCCACTGATTACATAATATGTAAAACATTTTAAGTGTCATAAAAATGTCATAATAAGAATTTAATAACTCATAAGAACGTAAAAATGAATTATCCTGTCATTACCGATTGTTATCATTTGACCATCAGCAAAAATGTTTTGAAGAAACAAATATTGACTTGGATGTTTACTCATTATATATCACAAACAGGTAGAACTTACTATATATTCACAAGCTTTTAAAGTATTTGGCAGTTTATGAGGGGTGTATTTTATATATATTTGTAACACATGATACATTATTGAACATAAATGGATCCTGTATTTTCCTTGACTTTGTAGGATGACAACAGTCTTCCAGTCTGTCTATCTTTCTGTCTTAACAGAACTACAGTGAGCTGATTCCTGGCACCACAGTAGGAACTCTGTCCAATGACTCAGGCAATGTTGTTCAGCTCATACTGAAGGCCTACGCTGTAAGTGTTAAACACACACACATACACACACACACACGCACACACACACACACACATACACGCACACACACCCTAGGCTAGACAGTGTTCCAGGGAATGACATACATTTGTTGACACACACCCACAGTGTCTGCGTCATACATACAGTCGAGCCAGAGTCTTACTAGAAATTCCACAGTGGCAGAGGTGTGCAGATGACCAAATGTGGGAGACTCCCTGCTTTGCTTGTTATTTATTCAAGTCTTATTATGCAGAGTGAATGAGCTGAAAATTTATACTATCATAAACCGTGGCTGTAACTTGAATGTGAACATGATGAATAAGTAGTAGGAAGCCTCAAGCACACAAATTGGGGAAAAAACAGACTTGAAATAGAACTACTTTGCATTTTCATAGTTTATTCTTTTGCAGTTAAGTGTACATATAAGTAAAGAATGGAAAAAAATGTCACCAACTTTGAAATTAGTTTTGAATTAGTAGGACTTGATCTCAGCTTGTGACTTGATTTGGCACACCCAAATCTGAAATCTTGATGCAAGTCTGTATTCTCATCTTTCCATGTGTTTTCTGCTCTTGATGTCATCAGAAAATTCGTTCCAAGGTGGAGCTGGAGCTGCAAGGCGTCCCGGAGGAGCTCTCTCTGTCCTTTAACGCCACCTGTTTGAATGGAGAGTTCATCCCTGGCCTCAAGTCCTGCTCTGGACTAAAGATCGGAGACACGGTCAGTCCAGCAAGACCTTTCCATAAGGGCCGCAAGGATAGTTTCACATTAATTCACATATTCACTACACATACAGATTACATACAGATAATCTAATACCAAAATCCAACATCAATTGTCAACATAGCAGAATCAATGAAAGCTTGATATAAATACTATAAGTACACTATACAAGTAGTATATAAAATACTAAATGTACTATGTAATACCTATAATGGTCCAAGGACACAAAGCCAGTAGTTTGATATACTTGAAACTTGCTGGGAAACAGTTGTATCACTATATGTTTACTAGTGTTAATAGTCTCATCCTCTGTGTATTGTCACAATTAGCAGTTACACAATAAGCAGTTACATTGCAAAAAGCATTCTTCTCAACACCTTTTCCATTTAGCCTCCAAGATGTATTTTCTTATGATAAGAAAAAAATCTTGATGAGATTCATTCTTTTGTTCTTAGTGTAGTTTCCACAGTTTCAGAAATTTTCTAGAAATTATGTCAATATCCTGCAACAAGACTGGATAAAGCAGACTGCTGCATGAAGTATTAAAAGAAGTACCTTGCAAGGCAGCTGGATTCGCGAGATCACAAGATCAAGCAAGAATCCATCTTGTCAGGCTTCAAGCTATGTGCTTGTGTCCGAACCACCACTGGTTCGGACCAATTAGTATCCTATGAGGATTCTCGCGTGATCTTGCAAATCCAGCTGCCACGCAAGGTAAGACAGTGATAGATAGTGATAGACAGATGGTTCATCCAGTCATTTACCAAGTATTTTTTGAAAGTGCCTGTCCTTTTCCAAACAGTTTCCATGGACAACCTCTCAGATGGTTCTCTGTAACACTGAAAGAATAAAACAGGATTTAAAATCCCCAAAGAAATTGGTGTTCATAAGAAAATAGGTTCAAATTTCATGCCTACTTTTGCACCTTCAGTCAATATGTATCTCTATGGATTAAAAATACCAAGGGACTAATGGTGGTCATGACTACTTGATTGCAAAAATAACATATCAGTTAGTTCCTTGTACTATTTTTCATTGTCTTTTTTGTCTCTTTCCATTTCCTCTCTTGCTGCTATCTACAGTATATCTTCAACGTGGGTTTTTCCCCGTTAGCTCATGGTGTCAAAGAGCAAATGGCAGAAAAAAGTATATCAATGCTGTCTCTGGCCTTGTCTTTCTTAGTTGATGTTTTCTTGTCTTTCTGTCCTTTTTCTATCAGCTCTGTTTCTTTCTTTAACAGAGCAATCTGTCTGCTTAAAGAGTTCCCTCCTCTTCCCCCTCTTTTGCATTTTTTCTTTATCGCAGCTTCTTTGGCTCTTTTCCTTGTTCTCTCCTCACTCCAGGTGACATTTTTTGGCCTCCACACATTTCTTTTTCTCTGCCTCAGCTCTTCTTATTTTCTCCATATATGGCTGTCTCTCCAGATGTAGTAACTGCCCTTTTTGGACATTTACCAGATTGGGATGTAATGCAGAATGAACAATTACTTTGACCGAATACATATGGAGACATTGCCTATGTCACGTCTTTAAGCTGTTTCTTGTTAAAGGAGCCTACAGTGAATAAACAATGCTGGAAATTTGAGCAGCTATTAAACGAACATTGAGTGAGTCATTTAAGTGTGGTTACATGTTATGTAATATACACCAGAGTCATACAGACACATTATTTCTGTACTAGCCACAAAACATTTGTCACATTACTGTATCTACACACATACACTTCACTATGTCTTGTGTGTATCTGATTTTGTAGAATTAGGATGCAGAATCTCTATGCCATGAAAAAACATTAAAACTAAATACTTCTTTCATCCAAAGTTTGACATGTTACAATGTCTCTTCCCTCCTCTCATCCAGGTCACTTTCAGTGTGGAGGCCAGAGCTCGTGGTTGCCCCAAACAGAAGAAGAAAACCTTCATCATCAAGCCTGTGGGCTTCAAGGACGCCCTCTCCATCACCGTCACCTTCGAGTGCGACTGCAAGTGCCAGACCAAAGCCCAGCCCAACAGCCCGAAGTGTAACCATGGCAACGGCACCTACGAGTGTGGCATCTGCTTGTGCCACCCAGGTCGCTTGGGACCACACTGTGAGTGTGCCGAGGGCGACTATAATCCCACAGAGCAGGACCGCTGCAGTGGACCAGCGGGCTCCGGAGGGCCCCAGTCTGCGATTTGCAGCGGCCGCGGGGACTGCGTGTGTGGCCAGTGTGTGTGCCACAGCAGTGACTTTGGCAAAGTCTGGGGCAAACTGTGTGAGTGTGATGACTTCAACTGCCTGCGCTACAAGGGGGAACTGTGCTCAGGTAAGATTGTCACTTTATGAGCTAAACTTACAAGGAGGCAGAATTTTTTGTCTTAAAATTAATTTACTTTAGCATCTTATGCTGTCAATTAGAAAATCAACTGACAATGATTTCAGTTATCAATTATTTAAGTTATTTATCAAGGAAAACAGGCTAACATTCACTGGTTACAGCTTCTAAAATGTGAGGATTTGCTGCCTCTCTGTGTGTTATATCTAAAATTCAATATCTGTGGGTTTTGGACTTTTTGCAAACATCATTGAGATTTGCTGAAATTCATTTTTTTAATCTTTTATGGACCAAATATTTGGCATGTTATTAGAAAAAAAGAATGCAGGCTAACAAATAAACCACTCTTAACACTAATCTTAAATTGCAACCTTATAAATGAGTATTAAAACATGACACTTTCCTTGCCATGTATAAGAAATAAATAAAATACAGAAGAAGAAGAAGGCCACTTCAGGCAATGATGTGGCACTGATGGCCTTCTTCTGGCCCGAACAAAATGGATGTGAGCCTGAAATGGCCCACATGTAAAATAGCAAATACAGCCAAAGTATCCCGAATCAGATGTGGGCCTTTTTTAGTAAAGATGCGGTATTTGTATTCTGGATGTGGGGGCCAGTTCTGGTTTATCTGGTTTGTTCTTGGTTGACATACGGCTTGCATGTGGCCCAGATCTGAGAAACAGGGGTGGACCGCCCAAGTGCCATCATTCTACGCGGTATGTGGGCCGGATGAAAGTGCCAAAAGAGTTGGGTGTGGGCCGGATCTGGGCCAGATCTTGCCTGGTGGAGCCAGGCAAAAAGCTGTTGTAAATTTTGCTGTAGTACTGTTAATATGTCACTTTATTAAGTTTTAATATTTTTTCAGGCAAGAAAGTAACCATTTAGATTGCCAATATGGGGTCAGTTTTTCCAAACCGCCAATGTTTTCGGAGATATGAGGAGAAGCTGATGACCGACCGATCGACATGCATCGTCATCCCGGGGCAGAGTCAGACTGGCCATCAGGAGTGGGGGCTGGTCACTATGTGGGCCACTTGAGCAGCCCATTATACAAAACAAGAGCCTCTTATGTCTTCTCGCCCCTTGATGTCACCAAACATTTAACCTCTTGCTAAGACAGGCTTCTTAACTTTGTTTGGAAAAAACAAGGAAAACAAGGAAGTTATGTCTCTAACAGAGGAAGGTCTTAACATTTTGGACTCTTCCTCATTCAATCATACTATAAAAATTGACTGGGTCAAAAGATTTCTAAAAGATTCAGATAGCATTTCTGTTTAAAAAAGTAGGTGGTCTTAATTGTTTATTAATGTGCCTTTATGCTGTCAGTAAACTTCCTATCGTCATTTGTTGAAAATTGGTTTAACAACAACAACATTTTGCTTGTAAAACAGCTGTTTAACTGTGAAGGGCTTCTGTATTCATATGAAGATTTTATAGAGGAATATAGTGTTCCTGTCTCCCAAAGTGAGTAATTAATGCACTGTCAACAGGCATTATATGCCCATCACGTTGCTTATCACATATATTCCTAATATAGAAGACAAATGCTATTTTTGTAATTATATGGTGGAAACGCTAGAACATGTGTTTATTCAGTGTGTACATGTGACAATGTTTAGGGATGATTTTCAGTTGGATCTAAAATATATTTCAGTAAGGAAATTTTCTAAAAAAACATGGTTTGTTATTAACAATCCTAATTTCTCCAGCAATGAATAATATGTCAATAATTTTTTTTTACATTTATAGAATGAAATTCTTGAAGAAGTTACCATTTTATATTACATTTAAACAAACAGATCTAAGTATATATCTCCCAACATTTCATACACAGTCCAGCCATATACTAGGTTTTGAGCTAGTCTTGTTTAAGAAAAAATGCTGGAACAAATGCTTTTGTGTTGTGTTCTGTGATAGTAAACTTAATATGTTTGGGTTGTGGACCATGGGTTGGGACAAAACAAGACATTTTAGGTTACATCTTGGGCTTTGGAACATTTTTTACCATATTCTGACATTTTATATAGACTAAACGACTAATCGTTTAATTGAGAAAATAATCAACAGATTAATGGATCATTTTTTACAGCCGTACTGTACATACAGCTTATTAAAGTGTGATGTGGAAACCTTAAACCTCCAGTGCACTTACACAGAGAATTGACTTTACAATGAAGCAGGAGACATCGTGTGTCAAGTAGTCAGGAGCAGTACTAGTATGACACTGAAGTAGGAGACTGAAAGTAGAGAGGAGGTTAAAATGGCCCACAGATTGTCCTATCATCATGTCCATTATGTGTGTTTCTGGTAGAGAATGTGTGTACCTTTTTAGTCAGTGCAGGCAGTCCTCTTCACCACACTGACTTGCCACTCACCTCATCTGGGAAGAATTACATACAATAACAACTCCTTTCTGCCCAGGACATGGGCTCCATTCACAATAAACATATGGTGCGGTGCGTGTATCGTGTGTGTGTGTAAGCTCAGGTTGTGTGTTTGTATCAGCCAGGCCAAGCTTTTGTACCACCTAGTTCAACAGGATTCATGAACAAAGATAAAGCTTTTGCAGGTTTGACGGTAGCTTTCTCTGGTCAGAGGGGACTCTCACCTTCCTGAAAGTTTCTCCATCGCAGTCAGGATTTCTAAACAGTGGGAATGAGTTTGTGTTTGGTAATTGTTGAGAGCTTTAACTACTCATCTTCTCATGTTTTAAGGAGACAGTATGTCATCAAGTCAAAGCACATGTTGATGTTAGCCAGATGATGTTTATAATTGATATCTGTTCTATGAGTGACTTTTTACTGTGGGATTAGCCGTGTACAGTAGCTGTTAGACAATACATACAGTAACCTGTCAGTCTTTTTCTGTTAGCAGTTCACTTGCTTTAAGCACAGGCAGTTTTTATATATTTTCTTGCAAGAAATCCATAAAAATAAGCTTACCATTGAATAGACTTTTGAAACATTAAGATTTGACTCGCTGGCATTTTGTTTTTCATCCCTGAGCCCATTTAATACCTGACAGTTGGTTTTGGAAATGAACTGGTTCAAAAAATCTTGGTTCATGACTCGTAAAGGAATAGTTTGACATTTAGAAAAAAATAAATCATTATTATCATTAAAATTACTCATATTCTTGCTGAGAGTTATACTAGAAAAACAATACTATTCTCATGTCTGTACATTAAGTATGGAGCTAGAGCCAAGAGGTGATTAGCTTAGTTTAGCATAAAGACTGAAAGCAGGGAGAAAAAGCTAGCCTGGCTCTGTCCAAAGATCTAAAATACACCTGTTAACACCTCTAAAGCTCACATATGAACACGTAGTATCTTGTTTGTTTAATGTTTACACAAACAGTTTTGGAGAAAGGTAAGCTAGCTATTTCCCCCCTCCTTTATGCTAAGCTAAGCTAATCACCTTCCGACTCTAGCTCTGTGCTTAACACGCAGTCATGAGAGTGGTATTGATCTTCTCATCTAACTCTCGAAATGTCAGACTACTCCTGTAAATACAGTATATGGCAAGACTAAAATCTCAGAGACAGGAAACACAAAGAAAGAATTACAAGAAAATGACAAAATTGCCCCCATAAAATGCTATGAACAGGGAACATGTAACCAAAATTAACAGGCCTTTATTACAACTACTTTACTTAATCAAGACAATTCCTCTTAGTTACTGATTAGTAGTTAAATGCATGAACTGGTATTGCTGAAGGGATATTTTAATCGAACGCTGCTAATTGCATAACACTGCTGCTTTCCTGCCTCATACTTCATTGTCAGACCTCACATATATCTCTCAACTCACTCATATATCTGCTGCACTCAGACAGAAATGTTTTGCTGTATTCCCCAAAGCCCATAGATTAACATGAAAATACCTTTGTGCTTACTCATTGGCTGGTGTGGTGTTAGGCTAAAAATAAACCCATGTTTGGTCAGAAAAGGGCCAAGTGGGGGTGTATTGGAAATGTTCTGAGTATGTGTGTGTAAAACATGGTCTGCTTGTTTTGTAATACCTTATTCAGAGCAAGAGCCATTCTTCTTCCCCCGCAGAATGGTCTAATTAAAAGCCAGTGGTTCTGTGGTCAAGTGGTAAGGACAGTTTGTTCATAGATCATCTTTTATCCAGTCACACTGCTCCAAGTGGTTTCCTGTATTATTATTTATCTGGGCATTGTGTTGTGGTGATAGGCTGCAATGTTTTCTGCATTGTCACTCTCTTATTGGCATGCACACACATACACCGTGCACAAATTCACTCAGACACACTCTGAATCATGCAGACAAAAATAAAAGCCCCCTAGACACCACGGGAACACAATGAAATAGGTTTTAGATTTCCAACAGTTGCAGAAATATGACTTACTATTTCTGCTTTCCAGTGTTTGGGAATAAAAGCCAAAACCTCCATACTTACAAAGCTGAGAAATGTTTTAGCAACCATAATTTGTCATATTGAAAAATGATGGTTGTAACACTTGGAATGAATGTGAATACATTTGATGAAAACCTTGTGTCCTGTGATGCTAGCTTTTTATGAACTGGAAGAAATAGCCTTGCAAGGTCAGTGTGGACTTTTATACAGAGAGTACAACATAGGCTTGTGGTAAATTCACTCATTTAAAACGCTCAAGAAGCAACGGCCAGTCATCACAAAGTCATACTGAGCAGCCAAACATTGTTCAAATTCGCCACAGAGTTTCCAAAATTTCTTAAGACAAAATTTATCAGGCTGAATTTTGGGAAATGTGTATAAAATAGTGGACAAGACATTTCCGTTTGATGGAACTGTGCAGCCATAAAAACAGAGAGTCTTGATGCTGAATATTTCCATTTAAACATTGTATAGCTTCAATGAAGAGCTGGAACAAGCTGATACTAAATATACTGCATATGATACTGTCAGATCAAGTGGAATAAGATGATTTTAAGACCCTTAAAGACACTTAAAGGAGAAATAAAAAGGAATAACAGTCTGTTGAAGAGTTAACTGATCATTTTACTAAAAATATGAGCTAATATTAGCTCATTGTTTAAAACAAATGATGCACAGCCATTGAAATTACAATCAATTCTACCACTAAGTACTCTCACCTATGTACCTTACTCTTTCTCAATTCCCACCACTCCCTCATTTTCACGCAGGATTTCTCTTGGTCACATTGTCCTCCTCCCCTTTCTTGTTTTTTTGCTTCCTCTTTCACTTTACCACCCTTCCTTCTTCGGAAATAGAAGTTATAGCAGTGTATAAAACAGCAGTAAACAGCTATATCAGTGGCTTTGCTGAAGAGCATTCATATTAGGGCTAACACATTAAACTTTTCAAATCCACAGTTGTAGTAGTAGTGTGTTGTACTATCAAACAATTTTCAAACCACTGTGTCTAAGGATAACAAATATATCAGGATGAACAGTGTGTAAATCTGCACATAATATTCTATAAGACATTTCAAATTTTTAATCCAGCCTTAAACAATGACATCTTCAATTTGAATATTTTACTCAAACTCTGATATATTTCAGTGTAGCACTGGCACAAGTAGACAGCAAATATCAGCATATATGATGTGCAGAAAACCCTCGTAACAGAACATCAAAGTGGGTATTAGGAAAATTAGGGTTCAAATTATTGGAATGGCATGGTTGGAATTTTAACCCTCTATGCTATCCTTTTTCTCTCCTCCTCTATCCTTTCTTGCTTCCCTCCCAGGCCATGGTGTCTGTAACTGTGGCTTCTGCCAGTGTGCACCAGACTGGCAGGGTGAGAACTGTAACTGCTCCAGACGTACTGACACCTGTATGTCCAACCTGGGTCTACTCTGCAGTGGCAGGGGCCAGTGTGTGTGCGGGGCCTGTGAGTGCACCCAGCCCGGTGCCTACGGGGCCACGTGTGACAAGTGCCCCACCTGTCCTGATGCCTGCACTATGAAGAAGTGAGTCTGCACACAGACGCATATACACACAGGCTTGTCGGGAAAGCTGCTTGAAATGAACTGATGGCCTGATTGATGTCTTTTCTCCTGGCAGGGAGTGTGTGGAGTGTAAGCACTTCAAGAGAGGCAAGCTGTTTGTGGACAACACCTGCTCTCGTATCTGCAAGGATGAGATTGAGCTTGTGGATGAATTAGGTGAGACACCCAGCTGACCAAAGATATACAGTACTAGTCAAAAGTTTGGACACACCTTCCCATTCATTTGAATGAGAAAGTGTGTCCAAACCTTTAACTGGTACTGTATAGTTGTCACACACCTCAAAGGCCTCTTAAATATGAACAAAAACTCTTACATTGAGAATTTTGCACTTATAAAATTCCAAAAAATAGCTCTGTAATCTTCACAGCAAACTTCCAGAGAATTGCAAAGCCCTGTTCACATCTGGTGATGGAGGCAGATAAGAAACCTGTGTTGGACATTTTCTCAGTAGTTATTAAAGACAGAGCAAAACAGAGCTAAAAAAAAAAGGCTACTGTTCGACTTACATTCATCAGGGGGGCAGAAACACGACTCTAAATGTATGTCAATGTTGTTCTTTGTCTACTGGAAGTGTAAATAAGCACCTTTTTGCTAACATGTTCACTTCTAAGGTGATAATATGTCAATGTTGTGTTTACAGTTTGTTGTGCTGCCTCCAAGTGGCCCAAAAATCAATTAAAGTTGCTTTAAAGTTTTAGAAATACTGTATTCTTCATGACCAAAAAAGATATGTTTAAATGTGTGTTGTGGAGTTTACATTTTGTGTTACTCGTTGAAACACATGGTGTATCCTTGATACCTTGAACCACGTTGAATGCATGTCCTTCCACATAAAACATTTGCCAAAGCAGATTTTTTTGATCATTTTAAATTCTGCATTTACTGTACAAGTAACTTGCTTGTTGTCTTCTTCTTCACTGCCTTTGTTGGCACATCGCTGCATTTGTAGATCAGTGGGATAGTGTGAAACCATCTGCAGGAATGTGTATTATGTAACCTGCATGAATAAATCTAGTCATGAGAGCAAACAAAGGAGGGACCCACCCATAAAAACAATATCTCCACAACGCTACTAGTGGTCAAAAAACTCCATTATGCTTTGACTAACTGATGTACAATTTTCCTTTTGCTCCTCCATCCAGTGCTTCATGATACAAATGCTGTGAACTGCACTTACAAGGATGAGGATGACTGTGTGGAGCGTTTCCAGTACTATGAGGACGCTAGTGGCAAGTCCATCTTGTATGTCGTCAAAGAGCCAGGTAAGATATGCTGCGTGAACCATGTCACCAAAACAAACATTGAATTATAGTAACAGTGGTTCAGATTATATGATGGAAGCCAAAGTCACAGATAAAATTCATCACCACAAAAGCATCATGATGCAACCTATATTTGTTTTTTAGTATATTAGTATCTAGAAATATATATCCTAGCAAATCTCCTCACCTTGCTAAGTCAGCGTGCTTTTTCTTCACTCAAGCAGTTGTCACTTCCCTGCTGCATGCCCTTCATCTGCTTGTTAAATGGCCAAACAGAGAGAGTGCGGGGCAGTAAAACAGCCTTTTAATGACCACCAGTGCCCGCAGAGAACGTCTGTCCCGTGGGTCTGCCTTTAATGAATGCGTGTGTTTAATTAAGACACAACTGGGTAGCAGAAAAGTACACCAAAATTTGCCTTGAACACAGTGCACCCCGCCGTGTCAAAGAGGGTCGTAAACAGCTGCCCAGCTCCTTGAGGAACCTGCTGACTCTACATATCCTCAAGAGGAAAGCAGCAGAAGGAGAGAGAGGAAACTAAGTAAGCAAAAGAAAGGGATAGAGAACATTTTAAAAAGAAAACATGAAGCTGTATACAAAGGAGAAAGACACAGGAGGGGAAGATGGAAAACAATCAGAGGAGGACTAAGCATGTTCTCATTTAGAAGTTAATAAATAATGTGGCAGATATAATCTTGTAGCACCAACGTGACATGATTTGTATGTAAGCAGTAATGGTATAGAGATCAAAAGGGTCAGTTGAAAAGCAGGAAACAGAGCAAAGTAAGAAAGAGGGAGAGAGGAAGGAGTGAAGCTTTGATGTTGCCTGTAAAAGTTCACCCTGGTTGCCCCACTAAGTTACCCAACACTTAGCTATCCATACACCCATGTACATAGAAGCACGTATAATCAAATGGTTAGATATACAAGTGTAAAGGTAAGGCATTTTTGCCAGCAATGAACAAAATGAACTGTTGCCAGACTTCAGTTAATGCTCCCAGTGACCATGAACACAAATCTCACCCTAGAAAAGTGTAGCATCGGCACTGAAAATGGGGTTTCAAATGTTATTTACACAACTGTTGAGATGATGATGTGACCGGTTTTCTCCTGAAACTCCTGAATTTGTGAACAACTATTTAAATTAGATGTTGTCGGAATAAAATGAAGGATGACTCTGCGACTACAGTACTCTCGCTCAAGTTTATGCAGAATTTTAATCGGTGGATGTAATTTTGGAGAACATCAACGTATTTGGGAATAGCTAATGATGGGAAAAAAATGACCAAGGAATGCACAAAAAGCAATGTGTTTTTCCAGTCTGGTGTGGGAAGGATACATGTTAGTGACTTTTTGAAAGAGAGGACTGTCAGTCATGTGCTGTACAGCCTAATGAAACTATGCAAATCAAATTCCTACTGTGTCTTGCCAGACCACAATGAGGGAAAGATGATTTGTGGCTTGGTTATAATAGGTTACTATTTTCCACTTCAGCCCATCCTCCTCTGAGCTTTTTGGTATTTAACAGCCCCATTATCCCATATCTGCCCTTGTTCTCTTGCATCACTTCATAAATCTGATAGCCCTAAAAAAGCACCTGTCATTTATTCTAGATGGAACCACACCACCTTGGCTTCCTCAAGCACACTCTTGAATCTGAAAAGTAAAAGCTTTTAGCAGAAGAAACATCAAATTCATGTGCGTAAAGGAAGCAACAGAGAGGAAACAGCATTATGAAATCAGACTTCCTCTGGCCTGGCCTTGGGCTTATCTTCTCCTGTTTGTCCACTTTCCTCATACCTTTATCTCTCCATGCTTCCATCCAGACTGCCCCAAGGGTCCAGACATTTTGGTGGTGCTTCTGTCAGTGGCAGGAGCCATCTTGTTTCTAGGCTTGGCGGCTCTGCTTATCTGGAAGCTGCTCGTTACCATCCACGACAGACGGGAGTTCGCCAAATTTGAGGAAGAACGCGCTCGTGCCAAGTGGGACACGGTGAGTGACTTCAGCATGAGGCGGCAAATGCGTGTAAATACTCTGATGTGCTGTACTTGGAAACTAGGAATGTGGTGTTTGTTCAATACCAAGATCAAGGTAGTTATCTTTCAGTTAGATTGAAGTAAAAAAAAATCCATGCCCCTTTATTTTCTAACCAGTTGTAATAACAATTCCTCCTTTTTTGGACTCTTTGAAACACACAAACATGCCTGCACTTTCATACACACAAAAGGCCACACAGGCAGTCTCTCTCTCTTGTTTTCTGAAGATGTTTTCTATTATTTTTGTGGCCTGCTGTTACTCCCAGCTGAACAAAAGGCAGTCAGCGGAAGGGCTGGGTTTAAATTTGCTAACGCTAATTAGCCTTCACTGGTAATAGGCCTCTTTGTGGCCTCAAAAACACCCAAATCTCAAAGGACTGAAACCACAAAGAATCATAGTAGTTTTAAGATGCTCAGTGAGTAACGGAAGTGAGAACATGAGCCACACATTTATATTTATCTGAACTACAAGGCCAGATACCACAAAGAATGACATCATGTGCATAATGAGATGGAGAGATTAGATGACATGTTATTTTAATTTCAAATACATGTTTTCCAAATTACCTTTTTAGGTTTTCCCTGCAGGTTTTCTCTCCTCTTGAATCACAGTCAGAAAAGCATTTCTTATTTATTCTCTGTCTGTCAAACTCGCCTAAACTCACGTCTCTTCGTGTGTATTTGACTCACAGGGACACAATCCTCTCTACAAAGGAGCCACTTCCACCTTCACAAACATCACGTACAGAGGAAAAGACTGATGCTACTGAACAAGGATGAAGAATGAAGGATGAAATAGACTTTTACTGTCCTTTGTGGGAAGGCACAGAATCATGTGCAGGTCTCTACTGTCACAAGACAATAAATGATAATTAATTATTATTTTTGTAAATATGTAGAAATGATTCTGAGGACATATTTTATCAGGGATTTGTCATAAACACCCATTCATACTACACTGAGACATATGATATTGTTTTGATTTTGTGTGAATGACTAAGAACTGTTGTGTTGGCAAAAATAAAGGTTTAGTACACCCAAATCACAAAACAGCATATTTACATACTTACCCTTGCTGTGTATATACTTTTTATTTTATTTGCCCCTGTTTTGCATATCTCTGAAGTCACCATAATCCCGAATTGGGGGCTAATGGAACCTAATTTGCTCAAACCATCCAAAAATTACATGTGAAATGGTGGGAAAATGATGGATGGTGGAAAATAGCATCAAAAGAAAACTATTGGCTGCAAGATCTGCGGATTAATAAATCTTTCCTTGGCAAAATAAAACAAAAACTATATCCACATGACTGGAGGCACTGGGGCCAAGTGGGAAAAAATGACAAAAAAGTGATTTGGGATAACTTATCTTTGAGGTTAGAAGAAGAACTGAAGGGCAAATAATCGTATGCAGAATGTACATCATTTCCTGATTACAGTGTTGGGATTTCCTGTTCGCAGTACTCAGTAAGACTATGGTCAGATAAACTGTCCTAAATGTAGTGATATTCTACAGAAAGGATGTGGTTTGGAGTAAAAACTGTTAATTCACTGAAACCCGGTGTAGCTTCTTGTGTGGAGAAAGATAAGTGTTTTCCGTTGTGTACAGTGTTACTGATAGTATGTTATAACTAAAATATGTAGACATATTTCATTCTTTCTGTCTGATGAGGTTAACTTTACAGCCACATAAGGTCCAGGTTTGAGATGTGAAAGACAATGGCTGGGCCAAAACATAATTTAAAATGAATAAGTAGCTGATTACAAATTAATGACATATTATTTTTAGATACATTAAGCAAATGTGACACTATTCTAAAAAAAGTCAAATTTTGAAAAGAACCTCTTAATGACTGCCAGGTTTTTAAATTTACGACAGTGACCAATTTCTGCTCCTTTTCCTTCCTTCCTTTCAATTTTTTAAAATGCCTTTAAATGCCTTTAATTAGCTCTTTATAAAACCCTCTCAATATTTGATTATATATTAGGCTATTTTGCAGTCTGTTAGTGCCAATCAGCCCACTTGGGATGCACATCACTCAACATGAAGGGCTACTGTAATTAATGCATGAGCTTTAATGGCAACCAGGATTTTCTAATTAATGACTAAATTTAATTAGTATTAGTAATCTCATGCACAGATTACATTACAGAAGACTGAGATAGAAAATCAATACTTGTTTAAAATGATTTCTATTCTGAATAAATGATTGTGCTGTTGTGCCAAGACTGTCACAGGAGTGTGCAGGGCTCTTTGTCAGCAATGCACTGCTTCCATCTCCTGGACTTAAACTGCAAGTATACCATGAAGTAGTTCATCTGTCCAAAAGAATGACACCAAGTACACAAGATGAACTATCTCAGATGACTTATTTATTGTACATGGATCAGTAAGTTCAGAAGATTAAAGCAGTGCATTACTGACAAAAAGCCTTGCACACTCACAAAGCAATTAAATTATCAGTGCGTAAAATGCGCACGGCGCCTTTCTCAGTTTGGAGACACACTTATCATTCTTCCTGCTGTGTGATGACTACATGCATTTCATAAACACAAAAGAAAAAAGATGCACCACAAACAGTTGTCAGAAACAATTAAATTAGTTGCAGAAATACTGAAGTTTTTAGAAAATAACATTCAGTGACGTGAATAATAGGATTGGTAAAACTTGCCATTAACCAAATCCATTGAGACTTAAGCAAGTGAAAAGTTGCATTTAGAAGTAACTGTAGTCACTAAATTTTAAAACAAAACAAAAGAAGCAAAACTAAACAAAATGAAAGGTGTTTTAGAGAGGTCTGTTTGTCCACTAACTGT
Source organism: Thunnus thynnus (assembly GCF_963924715.1). NCBI lineage: Eukaryota > Metazoa > Chordata > Actinopteri > Scombriformes > Scombridae > Thunnus > Thunnus thynnus. Next base: position 13,413,840 of record NC_089536.1, on the reverse strand, counting down.
GGCTTTGTTTTTTGCTATCTGTGTTGTTTGTGCATGGCTTTAAGATGTCCTGTATACAGAGGAAGCCACTAAAACCACTATAACCTGCCTAAGCATATAACTACATTCTTCATCAAGGTGTGGCTTGGTCACGTTCTCTTATTTGGTTTGTTTAGGTAGTGTAAGAGTGCAAAACTGGTGACACTTGTTGATGATTCAAAACACAGGCTTAAGTAAAGCATGACTACTGACTGACTCATATCGATTTTATACAGGGTGTATCATGGCAAATGTTGCTCACTGTAAACAAGTGATTAAGTCACGTGAGTTTGTGTGACTTAATGGATAAAGTACCATTTCAATGAGGCCCAGCTGAGACCAAGCCCCCTGTTGGTCACAATAGCACAACTCACATCTATGCTCATAACTAACCAGTCACTGATTTCACCAAATATCACAAGCAGTTTAGTCACAGAGTTAAGAGTTTAGAGTTGAATATTTGAGAAAGTCAAAGCCCACCTTTGTTGAGTTTTCTTTGAAAGGTAGAGTCTACTGTTTGAGCAGAGGAGTTTCATTTTTGTCTACTCTTAGAGGAGACACTGCAGCTGTTCACAGGAAGACTGTGGTCTCCTCAAGTCCGCATCTGCTGGCCCTGAGAGTCATATCTGAGCTCTGTGCAGGTTTTGAGGGTCAAACTATTAGATTTGATAAAGCCAACTCCCACCAAGAGGAATGTGAAGAGGTAGAAATTACCTGTTGGAGCAGAGGAAGATTTTTTATTTTTCAAAGAGCAGATACTGCATGTGTTCAGAGTAGGACTGCAAGGTCTCCTCAAGTCAACATCAGAAATTAGCCCTTAGACTCATTGCTGCTAAGGTTTCAGTTGTTAGCTGAAACCTGACAGGCAGAGGTCAGCATCCGGGCAAGAACCAGGAATATCACCCGGGAGTCCTCCCAGTAAGAGCTGCTGCTTTGGACTTGTGGAAACCAGCAGCTTATACAGTTTACACCTTGGTGCAAACAGGCAGGCAAAATAAGTTGTTGCTTTGATGATAGCAGGAGGTGCCATCAGTAACGCACCAGTCATTGTTTTACTGGGTTGCTATTTTGGACAATTGCTGGTGTCCAGGTGTGGCACCATATACAATAATTACCGCCTCAAGTACTTCACAGCAACATGCATGCTAATTAGTATATGCCCCAGTGTCTTTAACTACAACATGCTGCGAAGCAATCCCCTGCCCATTGTGACTAACCTCCATGGTTATGGTTAATAAACCAACATTGTTTGTTCAAAACAATGAACAAAAGCTCTGTAGGAAACTAAGCTGCTCTGTCACTTAGCTTAGTTAAGCTAAGATAGACCTTTTTCACGGCAGACATTTTGACTTGTCAAGTGAACGATTGCTCTATTCTATTAATTGTCCCAGTAAGCCATGTCAGTGAGTGGACATGCACAACAAAATAATGTAGCAAGGGTCTATTAATATGGGTTGAGCCAAATGCTGCTACTTGCTAAATTGAACCTTCTTCTTTTGGCTGCTTCCATTAGGGGTCACCACAGAGGATCATCTGTTTCCATCTCCTCCTGTCTTCTGCATCTTCCTCTGTCGTGCCAACCACCTGCATGTCTTCCCTCACCCTATCCATAAACCTCCTCTTTGGCCTTCCTTTTTTCTTCTTGCCTGGCAGCTCCATATTCAGCATCCTTCTCCCAATATAACCAGCATCTCTCCTCCACACCTCCAAACCATCTCATTCTCACCTCTCTCGCTTTGTCTCCACACCGTCCAACCTGAGCTGTCCCTTTAATATACCCGTTCCTAATCCTGTTCATCCTCTTCACTACCACTGAAAATCTTAGCATCTTCAACTCTACCACCACCTGTTTTTTCATCAGTGCTACCACCTGCAAACCATACAACATGGTCTCACTACCCTCTTGTAAACCTTCCCTTTTACTCTTGCTGGTACCCTTCTGTCACAGATGCAGATCACTCCTGCACTTTCTTCTTCACCCTTCCTCCGCACTCCCCGTTACTTTGAGCAGTTGACCCCAAGTATTTAAAGTCATCCACCTTCGCCACCTTCTACTCCTTGCATCCTCACCATTCCACTGTCCTCCCTCCCATTTGCTAAGATGTATTCCATCTTGCTCCTACTGATTTTCGTTCTTCTTCTCTCCAGTGCATTCCTCCACCTCTCCAGGCTCTCCGCAACCTACTCCCTACTCTCACTACAGATCACAATGTCATCTGCGAAACATCATAGTCTACAGAGAATCTTGCCTGATCTCGTCCATCAACCTGTCTATCACCATTGCAAGCAAGAAAGAGCTCAGAGCCGATCCTTGGTGTAATCCCACCTCATACATATCCTGCACCACTCTTACATACTTCTCTGCCACTCCCGACTTCCTCATACAATACCACACCTCCTCTCAGCAACCTGTCATATGCTTTCTCAAGACCCATAAAGACACAATCCAACTCCTTATGACCTTCTCTATACTTCTCCATCAACATTTTCAAAGCAAACATTGCATCTGTAGTGCTCTATCCTGGCATGAAACCATACTGCTGCTCACTAATCATCACCTCTCCTCGTAACCTAGCTTGCACTACTCTTTCCTTTTATCCTTCTTTAATGTCCAAGTTATCATACAACTCGCCATATGCCCTTTCCTTAGCCTTTGCCACCTCTCTCTTCGCCTTACACCACATCTCCCTGTACTCCTGTCTACTTTCTTCATCTCTCTGGCTATTCCAGTTCTTCTTCACCAACCTCTTCCTCTGTATACTTTCCTGTACTTCCTCATTCCACCACCAAGTCTCCTTGTCTTTCTTCCTTTGTCCAGATGACACACCAAGTACGTTCCTAGCTGTACCCCTCACAACTTCTGCAATTCTGACTTTAAACTCAGAAATCGGGCTTTAAACTCAGAACTCAAATAACTTTTTCACATGTGGCCCTAATCCTCTTCCTTAGTCAGTTTTCCATATGAAAACTAACAGAGGGTTAGTGAGGGTCCTCAGAGGGTCCTCGCTGTAATTATTCCTCCTGTTCAAACCGGCTATTAAAAGATCCCCTTCAAATGCGATGCAGTCTGAGTTAGTCATATTAAGTAGATATCTGCCATATTTACAGTCTTTTTAGCATCAAATTCCCTCTTTTTGTTTCCTCAGACAGTGTTTCCCTGTTGAGCTGAGGTGGAAGTACAGTAAAAAAAAAAAGAGGGACTTTGACACTAAAAAGACTGTTATGTTAAATGATATCTACTTGATTTGACTCATTTGGACTGAAGCTTCATATTAGCTGCAGATAAACTTTTAAATACATTTTTACACTGAAGGAGGCTTGTGGATTTTGGTCCCCATCACTTACATTGTAAGTGCATGATGAAGGGATCTTCTAATGCCCAGTATGAACAGGAGGAATGAATATGGCAAGAAAAACCTGTTTCAATGTTCATTTGGCCACCTGACTGTTGTTTTAAAACAGACTGGAGAAATTGTGAACCCATCCTTTAAACTACAGCTAGGCTAATGACAGAGTCAGCAGTCCCCTATGGTTCACTACACAGGTGTTTTCCCCTTCTTCTCAGGAGTTTGAGGATGTGTAGTGGCTGTGGATTCCTGACACCCCTGTTGTGTTAATTCTGTCACGGCAGTACTATTTCCATCTATTCTTTTCTGATTTTTGTGACCTCAGAAAACTACCAGCATCACTCCACACATGAGAACAGATCTAACTGGCAAAAGTAACCAGCCCATTTTTCAGAAATATGTTCCTTTTTATGTCTGTAGCACATATGAATTGATGTATTGTGGCACCCACAAGCCACTCACAGACAGGAGGTTCAAACGCTGTTAAGGCAAAGACGAATAGAGAACTATGTTATATTAAAAACACCAATTTTTATTATACGAGAATCTTGTTGAATAAAATTACTTTGAGCACAAAACGACAAGTAGATTGGCAGTAGTATATTAAGAGTCAAACGCACCCCATCTGATGACAACAGCTTAACAGGGCAAAACAGCACATAAAGTAGTGCAAGAGGAGCTCACAATCTATAATGTGTATATATGGGCAGTGTGCTCTGTAGTACCAGTAATAGTATAATCAACTAATGCTGACTTCCTGGGCTAAACGGTGATGATTAGTATTATACGAATGTTTAAGTTTTCACCATTTGCAAATGTGGTTTAAATGCCCTCAAACTGAATCATCGACTGTTAGTTGATGGATACCTTGTCAGGTAGTGCTTAAAGGAAGTTGTGCCCCGCCCTTTCATGTCTTTATGATAAACCAGGGGAGGGGAGAAATTGAGAGAAATCATATTTTTAGTCCTTATAACTAAATGAATATAGTTACCTCCCTGACCAGTAATGTCCAGATTCAGAGGCTCACCTTGATCATTCAGATGCTGCTATGGCTCATCACTTTGAATATCCAGCTGGCGCAGCATTTGTGGGACCTGCATCTGCACATGCAAGACAAATAGTTAAATTATGAACTTAATTGGAAAGAATAGACATGACTACCATTACGGTACATTTGCACCAGAATCTGACAACATCTTTCTTTCCCTTCTTTGTCGGCGTTCAGTATCTTCAATAATATATTGCTGCTGGTTCAATTGACCACAAAACTAAATTCAATAAAAAAAAAAGAAAACAGTGTGTTCAATAGTGCCGACAGGGTTATCACACGAACTAAAAAAAAAATAAACAAAAAAGGATGTAACTGTGAGTTAACATTTATTAATTGATAAATCACTGAGCGTGACTATTGAAGCAGGTGGAGTCGTCTTAAGGAAATACCTACAGTCTGCTGTTTATTTGGGTGGTTCTGACCTGAAAGGCTTTTATATTATCTGCTAAACAAGCGCACAGGACGGGAGGCATCGTACGAAGCTCTCCCTGGAGCCCTGTGCGGCCTCGCTGCGGGGGTTATGATCTTTTTTTTATCACCAGCTAAATAATGGGCTCTAACAAAGGTGGCTGAACTTCTTCTCCCGGTGTAAACCGTCTTCACCGCCCGACAATGACAAAAGAAAAAACCCGAGCGAAGCAGAAATGTGACAACACTTGTAAAAAGGCTTCATCAGAGCAGTGACAGCTCCGGGTTTGCCCGTGCAAGCGGCACCAAGACGGACGAGGAAACCCCGAGGATCAGGGGCCTCCTGTCCGGATGACACCAGCAGGAGCCAGCCACACTGCACTTCTTAGCTAGCATTTTGCTAAGCTAACAAATGTAGGACTAGGAGTTGTCAGGGTGGGTTTGCTGTCGCCGGATGGACGGACAAGATCCTTTTTTAGGACTGTGAGTGACAGTGAAAACTGCTAAAGGTTCTCCAGGTGAGATAACTTCAACTGAACGTTAGCTAGTTAAGGTAACCAACCATGTAGCCCAGCTGACTGTTATTTAGTAACCAGTAACAACCTAGCTAGCTACTACTAACGTGTTTCAAACTTCTACAGTGATGTGATGTATTATAATTTGACACTGCATAACAGCTTTTTCGATTTTCTTTCTCAACACCTTCGCAACATTTTGATTAGCATAATAGCCGTTGCGAACGTTAACTAGCGGGCTAACGGCTAGTTAGTTTTACATCGACAGCATCTTATCAATAACTAACGGTGGTTCAACCAACTGCAATAAAGTTGGTTTATCTGAAACGTCGGTTTACTTTTAATAAAGTTGAGCTTATGGCTTTGTCACGAAAGTTGAGTTCAAGCTAATTTACTGTACATACTTAAGCTAACTTAGGTAAGTTAACTTAACGTTTGCTGACTAGCATTGTTGTGATGGACAAGTTGAAGGGCTTGCTAGGCAAAATGAATTCACTAACGTTGACTTCCTGGGCTAAACTGTGATGATTAATGTTATGTGAATGTTTATGTTTTATTTTAAATAACTGTCATCACCATTTGAAGCCGTTTAAATGCCCTCAGATGAATCTCTCGGTTATGTGATGGATAGTCAGGTAGCTGATGGAAGTCGTGCCCTGCCATTTCATGTAGTTATAATAATTAGGGAAGGGGAGAAATTAAGAGAAATCATCTTATGAGTCCTTATAACTAAATGGTTCTAAAATACCTCCCTGACCAGTAATGTCTAGATTCAGAGGCTCTCCTTGCTCATTCAGTTGCTGCAGGAACCGCATTTGTTGGACCTGTATCTGCACATGCAAGAGTTAACTTGTACAAATGGTGAAATTATGAACTTCACTGGAAAGAATAGACATGACTTCCATTACAGTACATATGCACCAGAATCTGACAGCATCTATCTTTCCCTTCAGTTCAGTATCAGTTTCATTGTCTTCAATAATTTATTACTGCTGGCTCAATTGGTTTAATTGACCACAAAACTAAACTCAGTAATCATTCTTCTTGCCTGTCAGCTCATGTCATGGCTTTCAAGAGGTAGTGCTGAGGGATTCTTCCCAAAAAAATCTATCCTGTTAGCCTTCTCTCACTCCACTGTGATTTGTCTGAGCTGAAAATAGTGTGTCAGTTAAGGTTAGTAAGATAGAAACGACAACGAAGTTTGCTTTGTGTCTTTTTTGTGTGCGTTGGTTATCGTTGAACAGTCAGTTGTCTAATTTCCCAGAATAGGCCCAGGCTCCCAGGCAGCCTTGTTGAAACCTGTGACTTTTTGCTGGTCAGACACAGGATTGACTAGATTGTTAGGTCACCTGCACCAATCAGGGAAGAATAGTGTGATATTGGTAACTAATGTGCTGCTCCCTCCCTGTTGATGAATGTCAATCCCATCCTGTGTGACAATAACCAAACATACCGGCTACTTCACATAAGTTACTATATAATTCACTGTTTCTCTCTTTCTAGGCATGATGGAGAGACTTAATAGCCAGGCTATTAGCCTGGACCCACGCAGGCAGGAACTGCTTGAGGCTCGCTTCACTGGAGTTGGTGTCGCAAAGGTTGGCATTTCTTAGAATTAATATTTAAAAAAAAAACAAAATTAGAGGCTGCATTGAAAAGTTCATATAAGCTATTATGTTGCTAAAAGTGCATAGCAATCAAGTGCAGATTGTTTGTGCAGATGTTACTCTCTATGTAATGAGTGTTAGTTCGAATGTATGATATTTTAAATGTTGTTTTGAAAACAGAATGAGGTTTCCATTTGTATCCCTGCTCCATTATATTTAACGATACCAAAGTCTAGCTTGCGGTTTTCCTGCAGGCAAACACATCCCCACTGTTGTGTGTGAGTGCAAACATAAGCAGTCCATCAGCACTCCTATGTTACCGCTTTTAGTCTTCTCTATTTCCAGTATTGACTGATCTGTGTTCAGGAGTTTTCCCTCTGTGGAATGACCCTATCTCTCAGAGCTAAAGCTAAAACAACACAAGCTCTGTACTGGCTGACATGGGAGCTGGCCAGCAGCTCTTTGTTCAAGTGGAGACTAGTGACACTGAAATGGCACCGCAGCTGAAGCTTACAGCGTAGCCTGCATGCTATGCTGCAACCCTTCTGTTGAACTGAGTACGGCTGTGTGTGGGTGTGCATGTGAGAAAACGGTAACCCCTGAGAAGAAATCACTATCATTCATGCTCCAGTCTCTAGCGTGTGCTCTGAAATGCATTGTTAGGTCTGCGTGTTCCGGTGTTGCAGTGCAAATGTGAACGATAGCGAATATGTTGAGAAGAGACACCGTTCTAGAAACTGCAATGAGCGTGTGTAGTGTACATGTCAAGACGAAAGAATGAGAGAATTTCTTGGCTGTATGTGTGACCTTGAGCAGCAGAAAGCCAGCAGGCCTTTAAAGCATTAGCCTCCTGCACCAATTAGCCTGCTGTTTCCTCATCAGGCTGAGCAGCTGGCCATGAATAGTATGCTCCACACCATGCTGATTCTACCAACTGGATGTAAACCGAAGATTTCCAGATTAACAAGTGGATGTAAATCGTGCACGTATTGTGGCTTTGCACAAATACAAAAGCTATCTGGTTATACCTTAGTGATAACAGTTGGATACGTGCAGAAATTCCTACAAAAAAATGGACAGGATCATTTGTCAGACAGAAAAGATGTGTTTAAAATCTGCATTTTGATATGAAAACATGGTTTTATCATTAACACAACATGAATACACTTACAGGGCTACATACAAGCTTCATAAAGAGTACATAAGCAACATAACTCTCCAGCATTTGGAACGGAAAACGGCAGTATTTCCTAAAAGTAGCAGATGACTAATCAATCAGCTCTGTTGTCTGTGTTCTGTTTTCCAGAGTTCAGCCAACAGTGAATCATCCAACCAGTCTCTGTGCAGCGCAGGATCACTCAGTGACAAGGAAGTGGAGGTTGGTTGGGGGAAAGAATCAATCAGAATGACAAATGACTGTCCCCTCATCTCCAGGTCCTTTAACCATGTATGCACTCCCTGATTTTCAGTGGTGGTGATTGTTTGTGTCAAATATATTGTATACAAACATGCATGTAAACGTTATGGTACACTGGCTGGTTGTCTATCCATCTATTCGAATTGGGGCAATTCAGGAATTGAGGAAACAAGTAGCCGGAAGAAATGCACTCAAGCACAGCACGAACATGTTCACTCCTCACAGAAAGAACCGTGACCCAGATTCCAACCCAGAAAGCGACAGTGTAAAGTGATAATCAACCATGCCAAGTGAACGCTATAATTTGACAAGTATTGGTGTGTGTGTGCCATAGTTGACTAGATACTGAGCACAGACAAGAGACTGTTATTAATCTTGTTATATAATGTCAAAAATGTTTATTTGAGAAAGGAGTATAATTATATGCATGTCACTTACAGGTGCAAGGTTTTAACATGGTAAAGGGTTGTTTTGCCGTAATGTTAATGTGCTGCTTTCCTGCTCTGTTTAGACACCAGAGAAGAAGGCCAATGACCAGAGAAGCAGGAAGAGAAAAGGAGACATCTATGACAGCAACAGCCAGGGTGAGTCCAACCTACTTACTGAAAGAAATCCATCATCTCCGACTCAAAGTTATACTTTACCGGCACAAATCTGGCACGCTTCAACACAAGCCACTCCTTATATTTAGAAATGCTCAGTGGTCTTTGGTTTCACTTTCATCATGACTTTTCTTCTTGGCTCTAAATATTCATGGTTGCAAATCGTAAAAATGGTCTAGAACACAATGTGGGATGTAAATCACATTATTTGGCTCAATTTTTACGCTCCAATAGATGTATATGCTTCATAAAAGATGAACACACAGTAGGGTCAAATGATTTTCTTCTTTTTGTCCTGTGTTTTTTTATTTTTATTTTTTTTTGTAGGAAAAGGAAGAGGACACAAAATAAGTGATTATTTTGAGGTGAGTACAAATCTGATGGTTCATACAATATGTCCCTAATGAGTGTACTTTGTGTTCTAGCCACTGTGGTGCGCATTGTTTCAGATCACTCTCAAACTGTAGTGTGATGTCTCACCCTCACGTTCCGACTGTGCCGGTACGGTCCTTCATCAAACTCTTTTCTAAATAACAACTCTTGTCTCCTCTCTTTCTGTCTTGTTTCCACACTCTTATCAACCGCCCTGTGGCCAGTTTGCTGGTAGCAGTGGCTCTGGCACCAGTCCTGCCCGGGGCATTCCCGTTCTGGTGCGCTCCTCTCCACAGCACTCACTGTCTAATCCTCCGGTGAGCATCACCATCCATCTCCATAGCGCTCTTCTGCTCTGGCTGTCTTTCTTCAGTTGTGTTTCTCTTGGTTTTCAACCTGTTTAACCATTAGCAAGAGTGAGATTGAGTTGCGTGTGTCTGTCTTCACTTTGGGCTCCAGTTAGTGAAGCATGTATATATTTCATGTCTGATTTCCAGGTCTTGTCTGGATCTGTTCAGCCAGTGGAAATAACATAACATTTCCTTGTAACTACTGAGATGTTTTAAGATTCTTAATGATTTTTTTTTCAGCCCTTTTTTACAGCAACAATTGAATATGTGACATTTATGGAATGATCAGATTTAGGCAGCGATACTGTAGCTAAATTTAATGTTTTCAGCTCTGGTGTTGCCTCATGTTTTCAGATGCTGTTGTTTTGGTTTTAGATTGGACACAGTGAGCTGGCATTTAAGCCAGACATGGGAGCAAACAATAAAGGGCCTTGTGTATATTATGTAAGATCGGAGCCTGTACTTAACACTTTTAGTGGTTGTTGATGACAGTTTAATGTATCACTGAAATACTTAAGCCTCTAATTAAGAATCTCCTCACATATCATGTTCATTCATCTAATGTTAAGATAACATCTTAACATTGTTGACTGCCGGTTAACGGTATGTAAACATTTTCCAACAGGCTCTAAATTAAAGGTGCGTTAAGTGACTTCTAGTGTCCCGTAGCACCAAAGGACCATGATATGTGGCAGTTTGAAAGGGGTTTTTAATCAATACCTTTGACTACATGATTAGTTGAAATCTTAAGCTTTAGTCATTGAGATTTATGGCTTTCAGAACTCATTTTTTCTGGTCCAAACTCTGTGCACCAAAATAGCTACCAGGCATTCCAACTGAATACAGCACAATGTCCCAGAATCCCAAGGGTTTGTGTTGGTGCGGGTGTGTTGTTTCAAGCTCCAGTTAGACAGTTAAGTACAGTCTGGGAAGTCACATTCGAGTAGTAAATCCATTTGTTTCAAGATAATCAGACAAAAACACTGCACAGTGATTTATAATCCTATGAGACGAGCTTTTACGATCTGTGAAAGTTATCACGGCTGCCATCTTTTTCATCCTTCCTCGTGACAATCGCCGGTTAACGTTGATCTACTGGCACCTGGAATTTGAGCTCGCACATACAGTATTTGATCGGCCCAAACAGTGCATTGCTGGATGATGAGTGGCCACAGTGGATCACTTTTTTAATGCACTGTCACTCTGAATAGGCCTTTGAAATGGTGGCCGATGCTACAAACGAGCAAATACTGTCGAGCACACATTTTATTCCTTCGCCAAAAAAGAGAGTCAGTATTATAAGTGGTTTTGCTGTTGCTCTTTTTCATTCCGATGTGTCTCTAATGAGCAAACTTACTTAGTGTGACTATGTGACTACTGAACTCTGTTATGTCCTTATTTTTTTCCCAACATCCCAGTAAAAATATTGTGATCCGCAGTATAAAAGGCTGTACGTATGTTGGTGCAGAAGTTCAAGAATTGAGTCATTTCCTGCAATCTTAACAAAAATATTAACTGCAGTTTGTTTTTATCACTTACAGACATTGAACATTTCCCAGCCTTAAATGCAAGATTAGAATAGACTTAGCAAAATATTTACAGACACGATACGCTTTTTTATCCTTTTTCATCTACTTTATAATCTCCCTAGGCTCTCTGTGTTGCTGTTTATATTTTACCCTCTGTGTCTTTCCACCTCCCTCCCCTCTTTCTCTGTTTCCCTGGAATCCAGTTTCAGCACGGCAGTCCTTCGTCCACAGGCTCAGCCCACACAGACTCTTCATCTTGCAGCTCTGTTAAGACAGCCCCCACACACACCTGTGCACACAAAGCCATCCAGGTAACTGACTGACTGACTGACTGGCCCGGATCACCACTCAACGCCAGCTTTTCTGATTGTCGTTCAGTATATTCTGTTACATTGTAGAGGCTCCATTAAAAGCAACTTTTGACATTTACCTCTAAAAGAAAACAATTTTGTTCTTCAATTGTTGTGTAATAAGTGAAAAGTGGTTTCTTTGACAACGCCGGATGAGTTTGACTAAGTCTGTAGGGTTGACACAACTTCACACCTTATTTGCCATTTAAAACAGCCAAGATGTGAATGTTAAAATTAAAGGTCACACTTTGAAAAGGCGCTGCCACTTCCTCTGCAGCGCAACTGACATGATACTCGCAACACGCATCTAACTGTTCTTGCAAATTAACTTAATTGGCCTAATTAAAGGTCAGTATTTTGAATTCATGTCTAACATCTAAGACACCACCGGTCTGGTTTTGATCAATTCAAAGTGATGGTGTGTTTTGTTGCTGACTGGCCCAAGGGGTGTCTGTATCATTTATGTGAGATGAGATGCTTACTGTCGGCTTGTTGTCTTTGCCCTCCTGTTCCAGTCAGAACTGACGCTGCTGAAACTGATGGCACTGGAGAAAGACAAGAACTCTGACCTGGAGAAGAAAGAGGGCAGGATAGATGACCTGCTGAGGGTAAGATGAGAAGAAAAAAAAAAAAATCTGTCCTCATACTGACCTCATACTGGTTTTGAAAGCTGTGTAACTGAATAAAAATTTTAGTTGATAACAGTAATTGATGTCATACTTATTAAGCTCCTTCACAAATATCCTTATTTATCACTTTGCAAGCTAGGCATATTTGCTACCACTTGTCACAACAGCCCCAGTCAGCATCATTCATAATCATACATAATGTGCTTGTTCATTTTCAAATTTCATTTTTGCTTAAAATACATTTTGCTTAAACTTATTATCAGTTTATGAATGAAAAAAGCCTCAGATCCTAACAAGAATAACATGTGAGAGTAATGATGTATGTTTCGGCAGGCTAACTGTGACCTTAGGCGACAGGTGGATGAGCAGCAGAAGATGTTGGAGCGCTTCAAGGAGCGGCTTAACAAGTGTGTGACCATGAGCAAGAAGCTCCTAATCGAGAAGGTGCGTGTACATATGCATTTGTGCTTAGAAGTGGTTTCCTCAGAGAGACGGCTTATCTCACCTTGTTACAGCTGCATGCTAAATTTGTTTGCTACTCGGTTGACACTTTTTTTTTTTTTTTTTAATGTAATTTATTTTTACAGTCAAAGCAGGAGAAGATGGCTTGCAGGGACAAGAGCATGCAAGACCGTCTACGTCTGGGCCACTTCACCACCGTACGCCACGGAGCTTCCTTCACTGAGCAGTGGACAGATGGATATGCCTTCCAGAACCTCATCAAGTCAGCATGCAAATAAGCACAAACATATGTTTGCAATTTATGCATTCTACATGAAAGAATGTGCACAGTAGTTTGTTATTACATGTTCTAGGCAGCAAGAGCGAATCAACTCGCAGCGGGAGGACATCGAGAGGCAGAGGAAACTGCTGGGGAAGAGGAAACCTCCCTCCATGGCTCAGACACCTCCGCCCAGCCTGGAACAGAACAAACGAAAGAGCAGGAGCAACGGCCAGGAGAATGAAACGTAAGGTTACATACAACAGCTAAATTACTCGATGCCTTATTTGAAACAGATTTTTTTTTTATTGTTTTGTCAACAGTAATGATTTGGACATTTTAAGATTTGTTTTTACTTGTAGAATCTTAAAAAGATACAGAATCTTACGCATTTTCTTTTTGTTGACACTAATTGTCAGGATATTGAATCAGTTTGTGTTGCCTGTTCCTTCTTCCTTTGATCTGAAATAAATGTGTTGCTTATTACATTTTTGTTCTCACAAGCTGACCTATTTCTAATTTATCCTGCACAGGTTGTCACTTGCAGAATATCACGAGCAAGAGGAGATTTTCAAACTTAGAATTGGTCATTTAAAAAAGGTACCAGTTTATTATCACCTACTGCAAAAGCTGCTGCACTTGTTCATCTTGGGTTTCGGGTTGGTAATAGATTTGTGTGGTCGTACGCAGGAAGAGGCAGAGATCCAGGCAGAGCTGGAGCATTTGGAGCGGGTAAGGAACCTGCACATTCGGGAGCTGAAGAGAATCCACAACGAGGACAACTCACAGTACGTGCCACCTCCGTTTAACCTACCTCACCTTTTCCGTTGTGGGGCTTTAATTTAATTATGCAGTTTGAAAAAAGCCAAATGATTGACACAAGTCTTTATTTTGTAGATTTAAAGACCACCCCACACTGAACGACAGATATCTGCTGTTACATTTACTTGGAAGAGGTGGCTTTAGTGAAGTTTACAAGGTAAGCAAATGCCATTTATTTGGCATCCATTCCTCACAAGTTGCATCTTTCATTTTTTTTGTTAAACTTTAATGTCTAATGTTCCTTTTCTAGGCTTTAGATTTAATGGAGCAAAGATATGTGGCCATTAAAATCCATCAACTCAACAAGAACTGGAGGGAGGAGAAGAAGGAAAACTACCACAAGTAAGTCTGAACTTCTTTTGGCTTGACCAGCTATTCTCTTCCTTTGCATTGTTGAAAATGATCTTATCTGCAATTGATTATAGCATTGTGGAAGTTCCAACTTAAAATTCTTGTTGAAGTAGACTTTTGACCATCCATTTGTCTTTTCAGACACGCCTGTAGAGAGTACAGAATCCACAAAGAACTCGACCACCCTAGAATCGTCAAACTCTACGACTACTTCTCGCTCGACACAGACTCGTAAGTGCTTCACTTCTCATAAAGCTCATACAGGTGTGCCAATATTAATCTGATAATTTAAGTGTACATGTGACTTTTTAAATGCCTGTAAAAACATTGATGTAGCATCTAGCAGACAGAATGAATGGTCTGTTCTGAAGTTTGGATTTGGGTTTAGCATTTGACACTTATCTTGGCAGTTTTATAGTTCTGGAGCTGAAAAATCCTATTAAGGGCGACGCGAGAAAACCTCTGAGTGAAGTTCAGAAGGAACGAACAAGTAGTAACCTCCATGGTGGCGTGAACTAGGCTGACACCTGTCTGTCAATCAAGGAAAAGACTCCAAATGTAGCAAAATTTAAGCTGTAATACCATTTTAATGAGATTTTTTTCAATATCACCACTTTACCATAAATAAAAAGGATAAGCTTGTCTTATTTTCCCCGTCTGGGTCTGCATAGACCATTCACGTGTTTCACCCTCTGAAATTGCATCTTGAGCTCTGTTTGATCAGAGGAAAGAGCAGTCTGGATAAAGTGCAACAGAAGTGTAAAAAAGGAATCTAATAGATTTCCTGTGACCCACTTGCATGTAATATACATATCTATATGTAGGTCAGTAGATGATTAACTGATGTTCATATGCTACAAGTAGCACTTTTAAGCATCTTTAGATGTGTGTATGCGGGTAGGTGACATTGTCCGAAATAATATCTGTTTGTGTTATCTCTCCCAGGTTCTGCACAGTGCTGGAGTACTGTGAAGGCAACGATCTGGACTTCTACTTGAAGCAGAATAAGCTGATGACTGAGAAGGAGGGCCGCTCTATTGTCATGCAGATCGTTAACGCCCTCAAGTATCTCAACCAGATTCGGCCACCCATCATCCACTACGACCTCAAGCCCGGTAGTCTCACAGAGTTTTAGTTTGCACGTAGTTGTAATCTTGTAATAGTCTTTCCTTTGCAGAATAGTTTACTAGAATGTTTACTGTCCTGTGTTTAGGAAACATCCTGTTGGTTAACGGCACAGCTTGCGGAGAGATTAAGATCACCGACTTTGGCCTGTCTAAGATCATGGATGATGACAGCTACAACTCTGCAGATGGCATGGAGCTGACCTCGCAAGGAGCAGGGACCTACTGGTACGTACAGAAACACATCTCATGTCTTTAGATCCACATGCAGCCATTAATGACTTCACAAGTCCGTAGCAGAGAAGCAGACATTCGAAAGAAAGGATGTTAATTGAATTCCTCATTTAGAGAGTGCTGAGAGAGAACAGAAAGGAAAACCTATTTCAGTCTCAGGTTGTGACTGTGTGGCTTGCAGGTACCTGCCTCCTGAGTGCTTTATGGTGGGCAAGGAGCCCCCGAAAATATCCAACAAAGTGGATGTTTGGTCAGTAGGGGTCATCTTCTACCAGAGCTTATACGGACGCAAGGTAATCACTAACCTGCATTCCATTAACACAGATTGTCAGGATTTTTTTTTTTTTTTTTAACAAAAATGAAATGAACAAGCTGCATATTAACAGTCTCTCTGTTGTGTTTCTCCAGCCGTTCGGTCATAACCAGTCACAGCAGGATATCCTCCAAGAAAACACCATACTAAAAGCTACTGAGGTGCAGTTTCCCCCCAAACCTGTGGTCACCACAGAAGCAAAGGTGTGGTACTCATTTCTTTCACACAGCTACAGGCTCATGTAACGCACCGTTCCCTTCCAACATTCTGCATTTTCATCCTTTTAAACAGGATGTTTGGGTGGGACATGGCAGTACAGGGTGCTTCTTAAATGTAAACCAATGGGATGTTTGATATGGTAGGTGGGGCAGAGATAGTGCAAGACAATTAAGTCATGAGTGAAGCTTCAGTGTTTGCTAGAAAGTGTCTATTTCATGGTCTTTGTAAACATGCAGAGTGGGATAAGCAGGCAGCACCTCAAGGCTGTTAACATTTATAGCCTCTGGAAGGGACTTAAGTATCACAGCAAGTAGCCTCTGAGGGGTTGTAGAAGGTGCCCAAATACGAGCAGAGTTGAATTATTTTCCCGTATTTCCCCTCACAGGCCTTCATTCGCCGTTGCCTGGCTTATCACAAGGAGGACCGTGTGGACGTGCTGCAGTTGGCAAGCGATCCGTTCCTAATGCCCCATATTCGAAAGGCCCTGGGCAGCAACACACCCGTGGCACCTCCTATTCCCTCCACCTCCAGCTGCTACAGCAGCAATGCCTCCGAATGAAGGGAGCCGAAAGTCTGGATTTAAAACCCTGTGAAGACAAAGCCACATGGAGACGTTACACACTCGCTGAAACTCCTCCTTAGCTCTCTTGGTTGCAAGAGAGCAGAGAGCATGATGGGATGGAGGGAACCTGAAAGTGTGAAAGTGTGAATGGAACCAAAATGATGGATAATGATGTGGTGATGTAGTAGTAAATGTGCCCACCACCTTTGTCCAAGTGGTTAAAAATGAAGGGCCGGTCTCTGGCTGTGGGCTCAGTAGAACCCAAAGATTTGCCCATATGCATGCACTAACACAAAAACTTTGGGCTCGTTTCAAGGGGCTTTTTTACATGAATAATAGTAAAAGCACCCATAAAGATTGCACAACTGACAGGCTGAGTATGCCGTTCGTGGAAGATCACCTGCCTCTATTCTGTGGAAGGTTTAGAAGAAGAAGCATTACTGAAATTTCATCCCATACTGCTTGAAATGCATCATCTATCAAACTATTTTTCAGTACTATAGTGGTCATTTTCAGATATGTATCCCTATTGGCTTGAACCTGAGACTTTTTAGGGAAGGGCTCCTACAGTGATGAGGAATGATGACCAAAGTTAAAGGCCTGCCTTGTTGACATGGCACTGTTAAGAGGTTCATAAATGACTTAACACAGAAGATTCGAGAAGGTTTCAACCTATTTTGAATATTTTACTGGATAACTGGAAGTCAGCTGCTTATTTCAGTTGTTAAGTCCATATTTTTCCATGAAATTTACCCCCTTAAATGTTTTTGTTAACCTTACAAGGGGATGACTATGAATGAGTGTTGTGATGAGAGGTAAGATTCTCAACAGAAGTAATGATGAAACCATTAAAAAACATTTGGTTACCTCTGTGGTGTTTTAGTTGATTTGGGAAAATAATTGGGCAAACTATGCATTTATTGTAATTCTCACACACAATTAACATTTTTTGGTATTGAGGTGTATTGATGAATGTATGCTGCAAGTATATTTAAACATTTAATCTCACATCAGACACTTTTTTTCACAGCATAAATTGTTTATTAACTCAAATCACACGTCATTAAAGGTATCCGTCATATCTGAAGCAGGCAAATTCATTTGATGGTGCAGAGTATGAATACAAAGTAGTTGTTAGTGCATCTCTAAATACAACCGTTTGCCTGCAGTGTAAGTATGTATCAAATGAATAAACTGTGTTCAAGGTTAATGAAATACTGACACGCTTGTGGAATACTAAACTCTCCTTGTCTATAATTATCACAAAATCTTGCAGCTTAGAATTGGGATGTTGACAAAAAAAAAAAAAAAAGTTTCTCAATGTGGAGAGAGAATTACTAAACAGTGATTTCAAAGTTGTGCGGTGCAACAGGAGACGCTGAAGTTGACAAAGTGGTTCAAACTATTTGGGGAAGCTTTAAAGTACATTCAAATCTGAGGGAGAGAAATAGTCTTAATACACTTCTAGGAAAATGCCAGATATTAATTAGTGAAGCACATCAAAACAGAAGACACACCTGTATTTATCCTCCTCACTTTCAGACCACATAAAGACATACTGTGCCGCATTTTAGCTTCCTTAGTGGACTTTAAATCTCCATCTCTATGATCTCCTCTTTGGAACATGTAAAAACACAAACAATCTAGACTGAAGTTCTAGACAGTGCTCTGTGCATTTTGCATGAAAATGCTGAAAGGTTTTGCAGAGTGGGGCAGACATAACCATTTCTTTTCTGGTGCCCACGTTATCCAGATAAGAGTCACACACAGATTCCAGTTTTTAGAGGTACATATGACTATGGGTGAGGTTTGACATCCCAAAGCATCGTCCAGCAGGTTTATCTGTTGTAGAACTGTGAGGTGACCCAGGCCAGTCCCCACTTTAGGTTGGTTAGCATAAACTTGAGCGCCTTGGTCCACTGCTCCTCAGAGTTGAACTGGGTCTTGATGGAGTAGGACCCCCCGCTGCCACCTGTGTCCTCGATCTTGCCTTTCTCCACATCCATCCTGAGGCACAGAATAAAAGATCAATTACAGTCATCACGTATGATCTGATGAACATACTGATATCAGTATTGTAACCTGACATTAAAAAGGCAGAAGGTACGTTAGTGTAGATGTAAATTATCCAGCTTTTGGTTAGACCTGGAGATAACCGTCTCTTTCTGTCTCTATTTGACAGTTTGGATTTCTGTTTTCACTCCTAAATCTGGGAAAATATTCATTGACTTTGGCTTTGTGTGTCCACCAAATTCAATCAAAATCTAACAATATATTGATATATTCTGATGACACAGACAGGGTTTAAGATATTGCCTTAATGGTGGAGGACAAAAGACCCAAGAGCAATGGATGTTAAGCAAAAAATTGCAGGAGTTACCTTAATTAAATCTTAGCAAGACTACAAGTCTAAGCCCTGGTAGCAGTTTACACCCTTCACATTGATTATTTATTAATAAAGGGGCCATATTATGAAAAACTCACTTTTTCAGAGCTTTTGCGTACGTATTTGGGTCTCTGATGTGCCTGTTATCACACAAGCTGTGAAATAAGCTTGTGTGAAAACCACCCAGTCAGTTTGGTGTGGGCTGGCTTTCTCTGTGCTCCTGTGATTCAACAAGCCATTCAGATTTGATACCCCTTCTTACATCACATGGGGCGAAGCTAAACTAAGCCAAGGGTGGAAAATTTGCCTGTATCGTGGGGCTGGACTGGGGGACAGAGCTGCTGCTGAGCCCTGGCAAGCTCTGCAGTAGAGAGCTGGCCGGGGAGCAGAGCCAAAGAGTCCTGCGTTGCTGCTGCTGTCTGGTCTTCTAGAGGAATAAACACCCGATTCTGATCCAGAGCAGTTTATCGGAGGGAGGAGTTTGTTTTTTAAACTTCTGGGATTAAGTAATAGCACCAAAAATGTTAAGTATGTTGTGAGGGTGATAATAAATGAAAGGCCATGGGGTCATTAAAAGCAAAATGGTATAAATCCCCTTTGGGGGATGAATGGTTTTAGCAAATTTCATGATAATCTTCCTATTAGATTATAAAACACCTCTAGTGCAAAGGTGACATTTAGGCCTGGAGCAAGAAGCAGGCTCAGTGGTCAAAATGCTAAACGTAAATGAATGTTCTCTATGAATTTCCACTGGATATTTGTTCTGTACAGGTGAAAATTCTGATAAATTCTGATTCTGATGGTCACCAGTCCCACCAGTCTACTGCTCAACCTGATGATAAATGGATTTGATGGTGCAGCAGCAGCAGTACAGAGTAAGTGAAGTGTAGATTTTTAGGTTGGACAGATGCTGACTGTAGTATTATTAGTAAATGTTGAACTGGTTGCCATGCTTTAAATATTCAAAGGGTTATATATTCAAAGCTTTCCCAAATGTGCCTTATTTGCCTCAACAGCATAATGAAAGCAGACAATTCTTCAGCCCCTCTAGAATACGCTGAAGTAATTATTTAGAATTTGCATTCATGAATATGTAGAGCTTCATCTTAAATTGCTGCAAAGATACCCGAGTTAATGAACACAGAAGAAGACAGACATCCACATAGGATATGCACACAATCATACTGCAGGTATCTAACCTGTATGGAAGGCAGAAGCCTGTGTCTCCTTTCTCCACCTCCTCTTTGAACTGCTGGACACAGTCCAGGAAGGCCACCATGGCGTGGTCGAATTTATTGTCCCAGAAGAACCTCAGGCCACCAGAGCAGTACAGTGGAAGTTCCTGGACAAACACAAGACAGAAAGAAAGAAAGAAAGAAAGAAAGAAAGGGCAGAGTTGGAGCTTGGAGGAGTGTTTAAATCATGATGTGAGAGATGGGCTTGAGAGTGCTGTTTTATTACCTTGGACTTGTCCGTCAGGGACTCGAGGTATGAGTGGTTTCCATATGGGACGAGGCGATATCTGAAGAGAGGATAGAGTTAGTGGTAGTTGAGTTTAATTAAAGTTTACTTGCAGAATAACCAAATAAGTAATGTTTAAAAAAAAATACAAAATATAAGAGATCTACTCATTCATTGTAAACAGTTGAAGTCAAATAAAAAAACAAACAAAAGCAACAGAAAGAAAACAGTATGTGCTACGATGTTGAATCTAAATAACTGAAACAATGTGGTGGAACTGACATTTAAGATGAGTTCAAATAGACAAAATTAGTGTGAGGATATAAATGTGAGCGATACATTTAAACTAAACATTATTACAATTAAAATTATTACCCACTTTAAATTTTCATGGAAACATGGCAAGGTAATTATATACATTAATGACAACAGATCCAACAGAGAAAACACATTTTAGAGTGTTCACCTCTGGAAACGCAGCCCCATTTTGTTGGCCAGGGCGTGAAGCAGCAGCACCGTCTGCCCCCAGGCGGCGTTAATCTCATTCCACTCCACAGGAACACTGGGGAGTCGACCCAGACGGAAGTTGTTGATGGTACCAAACTGCCCGCTGTGCCTGAAAAGGAAAAGAAATTCAGATTCTCAGTTAGTAAGCATTTAATTTTATCTGAGGGGGTCTGTGTTGAATACTTGCAAAGTCATGGTTGATTGGTGGAGAGAAAAACTAATTATTTCTTCTTAGCATACAGCAACAACAACATTTGTGCGTACCAGATGTGAAAGGTGGCGTTGAAGACGTTGGTCTTTTTCAAGCGATCTAGTTGAATCTGGCAGTAACGCATCTGGTTCTCAACGCTCTTCAGCTCATCATCCAGCTCAAGCTGTTGCCGCTTAAACTCACTGTACTCCTTTTGGTACCTGACACATACCACACAAACACAAAACAGTGTAAAGGAACAGAGCTGTTAGGTGCTCTCTCATCTATAGTATCCCGCTGTCACCTGTCTACACCACACTTAGCATCACTCACTGCAGCTCCTCTGTGTCCAGCTGCTGAGAGTGGATCCTGCTCTGGGTCAGGTCTTGGGCTACAGCTGCCCTCTGCTCCTCCACTGCCTCCAGCTCCTGGACCAGGGCCTCCTCCTCCTCATTCAGCTGCTGCAGCTCTGTCAGCAGGGTCTCCTCCTCTTCCACCTGCAGGTGTGACAGCAGCTCCAGACACTGCCTGGGAAAGCATTCACACACAGTAGGTTATTACACAGACACAGAGTTTATTTGTAGTGATGAACACCAGAAGCATCTCCCCTCTCTGAACTGAGACATCGAGGGATTTAAGTTTGTTGTGCACCAGCTCACTTGTAATTCTGGCATTCGTTCTCTGTGATGTTGAGCTGTGTGTCCAGGTGGTCCAGCAGGGTGTCAGTACATTCCTCACACAGTGGGTGATCCACATCTGTCTGGCCCGACATGATGTCAAACAGGTCACTGGTCACCTGGGTGAGAAAGGATCAGATACAACATAGTCACCTAGGATGGTCATCATACTAACACATGACCAGATCAGCATGTGAACATACAAGTTTTAAGTTCAAATCCACATAGATCACCCATCTACTGACCGTCTACTCATCTGTTATACTGGCCTAAATAACATGATCAGTGATGAGCAAAAAGACATGACTGGATTTAAAAATAGTTTACCTTCAGTCTCCGGCTTAGATTTTCCATAGTGCCTCCATCAGATGCTTCTCCGATCAGTGTGAAGCTGTTGGCGCTCTCTGTGGACATCATCCTGCTGAGAAGGACAAGATTCAAACTCGGTAGAACACTAAAGTCTCACATACGCATCAGTTCTCACCTCATTTGACAATGAAACATATGGAATATCTACTTAATGACTCCTGTAAAGGAAAGATTTCAAATGCAGCATCTGGTAAAGCTTTATTAATTAAAGTAGCAGTAATCAAAAGACAACTGATATTAATCAGAAAACAGCAAGTGCTCACCGTGCAGGAGGGATGTATTTTCTCGACACTCCATCTTGCTTATTTTCTGCAAAGGTCTCCTGGGATGAAAACATAATTCTGAGGTTCAGACATTTTTTTTTTCTGACAAAACATTTACATACATTTAGTCTTAGGTATCTCAAAGTCTTGTAGATTACAGCAAATTTTTCAATATAAAAACACTGGGAAATGGTGATTGAAATTTTTCAACATTTTCTGACACTTAAAGATAAACAATTAATCAATTAATCAAGAAAATAATCGACAGATTAATCAATAATGAAAATAATTGTTAGTTGCAGCCCTAGACCTGGGAGCATAATAATCTGTTTACAATTCAGAGTTAATTGTTAAGAAATATCTTTTCAGCTGTACCTACCTCTGGTGCCGTCTCCCCCTCACTACTGTCAGTCTGTTTGCTGGGGGTCACTGTGACCAACGGAGCTGAAGAGAAGAAGAGTAGGCACAGAGAAGTCACTACATGACAGATGGAGCAATTTAAACATTGTTACACTATATCACCTTAAAGGACAGGTTCACAGTTTTTCAAGTCTGTCTTAAAACAACAGTCAGGTGCCCAAATGAACGTTGAAATAGGTTTCTCTTGCCATAATCATTACTCCTGTTCATACTGGCCATTAGAAGATCCCTTCATAATGTATTTATAATGTAAGTGATGGGGGGCAAAATACACAAGCCTCCTTCTGTGCAAAAATATATTTAAAAGTTTATCTGAAGCTAATATGAAGCTCCGGTCATCCAAATGAGTCAAATCAAGTAGATTTCGTTCAATGTTACAGTCTTTTTAGTGCCAAAGTCCCTCTTTTTGTTACTATACTTCCACTGCAGCTCAACAGGGAAACACTGTCTGAGGAAACACAAAGACGGAATTTGATGCTAAAAAGACTGTAAATGTGGCAGATATCCACTTGATATGACTAACTCAGACTGATGAAGCCTCATATTAGCTTCAGATGGGCTTTTAAATGCATTTTTGCACAAAATGACTGTGTGGAGACACTGGATTTTGGCCTCCATCACTTACATTGAAAGCACATTTGAAAGGGATCTTTTAACAGCCAGTATGAGCATGAGGAATGATTACAGCGTGAAAAACCTCTTTCAGTATTCATATGTACACCTGACTGTTGTTTTAAGACAGACTTGGACAATTGTGAACCTATCCCTTAATGTTACATACATTTAACAGCACTGATGGTGGATTGTTAAGGGTATACATACCAATAAGTTCCTGAATAGTGACTCGATCGAGCACATTGAAGGATGTGTCCAGTTTGAGCGGCTGGCAGCACCGCTGACACACGAAGCTGACCTGCATCGTTGTGCTCGACGACTTGGAGCCCTCCATCGCTACCTACAAGTACACATATTGAAGAAATAATTGACAAATTTAAGCTAGCGGTGTGTAGAAAACAATGTCCGAGTGGTTAACACTACTGGCAGCCTGACAGTACGTTTTTTGGTCTAGAAGTAAACGTTACACATTAAAGGCTGTTAGCTAACTAGAGAGCTAGCAGGCTAACGTCAGCTTTACAGCTAGCTTGTGTGTAAACATAGGATTGACTCACACTTGTGAAGAATGAAAACTATTACATAATAATCCAACCTTTTACACGTGGAAAACGAGAAATCTCTCCTAATATAGTTTGCGTGACTGTTACATTTTGCACATCGGGACTTCCCTCTCCACTTCCTTATTGTTGTTTACGGCGGTTGTGACGTCAGATTAGAGGCGTGTAAGTCACGTGGTAGCCGGTGGACTTTTTATTATTTTTATTTTAAGTATTAAATTGTACAATATAGACTATAATAATAATAAAAATAATACGTAAATAAATAAAAATAATAATTATTTAAAACGTATTATTATTATTATTATTATTATTATTATTATTATTATTATTATTATTATTATTATTGTTATTATATAATGATAATAATAATAATAATGTGCATGAAATAATCCTACACTATGCAATAATAATGCAATACTACGAGCATATAATAGACAAAGTAAAAGAAAAAGAATACCATTTTATGGTATGTGGCATAAGCAAGCTAGTAATATAGTATTATTATTATATAGTTATATAAATAATATAATTCATGCGATTCATGCAATGTAATATACAATTAGATTGTATTACTGCAACAAGTGATAATGTCAGAGGCTAGTGCAGTAGCTGAGATCCTTCAGTGCTTTACCTCCAAATTAAACTTCGGTTGCATATATTATAACTATTTTTATCTAGTCTTTTTGTCTTACTTGTCCAAATTAGACTGAACCTTGCTACTTAAATGCAAAAAAGATAAGAGAAAGGAGTGAATAAAAACATTTTGATGGAGGAGTGTTTCACCCTCCGGACCAGTCGGTGGCGCTGTGACATCAGCTGCAAACGGCCGTTATGTAAAAACAGAAGAAGATGATAGTTGCGGGAAAACTGAAGCGGATGATTCCTGTTGGCAACTTCAGCTTGTATGAAGAAAAAGGTAAATTTGCAAACATTCACCTTTTAGCTATTAGCCAGCGACATTTCAGAAACAGTGAACTACTTTTTGAGTCATCTATTGGTCTCTCTACGTGTTACCGTCGAGTGTCTCAACCTCAAAAGTCAGAAAGAGAGCCAACCTAGTTGTGAAAATGGATGTATTATGGTTGTGTAACCTCTGAAAACATGATAGCAGGTAGCCAGCCCGATGTTTAGTTTAATGTCAACATCAGCTAAAACTGTATTAACATTAAACGGTGTTTTATAAGGTAACGATCAATGTTAATTGTGAGTGATTTCACGGATGTCATCATTGCTGTTTGTATTCTGCTTTTTCAAAATGGTGCCACAAAGTGATTTTCAGTGTCACAGCTATGCAAAGTTAATCGCATACACTGATTATTGACTGGTCTGCTAACCCTTCCACTAGACTGTTGCTTGACTGAAGCATTTTACAAACTTAAAGATCCCCTCCAGACATGTATTAGGACATATAAAAATACTCTGCTTGGAACAATGATATGTGTCTGTTATGTTTTTTTCCACATAAAAGTATGATTACCACGTTAATATCCTTTAAATGACATCTACTCCTTCTCCCTCATTAAAAATCCATTATCTATGAATATACACATTGTTAATTTCACAAATTTAACTGCTGGACACAAGATGTCTCCTACTCACTGTAATGTAAATTACACTGTATTCTTTGTATGTATGTGTGCTGGAGGCTTCAAGTTTCCACATCTCACTTGTGTAAATTTCCTATTGAACCATAATTGGCTTCCAAACTAGTTGTGATGTCATATATCATGCTTGTAGTCCCACCCCTTAAAATCAGATTTTCAATAAGCAATCAGCAGATGAATGTGAAAACGGCCTTCTAGTGTCAAACTTTGCACATACATCATTCTGCACAGTGAAGCTCAAACATTTAACTGTAGGAACAAGAAGAAAACATATTTTTGAGTGGAGCAGGACTTTAATAATTAAGTAGCTGACACGACTCATTTCAGTTAACGTATCTGTGTCCAATTAATATACGTGACAGCAGCCATTTAGGATGTCGTGCTGAATAATCAGTGTATCTATATGTGTGTTGTAGGCCACCTTATGTTACTCTAACTGTTAGCAGCCTTAGTAACCTGCTATTTACATGATCCATTAAAGCTAGCTACCTGGAAAACAAAGCTACATGTACAGTAGATGTGACATGACCAAAAGTACACACAGTTATACAGCCATCGTAACTTTGCTGCCGCAGGGCCAGTCTGACATACTGTTCATCACATAGAGAAGGTTGTTTTCTTTTTTTCACTAAGTTTTGTTTCATTAAAGGGCATTTTAAAGGTTGACAAACAAATACAAAAGGACTGTCATTCAGCTGTGGAAAATACTTACCTATGTATTTTTTTTTTAGTAGTACTCTGACAACCTGTGTTTGTCTTCTGATTTTTCAGTTGTAGCTTTTAAAAAACACCATGAAAACCCCAAATGCCACAGATGTCAAAAAGGGGATCGCAGTCCTTTGGGAGACTCTGCAGTGCCCCATATGGTGAGTGTCATTCAGAACAAAAAGATGTGTTAAATAAGCCAAATCCATTCTCATCTTATCTCTAGTATTTTTGGTATATTGTAAGATGAGGATTGTAATTTAGGAAAACTGTCAGGCTCTGTACTTACTCCATACTTTCTTTCACCATTAGTCTGGATTTAATGACTGCACCTGTATCTACTAAGTGTGACCATCAGTTTTGCAAGTAAGTAACATTTGTTTAGATGATTGATTATGTAAACTTTTGTAAATATTTTTAAATGCACTCATAAGGAATATGCACATTTTTCTATTCCACCAGATTTTGTATGTCGAAGCTTTTGGACAACACCAAACAAAACAGAGCCAGCTGTCCAGTGTGTAAAGCCGAGATAACGAAAAGGTTGGACATAATCAGTACAATGACATATTGAAAGTTCATTGTTTTTAATATTTACATTATTATATTATAACACTCACATGTTTTTGACTCATGCAGGAGTTTGCGGGAGAGCCCAGGGTTTCAGAGACTTGTAGCAGGATTGCAAGATATGATACAGGCATATGAACATGACACCGGCACAAACTGTAAGGCTACATCACCGACTTCTTGAAATAACTTTGTGAAACTGACTTACATTACATTATCTAACAACATTAATTTTACATTTTCAGACTTTACTGGAATGTCCCAGCAAAAAAGACAATCAGGGTAAGAAACACTTTTAGTCCAAGTAACACTTATCCTCAGTTACTCACTCACTGTATTCAATTTCAATTGTAGCTTACCTAATGCATTTTCCTTTAACCAGTGTCACATATGCTGAAGCTAATGAACATACTCACAATATGTCGTCTGGGGATACACCTGGTACTGATGCTGACAACGTGGAAAATGTAGACAATGATGATCTTCCAATGTCTCACTCTTCAACTGTAGCAGGTAAAATCTTATTGGCCTTATATGGTGGGTCATGTGTTTTTTTTTAAACCTCGAATCAGTTGTCATATTTACTTTTATTTACAAGCTCTTTTTATAGTAATTTAGAATAAATGGTATTATTAGTGGTCTAGAAAAAAGTCATGTTAAGCCAGCCTTGGTTAAAGTGTGGTTGCAGTTCTGAAGTGCTTAGTTGGATAAAGAAACATATCTAAATTAGATTGGCTTTAATTTAATATGGGCCTACTTTAGGATACAGTTCAGTCATGAAGTCTTTGTGTGGTGGAATGTGACAAGTGATATATGTTAATTATTGCATCTGTTATGGTAACAATTTTGCAGTAGTAGTAGAAGTCGATAACAGTGGAGTTAATAGGTGATGGTGATGCATTATGCACATCTTTCGGGAAGTGTGTGTTCTTAAAGGTTAAGAATTTGTAATTTCTCCATCCTCTTTTAGCCCAGAATGGATTTGCAAGACTGATGGGACTTGAAGACACGAGTCCCTTGACAACAGAAAATGAAGGTCTTGACAGCGGCCTCGGTGGAGCTCTACCAATTTCAGAAAAGAAACCGCCCAGCCCTACAGATGACGTGGAACCAGTAGAAACAGAGACGTCAGAAGTTGTTGAAAAGGCGACGTCAACACACAGAACTAGGAGCAAAATCAGAAATGCCAAATTGGAGGAATCCTCTCTTCATCCTTTACTAATTCCAGATGAGACAGAAAACCAACCTCGAAGACAGTCCTCAAGGAAGAAGCAGAAAAAGGATTTGGAACCTGACAAGATTTTAGAGCAGAGACAGAAGAGAAGTCTTGAGAAGGTTGCTGAGTGGCTCATGAAAGTTCCAACGGAGGAAAGTCTTGAGTTAGAGAAACCCACCGAAGACACCTGTGACCCAGACGATTCTGACAGCTTGTCTTCCACTTCAACAATACACGTCAATCTACGCTACAGTGATGTAAATCCTAAGAGAGAGGATCGTGCTAAAGCGCTTGAAGAGCAGGTGTTCGGGGTTGTCTACAAAAGAGACCGAAGAGGGAATAGAAACATCTCTCCTCCACAAAAAGTGTTTGTCAAACCACTGACACACCCCTCAACTATAGAAAACATGACACCTGAAAAAGTATCCAAAGGAAAGAAGAACAGCCTCACTTCTGCTGATTGTGTAAAGAAAACCAGCTCTGAAGATAAAAAAGAAAGTGTCACGGAAGAAGAGCAACAAATGATAGCACAAGTAAATGACACCTGTAGTGAAATTTATAAAGAAGCAGAAGAGATAGTCACAGAGGAAAATAGTGAAAAGGAGAACAAAGACAAGAACGGGGAAGAATTGAACAGCATTCCAGAAAGAGACAATAACAATGGCAAAGATGAGGTTTCCTGTCTTGGGTCTGATATTGAACCACGTCAACCAGAAAGAAAGTCAAAGAGAAGGATGCGTAGCACTATGCAGCAGGTTGACAGTGATTTGCAAGAGCAAGCTAAGGCAAAAGTGGAAAGTTCTGAACAAAAGAAAACTGACAAGAGGAAGGGTAAAAACACTAAGTCAGAAAAAGGCAAGCCTGTCAGAGTGCCGAAGCCCCTTGTTCTGGTTGGAGTTCAAAATGGAGAAACCAGTCCTAAAAGTAGACAAAAGCCAGAAGAAGTACAAGTTCATATTGAGAATTACCCTAGCAGCGAGGACCAAGGAACCCCCATTATGAGGAGCACCAGGAGAAGCAGAAGGCTTCAACTCTTTGCCGAGGAAGTCCAGGAAGGTCACAAGAAAGTATGTGCCCCGACAAACTTTAGAACGAATGTTCCTGGAAAAGACAGCAATGTGTCGGAGCAATCTGAGGACGCTAATGGTGGAACATCAGGTAATTTGGCCTCACCTAAGAACGGAAACATGGCCAAAATAAATGGATGTGTTTATGATCAAGATATAGGAGGGATTGAAAACTTGGAGTCTGGTGAAAGAAGATCTCCTCCCAGACCAACAGAAGATGTTACATCTGTCAAAGAGTCCATTGTTGAAACTCTGTCTGAGGCTAGTGCTGCACCCATGGTCCCAAGCTCTACAAGTCCAGCTGTAGAAGATCCAGCACTTGAAAGTGACAATCCAACTGATCAATTCCCAAATAATATCCCATCGCAGACTTCAGTTTGTGAGACTAAATGTGCTAGTACAGAAATCGAGGAGGATAAGAATGACAGCGAGATGGACACAGAGCAACTGCTCAGGAGCTTCAAAACCACTAAAAGGAAATCTTTCCATCTCGGCGGTCCAAATGTGAAAAGGAGCCGTGGTTTAGGTGAAGAAAATGTGCACGAGGAGAGAAATGATGCTGGTTCTGGTGTCAAACAGGCTAAACAACAGAGAAAATTTGACATCACTAACCAAGATGTGTTAAAAGACAATGACAACTTATCTTGTAGTGATTGGATACCCCCGTCTAACTCGCCCATCCTGACAAAAAATAGAGTTGCCAACAAAGCAGAACAAGAAGTAGAAGAAGGGCTGATCCCTGATACGAGTAGTTCAGTTCAGGACAGTGCTGGTAACTGTCTCCTCGGGAATAGTGTCAGTAGTGCCCTCAGTCCTAATAAAGTGTCAAAATGTGAAATAGAGAGTCCTCACTTTTCTGTTGTCCCTCAGATAGTAGATTCTGGGCTCTGTTTTGCAGCTGTTGAGTTGTCTGGAGGTGGTGAGCACGGGGAGTTAAATGAACCCACAAGGTGTTCTCAAATCACAGACAGTGAGCTTGGTTGTACTGCAACGGATGCTGACAAAGTGAAGAAGATAAGAGACAGCATTTCACCGGAAAATTCAGCCGGCTCTGGAAAACACTTCTTAAATGCAGAGTCCTCTTTAACTCCCGACGGCCTTGGAATACCAGTTGTCCAACTGAGCCATGAAACAAAGACAAGCAGCCGTGGAAGTGAAGAGCACAGCGTCCATTCCTCCATCAAGAGCAACCCAAGGAAGAGGAGGAAGTCTCAGAGGCTCGAGTCTTCATCCGAGTCTGATTGCAGCGGATCCAAAGAAGAATTACCGACTTTGACCCAAATTTTCGGAACATCAGCTCCTCCCTCCGCGGCGCGCCAGGATGACAGTGTTCAAGATCAGGGAGACTTCAGATGTGAAGGTGCATGTGTTACAGCTGACGCAGCAGAGCAGCTGAGCCGTCCACCTGCGTGCCCGAGCCCGGACTGCATTGATTCCAGCCAGGCGTCTGTGGACTTGTTCGGCACGCCAGATGAATGTAAGTCGATTCTCAGTAGCTGAAATAAGTTTTTACGGCTTCATTTTAAGGTTTTTTTACAGCCTGCTGAGATTACACAACGCAATGAATCTTCTCTTTTGTTATGCATCTGCAAAAGATGTGCTTGTTCTGCTGTTGTTTCCCACTTTAAAAATGTCTGTATCTAGAAGATGTGGGAAAAAAATCTCAAGTGTTCAGACACAAAGCAATTAGATTTTTTTCTTCTCTGCAGGTGATGTTCCAGTAAATGACATTGGCGTTTCCATGGAATCATCACAATTCTCGAGCGAAGTCCTTGTCACTCAGGTAAATATAATTATGTTCTCAATTACTTTCCTTTTGTTTTATATATATCTACAAATACACTCTTTTTTTAAGTGGATCTGATTTAGTTTGTGTCAAAGTGAGATTTTTTCCATTAAATCCAACATGAGAAATTGCTCTGTTTCTTCATCTTCTTTTTAATGATGCACTGTCACATTACGCCCTACAGAGGGCAGCCAACACATTTCCCCCAAACCAAACCTGTCAGCTCCTGGATGACAGACTACCTCGCTCAGTAAAAAATGTCCCCCTCAGCAGCTTTCTGAATTGCATTTCATTTACGTTAGAGGAAATGCAGCCTAGGAGATGATTCTTGTTTTCTCCCTCATCCATCTTCCAGCGCTCTCAATGTTATCTGTCGACTGTATTTGACTGGGAGTTCAGGTTTCACGCCCCGGGGTTTAGAAAAAGGCCCAGGATTACACACATCTGAGCAAACAGAGTGTTGGTATTGTTGTATTGTGTGTTTGTGCGCACAAATGCCCGAGTTAATGTAACTGAGGTTCATACATAATCAATGCACTTGCATTGTAAACTCAAGGGATAAAATTCAAGGTATCAGCCTACTGAAGCAGTGTTAGACTTGTTTTTTAGACATATAAATCGTATCATTAAGTAACAAAGTCTGATGCTGGCTGTGTAATAAGTAAACTCAACACATTGTGGCTATTATGGAGCTGAGATTTTACCCGCCTCAATTGAAAGCTGTTCTCTCTTTCGTTTTCTAACCTCCTCCATATACTTAAAATATTATTTAAATCTAAGTGCTCACTCACTTATTCCGCCATATATTCTCCTCAATAACTGCTGTCTGGCAGCAGAAACACCAATTTCCTTCCAATAATGACTGACTGGATGAGTGTTAGTCCCTCTTCACTGATTGACAGTTGTTTTTGTTTTGCAAGACACCAAATGTGCAGCCAGCCAGTTTGTGTCCCTCTATGTTATTGTAGTAAAAGTTGTATTGCAGCATTCCTTCTCCTCTTACCGCTATCCCTTCCCTCCCCGTGTATTATGTTAAACGGTATGACTCATTTGTAATTATAAGCTTCTCTTCTTAACTGTATTTTCTGCTCTTTTAGCAAAAGATTGAGATGCAGAAGGAGCTGGTGAGGCTGGAGAAGTTGATGGCTCTGGTTACAGAGGTGCTTCAGGAGAAAGAGGGCAGTCCTGCCAGCAAAGTCCCCTCAGAAACACATCAGAGCTCCAAGACCACAGGTAAGCATATAACAAATGTAGGCCTCTTTAGAACTGAAACAATTAGTCAATTAATCAGTTAGTTGATCGACAGGCAATTAACTATTTTGATCTCTCTCTCTTTTTTTTTAATTTCTTGAGCATAAATTCACTCACTCCAGCCTCTAACATGTGACTATTTGCTGTTTTTTTAAGTTCTCTGATATTAAACTTAATGTCTTTGAGTTTTGGACTATTGGTTGGAAAAAACAAGCTTTTTTTTAGATGTCAATTGGGGCTCTGGAAAATTGGGATGGGCACTTTTCATTATTTTCTGACATTTATTGGACCAAACGATTGCTCAAGTAATTGAGAAAATAATCTGCAGATTATGCAATAATGAAAAATAATTTTTAGTCGCAGCCCTACATTTTCACTGCTGCTGTTTTAGTGGTGTTGAACATGAAAATGTTTTAATTCTTATATGAATCACAGATCAACTTCTTTCTTCTTTTCTAAGAAATGTATCACATCACAGTGACCCCAAACTGACGTCTTTATTTTTTAGTTAAACTCATGGATTAGATTGGATGATGACAGCTGACAGAAATGTGATGATTTTTTTTTTTGTCCCCAGGCCCAGACACACACAGACCCCCTCCATGTGACCAAAGTTCAGACAGGTAATGCCTTTTAATGGTAACTTTTGGTACCAATATGTAGAAATGTTAGGTAGATTTTTTCCTCTTGCCACGAAAAAAGTGAAAATCAACAAAACAGTGAAGTAAAATAAATGAAATAACCATTGATTAACCATTGTTTAATAATAAGTAAATGAGTAATTTATTACCGTAAGCCGTACTGGATGGAAAAGTAAATAACATTTTGTCTCTGAATAAAGTTTTCTATATATAATAAATAACACTGCAAAATATTAAAAAAGAAACATTAAAATGATAAAAAGTAACACAACAACAGTTTGCAGGAAAAATAGTACACACAGGTGTTTAAAGCTTTGTTGCTTCATCTCTGTTCAGGAAAAAGTAAACAGTCTTACTGAAACAACAAGCATCAGGTACAACCACACTCAAACCACAGAAATACTGACTAGCATGGCTCACTTCCAACATGATAGAAACATGAAAGCTTGCTTACCAACATGAGGTCATAGTTTGAAGACCACAGGAAATGATTAAAGGAACTGATTGTATCGCAGCCAAACGATTCAGGAATTGGACATTTAAAAACCGGATTTACAGTTGTCATTCCTAATGAGCGGAAATTCTTGCGGATGGCAATTCTTTCTGTTTATATGTCTGATAATACGTTTAAGTTGATGGAGAGATTTGTAGGCATATGACTTTGGATCTGCCTGGTCCTATAATGGACATTTATTCTGTATTTGTGGTAATTGCCAGTAACTTTAAGTGACTGTGATGGTTTTCAAACTGAAATACAAGACAATTTGCAACAAGAAAAGTTGTCAATTAGATGAGAAATGATAGCAGAAAGTCTTTTTTTTTAGTCGTGGCACGCCAGTGTTTTTGGCTTCAGGGCAAGTGACAATCCTTATTGTCAAACCTGTCTTCAATAATAAATGTAATTAAATGATATCTGCCTCAGCGCTTTGCATTTCTCTTCTTAGAGAGTTGTATACATTGTTAATACATTTTAAATGGACCTATATTTCAGTACAGCCATATTAAGCAGAACAGTAACCGGAGCAAGTGGCATGTAATTGGTCTCTTTCAGTCTGTAACTGAAGGAGAAAGTTAGTGAGTGTCTGTGTGTCGCCGGTCTTGTTCTCTCTCAGGGTGATGCATCTCAAGAGGACAGGCGGATAATCTCACTAATGAACCCAGAATCTGCTTATGCTGTGGAGAATAAAAAAGTCATTACTGACTGCATCTTATATGTCATTTAGAGCACTTAGAGAGAAACTTGTGTTGCCACAGTAATTTATCTCTCCTGCTTGACTGCACTCCTCCCCCCCCCCCCCTCCAACCTCTCGCCTTGCAGGGTTCTAAGTGCTGTCCTCCAGGCAAGAGAGAGAGAGAGAGAGAGAGAGAGAGGGAGGAAAGATGGAGAGAGACGGCAGATAAAAACATGGAAGGGGCTTTGCTTTACAAGACAGGAGTTTGTGCTCTAAATTAAAAAGCGCAGATTCCACGAGCACGCTGGTGAAATTGGAAAGAATGTTTTGGCCCTGGAGTATATGACAAGTTTTCAATGAGCCGTTATCACTTTCGTACAGGTAATTTAAATGTAGGCACGTCGCCAGTTTTTACTGAAGTCTCATGCACCCAAAAGAAAAGAAAGAAAGAGAACTTTTAAAACTTTAGATATAAAAGAAACCGATCAGGTCGTCTCTTGTCACTGATTCCCACGAATAACAAATTCTGATCTAATATTTATAGTTCTTTTCACAGTGCACACTTATAGTGCAGTAAGAGAGTATGAGGACAGTGTTTTTTCATTGTTTTGACTCCAACATATTGGATTTGAAATGAAATAATGTTATTCAGGTTAAGGGGTACATGATCCCCCCGGCTTTAGGACAGTGCAGCAGGAGAATGACCTTACATGTCACAGACAAGACAACTTTTTTAACCACCAAACTGTAAAATGTTCCTGATCGTCCATGTCATTTACCTGACATCAATCCAACTTCTCGTGTGTTTCACTTGAAGACCAGACTTAAAGCAAAAATCCTCTGAAATAAGCAACAAGTGAGGATGACTGCAGTGAGGGTGTGTCAGAGCATCACCAAGGAAGATACCTGCTGATATCAGCAAAGGATTAGCAGCAACCATATATGAAATACTGTTTGATTACTTTATTCAGTCAAGTTTATCTTGTCCTATCTCTTGTGTCCCCTAAAATTTGGATGACTGCTGTGTAACGAGGGGCTACTGTTCCTACACTGCGCATCTGGTGTGAATATAAACACCATCAAATAAATGATGAGAGTCAGCACTTGTAGTTATTGTTTCATTTCAAATCCAATCTGTTTGAGTCAAAAACAACAAGTATGTGTCACCGCCCTAATACTTTCTCACTGCGTAATTCAAATTAGTCATTCCAAATTCAGTTTAGATAGAGCTGGATAGCACATCATTAAAACATACATAGCCTAGATCACAGATATATATATTTTTTAAGGTTTCCAGTATGGTTATGGAGTTTTGTACAATTTCTGTTGGGAGTTTCTAGTTTGAAGCTGTTATGGCAGGAAGGTTTGGACAGGATTTGGTGAGATTTAAGTTCATCTACATTTTTCAACCAAGAGCTGCTTTAAGTTAGTGGCATAGTTGAGAAGACAGATGCACAAGCTTGATATATGCACTACCAATCAATATAAAATTGCTTTTATTGGCTCCGATATTGATCTTGCAGGTCTGCATAGGACATCCCTGCAGCTGAAGCTACTGTCTTCACCATGTTGGCTCTTCTCCTTCAGTGTGGAGCAAAAGTTAATATACATGTCGTCCCTTCAGCAGGAAAGACGTTGTTGACGCAGGACGGGAGTCAGATCCACGACCATGTGATGGCAAAGGACTCGCCCAGCCCAGTGTGTCAAAGCCTGGTGGCATTGCAGAGATGGGTAAGGCTACTGGTGTGATGTTGGAAAATGTAACCGTTTTTTTTTGTGGGGGGGGGATGCATTTCTAACTTTCAGTAGCACATATGTTTTTATATTATTTGACGATTCCACACTTTTCCATTTGGTTTCTCTGAGCACACACACGGGGGGATCTGTATGGAAAAGTGCCACTTAGGGATAGTTACTCTTTATTGCTTCCCATTATGTTTTTAGTAGGCCAGCAAGGTTTGGTTTGATTGAGTTTAGCTGAGTTCAAGAGGTTCATGGCAGCGTTTATGTGCCAGATAACCAAAAAATGTGATTATGATATCTCTGGTCAGACGATGTTCTTTCTGACTGTTGTTGATACTTTCTGCTTGTTTGTTTTTTCTCTCTCTTCAGCCGGGCAGCGCTCCACACACACAGGGCCAAATGTAAACGGCACCGGAGCCTCCAAAGCACCGAGTTCAAGCTCAGCAGCCAAAACACTTAAGAGCGGTGGCTCACCATCAGATGGGCAAGAGGACAAAGAAAACAACACTCCAGAGAGAGAGAGGAACAAAGCTAAAATGGTGCTAGTGTCATCTGGATTAGAGCCTACTGAACAGGTGTCTATTCAGTAAATGAAAATGTTTATTGAGCACATTTAACTGTAGGATTCGTTAACCAGTCACATCCTGCTGTCTACAGATAATGGTTAAAAAGTTTGCCAAGCGAGTTGGTGCCCGTGTGGTTTCCCGGGTGACGCCAGAGGTGACACATGTCATAATGTGCACAGGTACGTACGCACACCTGCATGTTTAGTCTTGCAGTACAACTATATATATATATATGCATCGCACTCGTGTGAATACATATGACAACAAATGAGTTAAGAGTGTAACTGTTACAAGCGTTGCTGTAACTGAATTGATCCACTTTAATTAATGGTTGGTAATTGTCTTGATACGCGTTAGAGCATTTAAATTGGCTCTTAAAGTTGCACTTTAGATCTCTCTAGTTCCCGTGTTTAAATGTTTTTTCAAGCGAGAACATTTGCATTTTTTTTTTTTTCCAGAGAAACATTTTCTCCTTACATGTAGTTACAGCTAGTTTTGTGCGTCTTTTTAAAGCACTCCTTAGAGATAAGCTCTGTGTTTCTCTTTCACCCACACACTCGCTCCTCCATTCATCCGCTCTATGCTAATTACCCTCTCTGATAGATTATTTTTAATTTCAAAGCTCGCTGTCTCCAAAGCACCATATTAACTGTCACTGTTTAAGAAGCCTTTTTAATGGCAGCTGTTTCCCGGGCAACCAAAAAACAGGGAAAGCTGGGCTTCTTGATCTTTGCGGTTAAAGGTTGTTAAGGAGCAGCAGACGTCCCCTTCTAACTGTTGGCAGAAAATAATTTTAAGCCATTAGAGGTGTATTTTGTCTTGAATACAAATCAGTGTGTAATTACTATATCTCTTGAAGGAAGAATAACCCCTGACCATCCTGATCAACCGTGATTTATACCTGTGTGGCTATATGCTGCTCTAAGCTGTGTTCATGTGACCTATTGAGTGCAGTTTAAATGAACTGTTCATTCAGTTTGGCTGGTGAAAAGGCTGTCATTCAAACAAAAAAAGTTGACTTACTGGTTCCCAACCTTTTTGGCTCATGTCCCCTTAACACGAAGCAATGTCTGCAAATGACCTTAAATTACAGGTTCAATATGTCTGTGAGCTGTGATCAGTTTGAAAAAGTGATCTTTTCTTCTTAAATTGTGTAATTTGAATACATTTTTGAGACTTGAAAGGTTAAAACTTCAAGTATTTAACAAGAAAAGGGGAATTCAGAAACATAAATATGATTTTATGAGGAAGAAATACACTGGATTCAGGAAGTAGTCAGACCCCATTTTTACCCATCAAACAAGAGTGAAAACATGTTTTTAGACATTTTTGCAAATGTGTTAAGAATCATTTATAAAAGTATTTAAATTCACTGATTACTTTCTATTCTCTCCCATCCCATTAATCATCTTATGACACTTTTGGGGGGGGGGGTCCCAACCCTCATGTTGAGAACCACTCAGTTAGACCAAACAACCACCGCCAGACCTTCTTAAACCGCGTCCAAAAACTCTGCCGTGGGTTTTGTTTGTTGTTTGTTAGAACAAAAAACCAGACCAAACACAGTATTATGTGATTATGGATATGTGACACATGGAGGAATTCACGAGCTAAGCTAACCAAATTAACCCATTGTGTGTGTCGATCACAATGAGCATCCGGCCCCACGCTGTGCGGATTTCGCCACATGCTGTGATTTATGACAGATGAAGTCCTTTTGCGGTCTCGAATGACAACGCTCATAATCAGCGAGTTGTCTCCGTGTGAGTTCTTTTTTGATTGTCAGAGAAAGAAAGAAAGAAAAGTGCACAATTTGCTTTGGGTCAGCAGAATAAACTTTACTGCACTAAAACTAAAAGGCAACAATAGATCTGTTTTTCTTTGGTTTAGATCAAGGGAACTGAACTACTTTAACTTTTTAAATTGAAAAGTTTTAAATGAATTTAAAGGTGTCAGTTAAAGGAATATATCATCCCTACAATAGCTGTTAGTTTAAAAAGAAACAAGCCCTGCACTTATAAAGGTGGAATACTTTGTTTTTCTTCAGGCTTTACTCATTTACTAGCTGACATGTTAACATAGCGATGGAATAATTTCTTGGAATAGTTATAGCTAGTCAAGCAGGATGTTTTTTTTTTGCTTTGTTTTGCATCTCAATAAAGCTTTTAGCATGTTTTCAGACTGTATTTACATACTGCAGTACGTGTTCCAATCTGTGTCACTGTCATGTGTCTCAGCTGGTATTTCCAATGTGACTTGTGTTCTCCGGAGCTCCGCCACTTTGTTTAACCTCAAGAGTCAACCAGTAAATTCCTTTGGGGCTTTTAGCGTGATGTATGACAGCAACACTTTATTAAATAACAGCTGAAATGTCAACAAAAGTAAGAGATTTGTTTGGGGTTTTTTTTTTTTTTTTTAAAGCAAGGTGTGAGTGCAGGGGGGGAGGGGGTTGCGTGTACTGTTGCATATTTTCTCACACATCTCTGTTTCTTCTCTTTTTCTCTGCCAGATGAACAACTGGTATGCGAGCGCACGCTGAAGTACTTCCTCGGCATCGCAGGAAGGAAGTGGGTGGTGAGCTTCCAGTGTGAGTATCCACTGAACTTCACCGTCAAGCCCTTTTCACCGATGGGTCTAGAACAATTACTCTAAATACAAAACATAACATAATGATGGAGAGATAGGCTGGAATAAAAGGAGTGTTACATAATACAGTAGCCACCAAGATACCGCTTGTGCTTCTGATAATAAGCTCCTAAGTTCTTGTTCCGCTTTCCTCTCCGCAGGGATTGCAGAGTGCTTCAAACAGAAGAAACTCTTAGATGAGGTAGGCTTGCCTGTGCGTTCCTTGAATTTGCGCGCCGGTGATTCCCTGTTACATCTCTGTATGTCTCGATGTTGAATTAAGGCTGCATGATGAATCTCTCCATGTGGTTTGCTGTGATACCTCATGCATTATTTGTCATCCATTTGCTTTAGCAATCCCCGCATCTGGTTCTTTGCTATGCAAGTACAATCCTTTGCCAAGCTTTGTTTTGTACAGCCATTCATTTAAATTTATTTCTACTACGTCTAGGCCGGTCTGTAAGCAGTTTTATGCATCACGCAGCGAATGTGGAAACGGACTCGGACTCAATAATAAGATGAACCCTGTCACACTGAAGGATGTTTAGTGTACTTGTGAATAATTGCATCAGTTATTAAAAAGATAATACCAGCAGGAAATATGTTCTAACATCATGACTGAGCTTCATATATACTGACACACAGATTTGCTGTATCTTCCAACAGACTATCTTTGAAGTGAGAGGTGACGTTGTGAATGGGCCCAACCACCAGGGCCCCATGAGAGCTCGCACCACTGATGACAACAACGTGAGTCCCTCGCACACTGAAAAAGACTGTCTATTACACAATAATGCTTATCTGATCTAAACGTTTCCAAAGGTAAGAAGTGCAGGCAGGGATCTCCCTGAACGAATGAAACAATGGTGATATATATCACTCTTTGCTTTCACCTGCAGCTGTGTTGTTTTTATTTCAAATACCTGCACATTGAACATTACATTTCTAGAAATGTTTTTTTTTTTCTAATTCACTGTAGGACAGGACAACATTCACCCGATAACTGATCTATTCAAAGACGTCACATACTTAAGTCAGCATTTGAATAATGATGAGGTTCACCTTTTCCCCAAACTAGTTTCTGTTTGGAGATTGGAAACAGTGACAGCTGGGCTATCTGTACATTCATCCAATTTGTACTTTTTATGTTATAAAATGTCTTTGTCAGCAACCTTGTACAAACACATTAATCTCCTTTTTATATCAGATTCAGCCACTAGCTGCTTTCCACCTTCAATCAGCGGTAGGAGTTCGTGTTAACGTGTGACTTTAACTGTCATTCCTGTTCTGTAGTTTATAGTTTTACGTGTTTTTATGATTTAAACATCATCCGTCCTCTTTCTCCACCTTAAGTGCCTGGAAATACCCGCCCCATTAGAAGATATTAAAACTCTACTGTAACAACACAAAGCTCTTTGTTAAATGATATTTTTGGGCATTTCAACCTTATTAGACGGCACAGCAGTGATAGACAGGAAAGGTGACATGAAATGGTTTCGTGTGATCGGCTATGTAGTTACATATTGTGCATCTAAGATCACTTGACTTTAATTTTACTTAACTGTAGATTGTAGATAGAGTAGATGACGTGAAGAGGTGCCAGTCAGCCAATCACGCAGTCCACTAGTTTTCACAAAGTAATCAAAACAGCAAGAGATTGAAATGGTCTCTTGAATGGTCTCTTAAAACAAAAAGAAAGAAAGAACATTAATAATCATCAATAACTCGGGTTATTAATAACAACGATTGTTGTCCCTACTGTGTACAATCAATCCCTGACCACAAAGAAGAGAGTGATTCTATGAAGAAAAGAAGATAAAGCGCCTCAACAACAAACTAGCCCTTGAACTAGTTTCCTTCTATTGCACCAGCCTCTTAGCTTGGGTCTTGTTGCAAAGAGCGAATGGTAATTTTCCTCTTCGTGTAAGGCCAAGTAGGACCGGTTCTGTTGCCACTGAGGGGGAAAATTAGAAATGGCTAGATGTCATGTTGGCCGTATCGCTGCCTTTGAAGAAACCCCTGCTAATTGAATTAGCTAGTAATTTCAGGCTTATTTAAGTGGCTTCACCACAGCCCCGGCACTTTGATGGAGCCAGACAGATTGTCCTGTTCATATTCACTTTCTGTCACCTGCACTACTGTGACAAACAGACTAACAGATGAAATGGAGTGCCAGGGAGTCTGTCACTAGAATGTTGATGCCCAGGAAATCAGTCAAAGCAACTCTGGGTGTGTATGTGTGTGTGTTTGTTTGTGTGTGTGTGTGTGTGTGTGTGTATGAATGAGCTTGCACTTATATATGGCTGGCGTGTACTTTATCAAGTCACCCACTCTAATACCCCCTCAAGGACATTAGGTGTTGTCTAAATTAAAAATCTGCAACAGAAACACTTTTTCATCTCACCAAGCACCTCTGGCTAATGATCATTATGGACGGACAGGGAGGTGTGAGAAATGAGTATTTCTCTCTCCAGTAGCTCAGACATTTATCCTCCAAACATGCAGCCATTCACTGTATGAGACTGTGTGTCGCTACCATGGTTCAAGGAAACAATTTTACATTCCCATTTCAAGCAAGCTTATTGACCCTGAGTGCAATAAAACAATACGTCCCCGGCGTCGGGCGTGCTTAAAG
The DNA here is from genome assembly GCF_963924715.1 of Thunnus thynnus. Taxonomy (NCBI): domain Eukaryota; kingdom Metazoa; phylum Chordata; class Actinopteri; order Scombriformes; family Scombridae; genus Thunnus; species Thunnus thynnus. The sequence continues at coordinate 13,372,270 of NC_089536.1, read as the reverse complement.
CGTGATATTACCACGGTGAGGGTGGCTCTGTTTGCTCTTTTCTGTTCAACTCATCCTTGAATTTACTATACTATAGTGAGAGCAAAAAAAAAAAATGAACAAGGTCTGTGGTTTTTATTTTACACAGTAAGTGAGGAATACCTGTTATAAATTGTGGAATATGCTTTGTTAAGTGCTTCAGCTCTACCAGTGAAGAGTTCAGAAACACACTCAGTCGCAATGGTGCAGTCAATCACATGCAGTGTTATTGAACATTGTCCGAAGGTTAAATTCACTGAATAAAATGTTCTCTTTGGCTTTGCTGCAGAAGTTTGGCAGATATTGCATATTGGAGTTTTTTTTTTTTTTTCCTTACTTTTTTTTTATCATCTTTTTCTTTTTAGCTGCTCATGAAGGACTACAAAATCTGCTTCCAAGGACCTTTTACAGACATGACTACAGGTAAACAACAACATCGCAACAACATCATAGACTACAGCGAAGATGTTATGTCTGATCACTGTGAAAGCGTGAAACACTTACAGCAGCTATACATGTACACTCTCTCTCTCTCTCTCTCTCTCCCTCCCTCTCCCCCTCTTTCGTTCTCCATCTCTCTATCTCGAGCTCCAGTAGAGCCTGACCAATACTGGAGTTTTGAGGCAAATATCAATAAAATTTAAGAGATTAAAAACTCAGTTAACATATTGGCTAATAATCTTTTTGTTTGTTTGTTGCCTTTAAATTTTGTTATTAATAGAGTAGTCTGACATTTTGGGAAAAAAATCACCTAAAATTCACTTAATCTGTCCATGCCCAGCAGAGAGGTTGCATAAAGTGAGCAATTTTTTGTTAAAATTAATTTGGCACCAGAGTTTTAATCCAGGTAATTTGAAATTTTCACTGCAACAACTGCAATTTTACTTAATACCATGAAATGTATGTATGTAATGAGAAAGCTGACGGTGCTTAATAGGTTCAGATACAGTCAAATATATCATAAAAATATATCATCCATTATTATTACTTTAGTTTTTCTCTCTAACATTAGCGCAATTGTGTTCAGTTTCTTGTTTGTCTGAGAAACACAGCACTCAAACACCACAGGTATCTCAACACCTCAATAATGTCTCTGATTACTGACCACAAAAACAAGTATTTTTTTTTTACGCTTTCATTTGCATACGATTTCAAAGAAAACTACTGCGGAAAACCTAAGGTGTTATTTCACGGAATTGTTGCCTCTTTCCAGCTGCCGTCATGCTGTTTCCTCCGTTCTGTTTTTCTGAATCAAGAATTACCTTGCTCAACCACACTTATTCAGTTTTATTGATGTTGGTGTCCTGCAGGACTCCGATAGACACCCGCCATGCTTTAAAGAGAAGGTGGAGAGAAAAAAAAACGACGATAAAAAGGACAGTGAGAGTAGCTCACACAGGTTTTGACTGACACAAAGAACAGCTTGAAACCTGTGCTGTTTTTTAACCCCTGTCATTCTGCCACTAGAGAACAATGACAAGTGATTCCAGAGAGTGGGTGGATTGAATACGGACTAAGGAGATGTATGAGACATTTCTGGTGCAGTGTTGTCGTATTGCACAGCGGTTGCTATGGAGTCTGCTTGCTGCCTGGAAATTATTTCTGAAAAGAAAGTGGGAATGATGTTTCACTTGTAGACACAGTGCTTCTAAAAAATCAGTGTAAATGAGGTGAAGCCTGGCTTTACAGTTCCTGCACTCATGTGTGGACTTCAATCCTAACAATTTAAACTGTTAATTGCTTTTGTAATTAACCTCCAAATTCAAGGTTGAGAGGAGTTCGGTTGCCCTTCATGGGAAAACACATTTTGCTTTACCTTTCCAACATGGATGAATTGACAGATAGATCATGGGTGAAGGTCTCAGGGGGCACATTGCTTAAAAAAACCCACAAGGCAGCATTCTTTGGTTTCTTTCTTCCCGGGGCTCTTTAAGTGCTCCTGCAGCATCCTCCCGCTGCCTGCTGGATCGATGAAGCTTTGCTAATGGGTGGACATCTGCTAGCTAGCACACATAGTTTAAAGACTTTCTTTTTTACACGGCACAAGCGTGAGGATGGAGTCTGTTTTCTTCAGCCTGACAGGACTTCATCCATTATTTAATAGCTGAGGTTTATGTATGTTACATGATGAGGTTATATACACAGTACACAGCCAGTTAATCGAGTGTTCACATGTTAAAGGTTGCATTTTTTTTTTTTGAAGGCCTGTTTGTTGTGTCTCTTGAAATACCGGTAAGAGCACATTTTCCTAAATCAGGTTAAAAACCAAGTGTTTTGACTGACTGAGTGAGATGTTCTCATTGATTTGAGAGGAGACTTAAGTATTGACCTGTGTACATCCCTCTGATCAAAGCAAGTCTGAGCTCATCACGAGTCCCCTTAGGGGATAAAGAGGTAAACAAGAATTACAATTAGTTTTCTGATTTTCCCCAAAACGGTCAACATTTCACCGCTGACATTGGCGTGTATGTTTATTCTAGATGAATTGGAGTGGATGGTGGAGTTATGTGGAGCAGCTGTAGTGACAGATCCTCTTCACCTTGACAGTAAGCAGGTAAGAGTTTCTACCTGTCTCTCAACCTGACGTTCAACATCTTGTGATTTTGTGATTTTGTGTTTATTTTTCCTTCCTCGCAGTACATTGCATGTCTCACTTGGAATGATTCTTATGAATCATATTATAAGTTTTATAATTTAAGCAAACTATTTCCTGCAGGGACTAGACTACTGTAAAGTGCTTGTCTCTGCCAACATTATATTCTGCTAATTCACAAAGCTGCAACCACCATAACAGTTTATGATTATTATTTGTCTCCTGGGTTTGGTTTTCTGTTAAAGTAGGACATAAATGCAATGATGTTAAGCAAATGCCATATTAATTAATTCCAATTAAAAAGCAAAAATCAACAAATAGTCAAAATCTCAGACTCAATAACCCCTACAACCTAACCAAAGGATGTTTTAGTTAAGTTTCAAAACAGTCAGGGATGAAAATATAATAACTCCTTTCCAACATTGCTGGCTGTAATTTGATCTGGTACAGTACATGATATATACATTTATTGAATAAGAAAGTGTGTCCAAACTTCTGACTGGTACTGTATATATTATATTATGCTCTACCATGAAACCACAGAAAAGTCTTGCTAACTTTTTATGCTTTTTGTTACACAGAAGTCCCATCAGCTGGTTATTGTGCAGCCAGGATCAGAGTCGTGGTCGTCCTCATACAGCAGTGAGTCTTACCGGAGGACAAAATTTCATTTTCACCTGCTACTTTTATACCTGATCACAAAATAACACACCTTCTATCTCATTCTCACTCAGTTTCTTTCTCTCTCTCTCTCTCCTTCACACACACATACACACACTCTTTCACATACAGAGCTCATAAACATAGGGATTAGACTGACAGCAGCAGCTGGAGCTGATTACATAATTCATGTACGGCTTCACCAGGGGGGTTCGAGCACAGAGGAAGACCTATGGAGTTTATGTCTGTGTGTTTTGTACTTGTATTTGTATTGTATCTGTGAGGATCACATGGGCGTCAAGCATCAGCAGAAATTAGTTTGTTTCAAATATTGTCAGAAGTTGGCGATATATAAAGAAGATATTAATAATAAGATAAGAGGCCAGACATGAGGTTATAATTAAATCTCGATCCAGAATAAGTGATGTCTCAACACTTTTAAGTTGAACGCGACGCTGCATCAGGGAGTACACAGTGTAAGTTAAGCAAGTTTACAGAGAAAGACAATCAATAATGAAAATACATGTTTGTGCAAATACAATTTAACATTTAAATAAGCAAAAAGGCACATAATAGGTTATTCTTTTATAGGAAAAAAACAGACAAGGTAGAATCAAAGATTTCCCACAGCAAACAATAAGAATGCTCTCCAACAGTTTTTCTCTTATATAAGAATTTTCACTGTTGTAACATAAACACAGTTTTTAATTAACTTAAAAGCCCTACACTCCCACAGCTCACCCACACAAGTGTTATCACTTATCTGATTAGACTTCTTCCAAGGACTGTGGTTGACTGACATCCCTCTGACCCAGATGAGGCAGTTACACCTTTTTATTCATATTTGTTGATGTAGTTTTCATGACCTCACATAATACCAGCATCTCTATACTAAACTTCATAATTAAGGTCATTCAGAAGATTTATCGAAGACTGTTAAGTTGTAGTTAAGTTAACTTTTCAGCTCCACTTCGTTACCTTATGACATCATGTTTCTGGTGTTTTCTTGCTAAACACAATCATTTAAGTTAAAGTTTTTTCTATTAATGTAACAAAATAATAAGCTGGTTAGTACGCAAATGTTTGCCATCCTGCATATCCAGGCTGAAGTTAGTTATTCCTCTGCCTGTTTGGTCATCATCTCTCATTTTACAAAACTTTCTGATGTATATAAATAATCTTAAAAAAAAGTTTAAGGTCAAATATCCTAGTTGGTGCACCTGTCTATCCATCATCAGTGCGTGGATTTGAACGCCTGTGTGATAGGCGGTCGGAGAGTGACAGTGAACAGTGAAATGGCAGACGCTGCCAGCCACATTGCCGACAAGAGCGAGGGGAATGACTTGCCAGGAAAGCAAGTGTGAAAGAAGTTAGGCAGCAGAGAAATGGCCGAGAGAAAATGTCAGATCGGAGTGGTGGGGGGGGGGGGGAAATGTCAAAACAAGTTGGCCACAGAAGAGAGAGGCTGCCATAGCACCAAGAGAGCTGACAGTTTGAACAAGAGAGTGAGCAAGTGCCTCTGAGTCCCCCCCTCACCCCCACCCCACCCCTCGTCCTCCTCCTCCTCCTCCTCCTCCTCCTCCTCCTCCTCCTCCTCCTCCTCATCGTCCTCCACCTCCTCCTCCTGGCATCCTAATTTGCACTGCTGCATATTTAATGCAGCTTTCCCTCTTCCGCCTCCTCTGGCACTCATAGCGCAGGTAATCGAGTATTCCACAAGCCTCCCCTTCTCTATCCCCCATTATCCTCCTTTTCTGCACCATTGATTGAAATCACACACACCTCTGTCTTTGTCTCAACCCCTTCTCTGATGTAATGGAAATGTGTTGGCGTATAGCAATGCGCATTTGAGTATGATCAAACACTTCAGATTATGTTTCACAAGACATAGTCTGGATTTGTTAGTTCAAGTTATCGCTTTAAAGGGATATGCTGCTTATTTTGCAAATTTGCAGACACGTTCAGATTGGATCAGCATTTTGAAATGAACTTCTGTCTGGAATCTTATTTCTTGTGTTGTTATTCCAGTTATCTTTAAATTATTCTCTCCCAGTTATTTTTCATTATCTGTAATGATAATTGAATATTTGTCTTTAGGTGACAGTCGTGCATATTTAAATGATAAGGCCGGCGGTTTTGTCAACAAAACCCACGAAAAGACCAAAATGCATGAGTGTTAGGTTTGGTTGTTGCATGGAATTAGTTGACAATAAGAAAAATACAGAATAACACCAATAGGGCTGCAAATGATTATTTTCATTAATCTGCCAAATATTTTATCGATTCATCGGTTGGTCATTTTGTCTTTAAAATGTGAGAAAATAGTGAAATACGCCTGTTATACCTGTTATACTTTCCCATTGGTGTCTTGAAATGTCTTGTTTTGTCAGACCAACAGTCCAAAATCCAAAGATATTCAGTTTACATTTACAGAAGACAAAGAAAACCATGAAATCCTCACAGTTAAGAAGCTGAAACCAGCAGATGTTTGAGATTTTTTCTAAAAAAAATTAACCCAAACAATTATACAGTTATCAAAATAGTATCAAAATTTTTCTGCCAATCGACAAATTGATTCAACTAATCATTGCAGCTATAAAACACCAACTTATTCTTTAAACTTTTAATTATTTTAGAGAGTACTGCAAGCCCAAACCACTTTCTACCTCCATTAATATGTATGTTGTCTCTAATACCAATACATGAGAAAGTGACACTTTGAAAGTATTGAGAAATGGAGTAAAACAGTATAGTTTTGATCTTTAATGGGATTTATTGACAATTAGAATATAAGCCAGTATGGAATAATGCCAGATGTGTCATCAGTTGTAAAACAGTGAAAAGTTAAAGTCTCAGCAGCTGAGTTTTCTAAGAGTACAGGCATACTACTATCTGGTTCAAAACTCATAGCTCTGAATATCATAGTGGAGCTGAAGTGTTACACATATGAACTTAATATCTCTATTATTCACTCCACAGGTCTCTCTAGACAAGCTACAGTTGTGACTCGCGGTTGGCTGTTGGATACGGTGGCGACCTACACCCTCCAAAACTACAGCAACTATACAACATGACCTGTTGTATCATCACCATCATCCTGTCCTGCATTTGTCCTCTCTTGACCCTTTTTACGACTCCTTTTTTTAACGTCCAGTTCTGTAATCCATCCGTTCTGTGGATAAACAGAAAGCACTGTCTTGTGTGCGCGTGTGTTCTGATGTACATAAAGTTTAACCGACCTTGAATCGAGTCTTGTCTTGTGTTTGTAGCACAGGTATAAGTAACACATATACAGCCATCATTGCCACCCACCATACAGGTTCAGATGATGTTTATTTTTGCATGGTTCAGCATATAATATCTGAGCTGAATTGGTTTTAGGTCACTGCACTGTCAAAGCAGAACCCCAAGGCCAAGTGTAATCCTACATTTGACGCCTTTATGCTTGGTATAATCCTTGGGAGTTTAAAAAAAAAAATCCCATTTCCAGAATTTAGTACTTGATGATGTCTCCTGTCGGGTCTAATGTATTTAAATAAGCTCTTGTCATCCATGTTCATCAGTGTTCCCACTGCTGTTCCACGGTTCTGTGACTGAAAGCCTGCAGCTTTCCTGAACGTAGCCTGTATGCAGCAACATGCTCTATACAGTGTTTTCTTGAATTATTGAACAGCCAGTGTGTGGAAATGCAATGAGAGAGAAGAGATTTAGAGGAATGGGCCATATGAGGGCAGGAGAATGACCCCTCTCTGTGCACAGTTGTTAGCTTTCATGTAACCCCGAGAGGAGAAAAGGCACAGATCAGACTACATTAAAAAATAGCTAGTAGAAGATAAAGCTGCTGTACTGGTGTGCAGTGGGTTTTAGGGAAGTGTTATGTGACAAAGGTACAATCTAAAACACTCTAATAATTTATGAATTGTTTTACAAAATATCCCGGAAAATGTGACAAATCACGATATTTCACAATGGTAATTTCCTAAAGGTTCAAGTGATGTCTTCAAATTGCTTTTTTTATACTAACAACCATGCAAAACCCAAATCTGTTCATCACAAACAATAAAGAAAAGCAGCAAATCCTCATAATTGAGACGCTGAAACCAGGGAGTATTTGTTATTTTTGCTTAAAAATCAAATTAAACGCCTACTTAATTAATTCAATAATTAATTTATTGCCCATTTAACTTCAGAGGCCAGTGGAGGTTAAATATATCAGCATCACCCACACACACCTAATCCGTATCCTTCCACAATGTACGGTACAGAAAGTCTTACATCACACTTCAAAAATCTGCATGGACACTAAGAAGAAACAAATCTGTCAGCTTTGTATGCGGTTGCCAAGCTGTACATCTTCAGTGTGACCTGCTTATGACAGAAAGTACACAATCTTATTCTACTTATGAATAGAAAGCCTCATCATCATCATCATCATTAGACCTGGTTTACTAACAAGATTTAACAGTTTAATGTTGTTTGGATCCTAAAAGCAGACAAATGAGCAAACCAAACTAAACTGCAGTAAATGAAACTTCTTGCCCTGACCTCATTTCACACATTTGCGTTCAAGCAGCTAAATGTTGAGCAATAATCACACATTCTTGATTGGTAATTTTCCCTTCTGACAATAGCATTTCTTGACCACTTGCAGCTTAAGTGCTACTGGCCTTTTCTGCTTCTATTGTGAATCTAATTAAAAATAATAATTTTGTTGCACCCTAGGTACCAGTGGCTTTTAACATTCAATCAGTTTAGGACATACAGTCTTTTGTCCAAAATGTTAAAAACAAACAATAATGTGGAAAGAGCACTAATACTTTCAGCTCTTTGACATATATAAAGTAAATTCTGGGTTTTGGAAACGGAAACAGAAAAAGCATTTCTGTTACTCTGATCCATTTCCTGTCCACTCAAATGAATATGAATATGTAACTTCCTGCTTTTCAAATATCATTAGTAATATCAGTAAATTAAAAACTGGTTATGAAGTTTTGAGAGAAATGGTTAAATTGAAAAGAATATGATAGTTTTTTTTGCATTGAGTACATTTACTCTACAAACAGGTGGATTTCTCTAACAAAATACTGGAGCAGCATCAAAATTGTTCTGAGGAGATGATTCACGTACCTCTTCTCATTTTTAACCTAATGTGTGTGAGTTTTACTGTTTTAGCCTTAACCAATCCCACAGTATCCACTGCTGTCTTCTATATTTTATTGGTGGATCATTTTCCAGGGGTAAGATTCAGTGCAACTTACGGTAAAATGTGTGCTTCAAGCTTTCCGATATTGTGTAGTAATGTCAGCAAATTCCAGCCTCATACTGAATGAGCAGAGTTCAACTAGCACGGTTTTAGTGAAAATGATGCTACCTCGACTCAACGCTATGATTAGATCTTTGTGAACTGCATGAGTGCACAGTATTTTCCTTGCGTTTTATCTCCATGAATTTCTCCCTCATACACCTGTAGTCCCCAGGCCCCAAGTTTCTCCACTCAATGTTAAAAGACATCAGCCTGTTACACAAAGGATTTATATATGCAGCAGAGAAAGCAGCGCTCCATGAACAAAGACTCTTGGCTCATTCGATAATGTAAATAGCCCATTTAAATGTGCAGATGTTAATAAAAGCAAATTATTATTGGCCAGTATAGCATTCTCTACTTTCTAGAGACTGCAATTCACTGTGATCCATTCATAACTTAAGGACTTCATGAAAAATGTAGACTACTGTTAATTCACTCACAGGGAGGCAGAGGCTCATCAAACCTGGATGATATTTAGACAATGTTTCCTCACATATGAAAAAACATTCCACCTTAATAATGTATGTTTCTGCTTACAGCACGAGATCCCTAAGGATGCGACGGTGGTCTGCACAGTTGTGATTGTAATTATGCAATAAGCAGAACTGATGTTGTGGGGAAATCATATTTGCAGAACGATAACCCGTCGAAACAAGAATGGCAATGAGTGAGTGAGCGAGTGTTTGAATGTAAAAGACAAAGCAGAAAAAAAACATTTGCTCCTGCAGGCCATTCTCAAATTGTCTAAGCAGAATGAGCTTTGGACAATTATGCCTTTAGGACACGAATCTACTTGAATGACTGCACCCTATATCTAACCCATATGGATGTTGGCTTGAAGGCCGAAGTGGTGATTGTAACTTCCTATATTTTGTTAATAAAGAGTGTTTTAATGCGGAGATGTTTTATTTAGCTACATCTGTTAAAGAAGGGGTCATTTTCCAAAAATCTGACACATTAATACACATTTTCAAGACTCTAGCACAGGAACTTTTTCTGATAAACTCAACCAGCATGTTGAAAGAAGGGAAAGAGACCATTTATGATTTTTCCTTAATTAAATATTAATAACTGTTTTGTAAATTATGTCAGTGACATCTATGAGCGAGACGAATACAAACGCTCCAGTTAGTGTCATTCATCGCTATGACAACAGATATCAAAAACCAGGTGGCTGAGAATAGAGAAAGAGCCCACACGAAACAGTCATGTCAGCACGTTTGCTCCGAGGCCTTTTAAATGCCAGATGTGCGGTGCCAGACGCCAAAGTGCCAGGGCGCTGCTTTCCTCCAGTCAGCTGATTTTTCAGTGCAGAGCGGCAGCAGAGCATACGTTCAGCTCACTTACTCTGAATGGAGGCTGAGGTTACAGCGTGATAGCTGAGTAGACTCTCACTCAATGCAACACTGTGTTGCTTTCTCTTAGTGCACAATTCACTGAATTGTTTCCTGATTGCTTTGTTAGTTTAATAAAGAAACACTTGAGACACTTGGAGACGCCAATCCTGATTCTCAACTGCTAAGCGACAAAAAGTTGATATTCAATTGAAAATGTCAGTAACATAAACAATGTAAACAATGTTAAATATTTACATTGACATTATTAACCATAACAGATGATTAGCAATAAATATACAATAATATGTATTTCATTTCACTGTATTTAAGTAATGTCATATAAGAGAAAGAAAGACTAAGCTGATGGGGATGTCATTCGTTTTGCAGGTATTTGACAAACCAAAGTACTGGACAAATGGAAGTTTTGACATTAGATGAAAAGTCAAGGGGTCACCAAAGTTATTACACTTCATCCTGATGGGGATGTGAATGTTCCTACCAAATTTCATGGTAATCTATCCTGGAGTTGTTGAGACATTTGACTCAGAACTATGAATGTCACCCTAATTGTGGCGTTAGAGGAAAAGTCTGAGGATCTCCAGAGTCATTAGGATTCATCATCTGGATATAATGAGAGTCTGTTCAAAATTTTGTACCAATCCATGATATAATGTTGAGATATTTCACTGGATAGTTGAAAAATGTTGACCCTCTGATGGCACTAATGGAAAAGTCAGTAGAATTCATCCTCTGGGCAGTCTCATACCAAAATTTCATGGCAACCCATTCAATACTTGTCAAAATATTTAACTAAAAGGCAGAAATGTCAACCTGCTGGTGGTGCTAGATGTTAAGTCAGGCAATCACCAAAGTCATTAGGCCTTATCCTCTGGGAACCTCGAATGTCTGTACAAAAGTCCATGCCAATCCATCCAATGGTTGTTGATCAAAGTGGTGGACCGACCAACCATCAGACAGATCAACCGACAGACTGACATTACCACCCCCACTAAAAGTATACCTTACAACCTTTTAGTGACACGTTATAGTCACTTGATGTGGTTGTAAAATTATTGTCAGAACTGGGTGGTTGAGTTTTCCAGTACTCTGAGGTTATTCACAGTACAGGAAATAACCAATTTAGACATAATTGGTCACAAGGTGCAGTTTTTCTGCGTAAGGACCTCTCTATCTTAGAGGCTCTTAAACACTAACTCGGTTATGGCTGCATGTGTGAGTAGGTCTTTGTGTAAAAAGTAGGTTGCTTGTTAGATGTGTGCAGTTGTTGAGTCTTGAAGCCTCAGCATGGACCGGGGTATCCCACCGTGGATGATATTTCTGTTCAAACGTTTCACAGGGGAAATTAGCAAAAAAACAATCTGCTTGGCCATCTGGAATGTTTCAGTGCGTTTGTTTGTTTGTGAAACTGCGCATCTGTGTGCGTGTATGCAAATATGCACAAGCAGATTGGCATTTGCTTCAAACACCTGAGGGCAGTAATTTACCCCCCAGCTAAATTCAGCATAAGCAGAGTGATCGTTCCTGTTTTTAACAGTGACACAAGAACATGTGTTGTCTTGGATTTTCAGTCCCTCCTACCAGAGCTACAACAATAGTCAAACTGTGCGACGAGTTAAACTACAAGGCCAGAAGAAATGTAAAAGACGAAATGTCTTTGTGACTCTTACTGTTCACATTTCTTTTCTTAGCTTTGTCATTCCAGTAGAGCTGGTCGATGAAACAGTCAGTCCATCAACAAAGTTTATCAGCAATAATTTTGATAATTGTTCAAGCAAAAATGGCAAAAATTCATCAGCTTCTCAAATGTGAAGATTTGCTGCTTTTCCTTATTTTCTATGAAAACTGATACCTTTGAACATTTCAACTCTCAACTCAAGTATGTTCTCTTCGTTGTAATGTGTATCACAACCCTATGGTTTATTTATGTGTAAGCATCATCTTGGGTCAGTATTGCACAGAATGGTGTGAATAACAAAATTGACCACATGACAGTTTTTATTCTAAATTCTGAATAACGTGTGCACGTGTCCATGATGACACTGCCTGCTCTCACACTTCTCTGCTGTGATCTTCATTAGTTGCTGGCCTGAAGCCTCTCAGAGTATTTTAACAGTGTAACACCCCTTGGCCACGACCCGAACACTGTCATGCAAGTGTCTTTTCAAAAAGTCCTTAAAGCCGGGTCATGAACAGGGGAATTATCTGGTTTGGTTTCCTGGCAAGCAAATCCATACCACCCCAAAACTTTCTCCCTCATATAAAGGACAGTGGATTTACATAGTTGGAGCAAAGTGGGTTTTTTTTAACAAGTCAGGCTCTCCAGTATGAGCTTTGTTTACTCCAAGTTAAATTTGCAGGAGTTCCACTGTAGTGAAAATCCAATTTCAGAAACATCACCCTTTTTTATGTGTGTGTGCGCGCCATATGCACGCTTGTATGGCCAGCTGCATTTTGTTTTGTATATGTGCTCTCCCCGGTCTTGACTCCACAAATTTGCCGCCTTCATTGTTGCACAGAGAGAACAGAAGGAGAAGCCTTGGCCCTTGTGGACACAGGGCACATATATTTTTAATCTGCTCAATTTTACATACTATTTAAATGGGTCTTGCATTTTTAATGACTCACTCTCTCCCACTGACACGGCAACCATTATCCTGGCATTGCTATTGTGTTGCTTGTATTGGGTGGTTGATGCTTGTTGCCAGCCTCATTTGACTTAATTCCCTTTCTTTGTGATGGTAAAAGCGAGGATTCGAGAAAAACTGAACTGATAATAGAGCAGTGCTGTCATCCATCCTCTACCCTCACAGCATTAGAGTGTAGTTTTATTGCTACTGACACTGTGCAAGCAGGAAAAGCATTAAAGATGCAGGCGGGTTGAACCTCAGTGGTCACTGATCAGTGCTACTTTATAGTGAAATTAAAATGAAAAATGGACGCCCTGCAAAGTGTGTTTGTGCCAAGATAATGGTGCATATAATAATAAGGCGGGCAAAGAAATACATCTAGATAAATTCCTGCTTCACTCAAAAGTGCATAAACAAACTTCCCTCCTTTGCAGAAAAACCACAATGAATTTTACATGTCACTATTACCATATTTACATGTAACCTATTCACATGACCTGCGCATGACTTGACATTATTTTACATGTGGCTGGCTCGTCTCACAAGAGACTCATAATGCAGGTCATAGACTGGATTTGAAACCTGAATGTTGTTGTTGGAGTTGACTGTTGCTTCTCTGTATCTCTGTGCATCACTTCACATTTCAGCTAAATAACTCTGTGATTAGATAGTTAGATCGAAAAGCAGTGGGGCTCTGAATCCTGAGGAACAGTTGTAAGAAACTGTAACTGCTCAAGTATCCTTGCAAAAGATGCGTAACTCCTCTCTGCAATGAGACAGCTTTACTTACCAGCTGAGCCTTTGTCCCAACCAGAGGAAAAAGGAGAATTTCGCCCCTGGTGGGATGAGACATAAATTAATTACATTCAAGTAGCTTCAATTTACAGATGATTCTGCAAATTTCATGCATGAGTTAGAAGGGTTTTGGCATTTGCTGCATGAACACAACCTGTTACAGAACTTTTGTATTAGCCTGGGACATTATGTTGTTGGGTGTGCAGCAAAAATAATCCTCAGTCACTCAATAAATCTTTTTGATTTCTCCCTCTCTAATGTATGTCAACCACTTGATTGCATTCTTCTCTGTGTATTCTCTCTTCTCCAAGCCACGTCTCCAATGAGTACCTTCAGGTCTTATATTCAGTTCTTTGATCGCTTTGATTTAGCAACACGTCACACCAATTCCATTAGTATTGCCATGCATGATGAGACTCAACTCTACATTTTCTGTTTTGCCCCCCTTGCATGCAAATTGAGGCGTCCATATCTACTTGCCTGACTGATAATTTCAGTCATATGTCTGCATCAAGTGACAACTACCACAGCTTGAGACTAAAGCCAATGCATAAGTACCTTAAAGTGCAATGCCAACAACGGCCGCTAGATGCTGGCTCCAAAAAAATCCCTGGCTCCAATAGACTCTCATTTGAAAAGAGTCAACTTCTCTAGAAATATTAAGTGTGCTGTGGTCATTTTGGAAATTATTGCTCCGTTGGTAAGATTTGAAGACTTACAGTAGGCTCTGTTGTCAGCCATGTGGGCATTTGATGATGGCATGAAATGACAAGTTCAAGGAGCACCAGAGTTACTCAGATCAGATCGACTTCTCATGAGTTGCAACTGTATCTTGTTCTCTTTCACCTTCTTCCTCCACTTGCTCTTGTACAGAAACCATTCTACCTCTCCACTTAGCTTATGTTTGTTCACTTCCTTTATACTTGTCTCTTATACAGTCATCCCTGGTTGCTTTTATTCCAGGAACTGCATTATATTCTATGCAATGTAAGTGCTTCTGGAAAAGAGTGTTAGCTAAATACCTAAAGTGAAAATCATTAACCATTTCCCCATTTCATCCTCTGTACACTGACTGCTGTACATGTAAACACACTGGGCTGTAATGTGGTTATAATGTCTATACACATTACCTAAAGATGAAATGTAAAGCTTTAGATACTCTGTGGTTTCTAACAATGGAAAAGCTCTTCAAACATTGTCCATGCAGGTGTCTAATGGTCTTCTCTTTGGGGTCTTGCTTCTTGTATTTCCTGAGTTAATTTTCCCCACATGCCTACCTATTTTAATAGTTTTTCTCACACAAACCCTCTCGACTTAGTGGGAAGCATCTGACAATAGCTGAAAAATTGTTTCCATTAATACTCTAGAAAGCCTTTGCTACAGTATACTCTGCAGTCGCTCTGCAGTGTTACTTTTCCATTGAGTGGAATGTCATTGAGCCAGGTGAGGCTGCAAAAACAAGAGGGACGACTGTTTGCTAAATATGTTTGCTCACTTCAGCCGGAGGCTAGAAAGACTGCAAAGTGACATCTTTCACGTTCTCTGTAGCATCAACAAACACTCCTTTGACCAAAGCAGAGACTGACCCAGTGCCTGAGGTCGCTTTAAAGTTTATCCCATCACTTGATTTAACTGGATTCTCAAAGGACTGCAGTTGGCATGCAGACCTAAAGTGCACAGTATCAGAGTTTAAATTGAAAATTCAATGCAAATTAGGTCCTATTACATTGACAGTGCAGCTGGCCAGCAGGCTTATTCTTTCTATGATAATGATAATTGAGAACATGACTTTGTTCATGGATCATAAACTAGTATTTAAGCACTATATTCAGAATTAGACCACCCTATTGAGAATCCATATTCATAAATTTGACCAGCTGACACAATCAGACAAATTGTGTCAGCTGTTCAGACACAATTTGTTTGTGTGTTTTTTATAAACAGCCACCAGCACTAGAGATTAAATTATTATGCAGACACTGTCTTATACTGTAAAAATGCTGGATCGTTGCTATTCCATCTGTGTGGATGTCCTCTCCCCCCTTGACTGGAGGTCTGCTCTGGTCTTGCCTCGGGCATGTGGTGCGACCTCGCGCTCCCTGCACGGCAACATGGCAGCGATGCTGTGAAATGTCACTTTGCAGTTGCTCACAGAGGCAGCGAGTGGCTGCGGGGCTTCATCCATGGTGGTGGGAAACAAATGGAACAACAGTCACAATTAAAGGTCAGACTACGAGGTTCATAAATATTGTCCAGAACAGCTGTATTCATTTTAAATGTGAGGAGATAATATTCATATTATATATAATGTTGATGAATAGGTTCAAAGTATTTCTAAAAGTATTTTTAATGTATTTTTGATGACAATACTGACAAATGTTGGCTGGTTTTGGCATCAAAGATTTCCAGCTCAAACCAAACATTAAAAAAATGTGTGTGTATGCATTGTCACACTGCCATTTCAATAAAGAAAATATGGCAATTTATTCCCATCCAACAGAACATATACTGTGTATTAGAGCTGGCTGCCTTTCAGGAGCAATCACTCCAATGATCCCCTCAACTGTAAAGGAGGAGAGGTCAGGAAAAGATGGAATACGCTGCCAGCTACAGCTTTGTATTGTATTATCAGCTCATGAAGATAAAAGACTTAACAGCTTGATAATTCTACTGCACCTTATAAATAGGTCATTTTAAAGGTGTTACTGTGGTTGTATCTACTCTGGTAAGCCTAAGTCCAAATTTAATCTTTTTTTACTGCTTTTCTTGCTCCACACTTCTTCTCTACACAGCTTTCCTTGTTTGAAGTGAATTACAGCTCTCTTAAATTCTTGTAATAAAATAAAATAAAGTTTCTCTACCTATTACAGCTGTTAAGTAGCTACTGTGACCATTAAAGGTTGGACAGTTGTTATTTTAGTTGGTGCACATCGACTGCGACCATTCATTATGCAGCTCCTAAATGCTAAACACTTACGCTTTCTTCAGCAACAGTTGTATTTTAAAACCAGACTATGTAACTTTAGCTTAAAGTTAGCAGCCACTGTGGCTACAAGTGACAATTATGGGATAAAAGTACTTACTACACAACAAATTAGTGCAGCACTAGAATAAGAAAAGAAGAGTCAGCAAACGGACCCAGTGATGTCAGTTACATAGAAATATCTATCTTCAGTTTGCTAACATTAGCATACATTAGCCACCATAAGCTACTAGTCCTAGCAAAGAAAGGCTGTAGTAGCAAAATTTCTGAATGTATTGAATTTAGAGAAGGTATGTTTTATTACTTTTGAACTCAAGTTTTCCATTTGTAAGAAGAGGAGGGTGATGTTTTTTTTCTTTTAAAAGTTAAAAATACAGTCTTGCTTCAAAGGCTGTTATAAAAAGCCGTTATAGGCTGTTATAAAACTTTTTTTTTTTCAAACTTGAATTTTTGATTCACACTTCAACTTATTTTAAATGACAAACAATGCAGGTGTAGTCCAACTGATTTATCTCGTATAGTAAGTGCCTCAGGAATGTATTTACTCATCAGAGAGCCGAGGGACTCATTGGCACAAACATTTCCTGCTACAGCATTGTTTAGTATGAGCACAGAGCAGTCGAGTGCTTTGAATTCATAACTAACCTGTTGTGTCTGGTGATAAATCTGAAATTCTTTGTCTTTATCTGTCTAGCCAGCTGTTACCTTTTTAAAGAGGTCAATAAGTTCCATTTTGCTTTAACACTCTCAAATTAGCAATTCTGGATGTGAACTATTGTGTTACTTTTTTTTAACCATATCATCTGCTACTTACCATTTAATTAATTTATAAAAATGTCTCATTTTATCTTGAGTTTCTATAGACAGGAATATTTGTGATTTTATGTATTTTTCAAGCAAAGTTACTGTTTGAAACGACACTTTCTGTGATATTTATTCCGTTTGGAAACATTTCTTTAAGTGAAATGTTATCTCCCTCAACAGAGGAAGCTTTTTCAAAGAGACATGTTCTTTCTCAGACAAAATATTCAGAGCTGGAAACTACTTTGCTCCCCGCTCCAATGAACAGAAATGCAGTTAGAAAAAAAAAAAAAAAACTGGCCAAGATAACATTATAATGAATAAAAAAAATTTCTCATTTATACGTTCAACTTCAGCATGAAACCATGAAAATTCAGGATCAAGGCAAAATAAAGGCTAAATGAATATGTTACATATTAAAGATGTTCAAACACTCAGCAGAGCAAGTTTTTTTATTTCATTATCACATGTACAATATAATAGCCACCCACTTTACTCCATCTGTGACTTTCTTTCCCAGTGTGGATTATTAGAACAATATTAATTTCACAACACTTCAGTATTATGTGGTGAGTGATTATTTAGTTTTCAATATTAAAAGCACTTGTGGTTTAAGAAAATTTGTGTCATCTCAGCCCACGAGTTTTTTTTACCTGCCCATATTTTTGTCTTTACAACTTATCATATGAACTTCTCATTCCCTGACATTTACGGATAACTCTGAACAGTTTGCGTGCATCATATTGTGCTTCATTTACTTAAACACTTAAAGAGAGAATAGCGTTTCAAAACAGAAAAACAACATAATGGAGGTCAAGATCAGCACTGTTACTGCTGGTTCCTTTAAGGTGACCTTAAAAATTGATATTTCTTTGTTCTTTTTCCTCATTCTCACTTTTTTTTCTGTCCTTCTGTTTTATTTGCTAACCAGCTTGTTTGCGTCCATGATCATTTTTGTCCACTTGTTCAAGTAAAAGCGTTAAAGAAAAAACAGCTTTTGCCACCACTATGGCCTCCCCTGATGTGAATACAGCCACAGAAAAAAAAAATAACAAGGAGAGTTTTGCTAAAGATGGACAAACAATTCCTCAAAGAACTCCACAGGATAGCATTCGTTCTTGTTTTCATCACATTGTCTTTTATGCAGTGATAAGATCTGACAAGAATTCACCAATAAATTAAGTCCATGTGCAGTATGGTTAGTGTCCATCAGCACACACAGGTCAGGCTGCTGGTCCGGCTCTACATGAGCACACAGCTTTTGGCCCGGTCCTTTCTAATGGCAGGCGGGTGCTCGTGAATCTCAGTCCGGGGCGGCTGCTGGGAGACCCGCTTGAGGCCGCGACGTGAGCCAGCACGTTTGAGCTGAGGCCGGTGGACGCGGGACACAGATGCCAGGGTGGTGACGTGGAAAACATCACGGACGCTGTTCTCCGAATACTTTGAGGTGCACTCTGCGTAGGCCACGGCACCAATCTGCCTCGCCAAATGAGTGCCCTAGAAAAACAGAAAAACACAGAAAACAGGTCTTTTAAGAGGACGAATAAAGACTGAACACTTAAAGCTAAATTAACTGATTTTTTTGGCCACTTGGAGGCATCAAACAAGCTGTAAACAACACATATTATATTAGGGTGTTTCTGGCAACCTGATGAATCCTGGGGAAATATCTGGCTCTTAAGTTGCTATATGCTCCAGCTAGCTGTAAACTGCCTGTCTGCTGTTTTGCTGCTGAGCAGCTGGCGCACAAATAGTTTTTGGAGCAGGAAGTTTATTAGTGCAGCCGTAAAATTCAAACATTTATCCATTTGTGTGACTCAGTTTGTGTTTGTAGTTCAAAAGCAGGTGACTCACCAAGAGAGCTGCTGAGAGCCAGTACTTAGAGCCATGACAAACAAACTGTGTGAGTGTTTGAGAGAGGGGTTGTGTGGTGGAAATGATGCTTTTTGCATCCTGTGTCCTTAAATCATGTTGAATCCAGGAAATACTTGACTACTTAGTGAAATATCATGTAATTCAGTGGAGGCAAATAAAACATTTACACAACATAAAGCATGGTATTTATCGAATCTGGCCATTTAGTACAGCATACACAGCAGACTTTTTGCAACAGTCTTTTAAAACATTCTCTAGATGTTCATCATTATTATTTGTTATGGGCTGTTAGATTATCATTGCCTTGCTTTTGTGGATATCAGACCGCTGTGCTTGCTCATGTACAGTAAAAACTCCCCACTTAATAAGAGCCTAAACTCTCAGAAGCTAGATGGAGCATAGAAAAATCTAAGATTCCCCACACAGCTATGAAATATTCAAGGCTTATCTGTCCGACTGTAAAACTCGAGCGTAAAAGCTCAGATTATTCCCAGCAGTGGTTAGCATCATCTTAAATCTGGTGTGGCTGGTGTTTTCTCGTCCTGGTTTTCCAACAACACTGGTTCTGTGTGTTTGGGTGTATCTGATAATAAGAAAACCTAGACTTCCTATTAATTCAGCCTATCCTTCTTCTGGTCCCAAATAACACTTCTCCTCTGTCGTCTTCTGCCAGTTTCTCACTTTATTTCATTCTTTTCAGAGCGTGTCATCAGTTCGATTCAGTTTGGCAATGAAACAGCTACACTGCGTGACAGCATAGGTGTTGAGTCATCAGTGTCAGAGATATGCCATATTGAAGGAGTATCAAGCTGGCAGATGGGGCAATATTATTTCTTCTCTATGAAAAAGTATTAAAGGCTTCAGCCGTGTTACCAGGGAGGCTGCATTACTTTTGCATTAATGGAAATGTTCCAACACTTCAAGCCTCTATTTTGACGCCCTTAAGCCCGATAACAGCGGTAGACACGCAGTTCATGTGCGGTTCATTCTGGTGAATGCACTTCCCCTGGGGATCGCATCACTTGGTCAAGTGGCTGAAATGTAAAGGTCCCAGTTTGTGGCCGTTTGCTGTGCAGCCCTTTGAATGGGGCTCATTAAGAAAAGCTCTTTGGTTCACACTACACCATTCAACCATTTTCAGCCCGTTGTTTTCTGTGATATTGATTGAGTCTGACCGCAGTTGCATCAGTTGTTTGACCACAGACGTACTGTGCTTATGTCTTTGTTGCCAGGATTAAGGGCTACTACAAAGCCAGTGGATGCTCATTATTCAGCCTCAAATGCACCCAAAGCTTTGTTTTTTTTTTTTGGATTGCCCACTCTGCAATGACAGATTTGGCAAAACAGGTAAATAAATCAAAGCTAAGTTCATACAATTTTAACGCGGCTAAAGTGAAAATATGTGAGAATAAACTAAACAGCTTTTTTTAAAATTTTGGGGTAGATTATTTTGCATTTTTTTCAATTAAGGCTGCACTGGAAAGCTGTAGCTCTAGCCAAACAATGTCAAAGTTGCTTTCAGTGATGATTTTGATCAAAATGAATGGGAAACACAGAAAATGGTTTCAAAGTTAAAATGGCTGCAGTTACATTTAAAGGAAAGGATGTTTTGGAGCAATCGAAGGTTTATCTGGATTTGGATTCAAATCACTTTACGCAGAGAAATTAATCTACGATCGCCATGGACCAATTTTGACGCCATTACTGACAGGACAATGAAGGTTGTTACCTTTGCTTTGTTGGAGGTGTGAGAAATTATTAATTTGTTGACAAAAGGCTGCCAAGAAGTGGGAATTCACATTTACATGAAAATAGGCTATTAAAATTCATTCATGCCACTGTTCATTGCTCCAAGACACAAACAAAACAATTGCATTATCGCACATCCTGCTGTTTGTCTCCTTTGTTCATGAATCTACGCAGAGTTTTATGCATCTGGCCCCTTGTGTTTCCATATTTGTTGAAGTTATGATCTGAAGCAAATGTCATTCTTCGAATTCATTTTCAGAAGTTTTGTTTATGTGCACTGGGGAGCGAAGTAATGGGTGTCATTTTACAGGGATTATACTGTGAAATTTGTGCGTAAATCACTGTTATTATAGGCAAATGAAAATCGCTGCAGCAGAAAATTACAAAGGAGTGTACATTGAGAACCGTATGTCATGCATGTTCCAAATATTAATATGTTAAATAAATTACATAGATACTGTTCAGTACTTCACGCATGCAGAATTGCGGTTACATTGTTGTGTGTAGGCTATTTCTTACTAATGGTTGCAGGAGCAGAAGTTAACTTCAAGCTAGATGATGTTGAAGGTCACAGATATTTTGTGATGAGTAACGTTTTCTCTGCGCTCCTCACCTGTTCGTGGGTGATGGGAATGAGTCTGTGTTTGGAAAGCTCCCTCAAGACGTTGAGGTCCGTCCTCATGTCCAACTTGCAGCCGACCAGCACCACTTTGGCATTGGGACAGAACTCCTGCGTCTCACCTTGCCACTGTATATCAATAGACAAATACATATCAGTGCACAGGGCTCTTATACATTAAATATGAGTCGAACAGAGGATAATACACCATGAGACCATGTGGGTTGAGGTCAGTGCTCTGTGTAGGCTGGTCAACTCTTCCACACCAAACTGGGAAAGGCATTTCTTTTGGATTTTGCTTTTTACATAAGGGCATTGTCGTGTTGAAACAAGAAAGTGCTCAAAGTGTAGCCACAAAGTTGGAAGCTGACTGTTTTCTTAAAATATGATTTTATGTTGTAGCATCACAATTACTCTTGATTGGAACCTAAACAGCCCAGGTATGTAAACAGGGTCGCTCATATAGTTTTGGCCATATTGTGTAGCAGTCAAAGTTTATTTATTTAACTTCTCATATGAGGAGTGCGGATCTGAGATGACTTAAAGCTGGAGAGGGTTTCTTTCACAGTGCTGTCAGGTCACATTTTCTGCTTACCTGCTTGAAGCTGTTATCACTAATATCTTCCATTATTAACCTTGCTGAGTATTGAACCTCAGTGCTTTTGGAATAGCGTCTAAAATGTGTCATCAACTATCCCAAACTGTCAAGTGCCAAAAGCTTTTCAAGCTTGCGTACACTTTGATCGATATCAGTTATTATGTTTAATAAATCAGTCTTGTTTTGCTTAAAAAAACAACAACTTCAGTTATCATATTGACACCACATTTAAATAATTTAAACAACACCCAGCTTTCCTAATAACAGCATAACCTATAGCCATTAACAACGATTATTTTACAACACAAAAACACAACTTTTTCTATTCAAACTTTCATACTGATTTGGATTTGAAAGAAAATGCTTTCTGTTAGTGTGCCACTGACGTTTTACAGGAAAATGCTGCGTATCTGCACATTTTCAAACAACACAACATGTGCACACCTTAAAGGACCATTACATTGTTCTTGCATATTCTTGCTGCCATGATAACTTTTCAGACTTGTAAAATTCTGGCTTAAGTATAAGTTGCTGTGTCTTGTAAGTTCAACATCCTGGTTCATATTTGTTGTTTTTCATTAGTAACCTGTAGTGACACTCATACTAGTGCAGCCCTGTGTATTTTTTGACTAGGTGATGTCGCTGGTTTGAACATGCTGGCACAGTGTGGTCCTTTAAAACCCTTAGCCCAAGATTTGCTGCACTAACTGCTTTAAATGTTCACTTTATGTGACAATCATGAGACATGAAAACTGGCCTCAGCAGACCACTTTGGATAAAAGAGACATACTAACAGTACAATATGGCTGCTTTGTTAGCTGCACAGTGAGCTCACAACAGTACGATGCTGGGGGAAGACAGAGTCAGACAATACTCATTACAGACCACAGACGTGTTTTCAACTATTAACCTCCTTCTCTCTGAGTGTCCTTTCATTATCTGCTCACATCATGGCACAGACAACCACTTTGAGCGCTGTTGCTCCATTTGTTCCTCGCTTACAAGGAGACCTTTTCTCCCAGATGTCTGTGCCGTGGCTGTTACGGGCTCCATTTTGTTGTGCTGTTGTGCAGAGTGTGCTGTTGCCTTTCAATAGGCCTCTCTGTAGAATACTGTGCAACTGGTGAATAGCAGCAATTTTGATGAGTCACAAAGGACCCATGGGAAGAGCAGCTTATTGTTTGCGTTAATGTTAAGAATTGCTGAGAGTTTTGTCCTGGATAAAGAGCAAAATGCGAGCTGTTGGAGCCGAGAGTCTGTTGTATCAAAGGATGAAAATGGAGCTTGGGTTTTTCAGTAACTTCAGTTGACAATGCAGTTTATGTCCGTGATAAGAATTACTGTCTAAGAGTAAGTGGAAACATTTTACTTTAGCTTATATTCATGTATTCATGTTCCATCCAACAATAACTGCGCTACCCAGGTAACTGTACTTTCAAAATACACACATGAGAACCACCAGGCAGGGCTCCAGTTACGCTTAAGGACACTGAGGTCATGTCCTCAGTAATATTTCATGAAATTTGGGGTGACCCGAGGAGGAGTTCACATTATATGATTACACATATGGTACACATATTGGGTTTTTAAGGCAGTCCATCCACCACTTTTCACACATCTGTTGGATTTGATTGCCATGACATTTTGTACTGACATTCATGGTCCCCAGAGGATGACTCCTAATGACTTTGGTCATTAATTTCTTGACTTTTCTTCACACGTCACCATGAGGCTGAAATTTGTGTTTGTTTTTTTTTTATTGAAATGTCTTGACAAGTATTAGATGGATTGCCATGTAATTTGGTACAGACATTCATCTTTCCTTCAGGATGAATCACTTTGGTGATCACTTAACTTTTCATCTAGCATTAGGTCAAATTTGTCATATACTTTGGTTTATGAGGAAATACCTACAAAACTATTTACATACCCATCAGTAAATGTTAGCATGCTAACACACTAATGCTTGATATCAGCATGTTAGGCCATTGTGATTACATCAGCATCAGATGACATAGCTCAATGCACCATTGTGCCTATGTACAGCCTCACAAAGCCGTGGGTGTGGGTAGTGTAGATTTAAAATTTTATTGCTTTTAAGCAAATATAAAATAAAAAATAAAAATAATATTCTCCACCACAATTACATACTGTACGTGACATTTAGACCAAAATGTTAGAAGATGAAAATGTACAAAACAAAAAACATAATTGAAAAGTTAAAACAATTAATATATTGTGAAATTTGTGATTTTTCTAAATTAACCTAAAATTGGTTGGAGGTGGCTGGTCAAAATTACTTTAAGGTAGGTGGCAATGGGAAAAATGTGGACTCAGTTTTTCTAAATATGACCCTGCTACCAGGTTCTCCAGCTCATAAAAAACTAGTAACCAGTGTGTATGAGTGTGTGTCAGTCATACTGTATGTTATGTTATTGTTACTCTTGTGTATAACTGACTGATCCTGAGGTGTTTTATTTAGCTATACCGAGACAGTCGTAAGAACCGTGATGATACTATGACCCTTACATCATCAGCCAGGGCTGTTTGTTTGAGTGTGCCTCTGTCATCCTCTGCCTTCAAGTTTGTGTAGCATCCTTGAGGGTTGGATGAAGTGGCTGTCTCATCACAGCTTTCATAATCTTCAGCATTTCATTCACAAATAACCCAATACTTCAACCCACTCAGAAAGCAGAAATAAAGATAGAAAGGATATAGACAGGAGGAGGTGCAGGAATGCTGTTAGGGTCCTAGTGAGAGAGTTATGAAAAAAGAAAGGGTGAGAAAATGTTTCCAGCTGCAGAGAAAGAGTTGAAGTGTTTAAAAAAAATTGATAGAGACGAGGATAACATCTTAGCTTGGGTAATACTAGATGAGAGATGCAGACAGCAAAACATGGGAGATTTGAATGAGCGTTTGAAGAGAGATCGGACTGAAAAGAACAAAGGAAACGAAAAGGAAAAAGGGAAGTGATAAGGAGTCAAGGGGTATTTTTCTAGCTTAGCAATGCTGAGAAAGAATAGCCTTTCTATAAGGAAAATTGGAGGGTGCACGAATTGGTTAGGCTGTCAGAAATGGCAGAAGAAAAAGTGCTTTGTACTGCAAGGGTGTTATTTGAGAAAGGAAGCTTGCTGAAGGAAAATAAAAAAAACATGTCAAAGTAAATGGAAACAAGACATGATGGCACATTGCCATATTGAGCACTTAAATTAGATACCCAAGAAGTTTTATCTGAGTGCTTGACAATAACTTCTCCTTTGTTTTGCCTCTAAACTTGAATAGTGATCTCTCAACATGTCACTTTGGCATCCTGTGCATGCATTGTGAGATAAGTATATTCACCGCTGTTACTGAGGTCATCTAATAGGGTCAAAGTTCAAGTTAGTTCTCAAGTGGACCCCCTGTAGATGTGACAATTCGTCCACCATAAAAGATAAGTGTTTTGTCTTGCACTGATGATGTCATTGATTGATTGAATAGAGTGATGCAGGAATGTCTACCAAGTGAAAGGACATCCCATCAAACGCTCCAATGCACTTGATGTTTAATACTGATGTGTGTTAGTTAGCTGTGAAACTTTTCAACAGTTCTTCAAAAGAAATCATTCTTTTTCCAAGAAGATAAGATAAATTGCCTCATGCTTGGAAGGTTTTGTCCACTTGTTTTAGGACAATAACAGTTTTAAAGGATAAATCTGGCTTTATTCTATATTTTTCTTATTGTCAACAAACCCAATGAAAAGACCAAAACAAACAAATAATTTCCTAAAACAGCTGGGCACGCTAGCATTTTGCATCATCTCTCAAACAGGAGTAATTAGTGCATTTGTTGGGGACTATTTTCAGCTGCAGATTTCGTAAACGAGCGTGTTTTTGGACAACAACGGAGGTTTGTGGCACAGTGGAATAAGCTACGCTGGGCTTTGCCTATACAGACAATACTTGTCAGTAGCATTAATTCATCATTAGCTGTGGTGTTTTAATGGGATTTCTTGGCAATAATCAAATATAGATTATCATCAGCCTATCCATTAAGGGTGCCCTGTTTCAGAGACAAAATGTACCTTAAAATAGTTTCGGCTATGTTAAAAAAAAGGCACAAAATTAATCAGGACACATTCACACTTCTGTTAATGTGACACTGACCTTTTTCAGCACACTGTCCATCGTCTCCGGACGGCTGATGTCAAAGCAGATGAGCACAGCGTCTGAATCAGGATAGGCTAACGGCCGTACGTTGTCATAGTAGGCTGAACCTGTGGGTGAAAAATACACACAGATGTGACCAACATTTCCAGGTCGATTGCATGTAATTTAGTTACTTGGCTCAAGAGTTGAATTTTTTGTCATAAGGTGAGTCATTACGAAGCACCTCTGGCAGAAATAACTATGATTACATGTAATTACCATAAACTAACCCACTCGGCAGATGACAATGAGTGGGCGTGATTCATGGCTTTCGAAACGAACAGAGGGGCCTCGTCCACAACCCCTGGTCTGTTTGTCTGACAGTCTTGAATAAGCCAACAGACAGACAAGTGACAGTGGTATAATGAATGGCTCACACAAAGTGTCACCTGGTATTTCAGAATGGCATTTTTTTGTGGGGGCCCAGGCTGAATTCGAGCATTGTGACCTGGGCAAAGGGACACATTCCTATGCAGAGGGGACAACATTCCCTCTCCATTTCATTGTCTCCACCACTATGTGCTTTTGTATCAATACACAGGGCTTTGGCAACTTCACAAAAAAACATTCGAGAGAAAATTCCCATAGAACCTGACTGTCTCTCAGCCGCTACATGAAAACACAATACATAACATTCAAATTATTTTAAACAGAGACGTTATTTTAAAAACAACCCAACTTTTATGTTAGTAGTAGACTCTTAAAGATCAAATGAAATAAAAAATACATGTTTGAAATCCTTATTCTGTGTCCTAACATTAATTGTTGTATTATTTGTTGATATGAATCAAATATATGTATAAAAATAAGAATTTAAATAAGACTTTTTTTTTCAGTATTTATACAGCAAAATCTCTCTTTTCCTGTAAAATGTAAAATATTTTTTGATGATTCATCCTGTACTCAGGGGCATATACATGAATTCATCCAGTGTAATGTGATTTCGGGTTTCCAGATAATTCCTCACATCATATTTAATCTGCTTGTTTGTACTTAGCACAGCAATAGTTGCAGTGTGTTCGGATATCAGTCGGCAATAGATTTAACTACATTTCCAAACGTACGGTACTGAATGGAAAAGTGTGTCCAAACTGTGGTTGTGGACTTATCTATTATTTTTAATAATAAGGGACATGTGAGTGGAGGCGAACAAATCTACAGTTCCAAATCACTGTTTTCCAGACACTTGCAAAGTTACTCCCACCTTGAGCAATCAAATCAAAATCCCTGAACAGTTTCATCAAATCCCCCTCAAGGTTATAACCTGTCTGCATATTACATTTCACTCGGAAATAGTTCACATTAAGGAAGCTAGATGCCAACTTCACTGTGACTTTAAAATATAAAATCTGTTATTTTACAACCCAGTTTTTGTAGTTTTGACCATCTTTTATCAGTTGTGGTATTTTATTCACCAATGTAACTGCCGCTCTGTCACAACTTTAGTAAAGAGTCAAGGTTGTAAACAAATCCCCAGTTAAACTATATTGTCTGTATAAATTTGGAAGTTAAAATGAAGTTCATGACATAACAGCAATCACAATATATTTGACCGATAAAATAGTAAAAATGGGGGTTTGTTCGCAACCTGTCTTGTGTTGTTGTTGTTGATTTTATGGGAGTAAAATATTGTCTCAATGATAATAATGGATGGCCAAAACTATGGAAAAAAAAACCTCACAAGTCGTTTTGAATTTTGATTACACAACGTCAACACGCTTGCAAGCCAACATACAGGTAGAGTATATGTGGAAGCTGTCACATTAACCCTAATTTGTATTGCGCTGTCAAAATCTGTCCCTAAAGCAAAACACGTGTTTTGTGCACGTGTGTTGCTGTGGTCAAACATCTCAAAGTAAAGGCCATAATCATTTATTTCTGTCCCTTTGATTAATTCTTGCTCCTGGGTTTCACACATGCGAACATACACACAAACACATTATCTCACTTTCCCTTTTGTTTTCTAGCATTTTGTGGGTTCAGATTATGTCTTAAAATACACATTCAACAAGCGGCAAAGGCAGCAAGGGAGAGTGGAAGCGCATCTGACGTACCCATAAACCACCCGTGGTCTCCATAGCCTCCACACACACTCACTGGCAGCAATGAACCGACTCCGACAACTGTAGCTCCACCTCTGCATCACACAGCCGCTGTGATCAACTGCAGTGTTGAAAAGCTTCAGTCTTTCATATTATATCCATAAAGTTAGAAAGTTCAGACTTTTCCTTTTTTAATATTACTCTTTTTTTTAAACATAATTGCAAAATATTTATTAATTTTGTACCAGTGCCAGACATATTGGTCAAACAGAAAAGTAAAGAGTGTGAAATCAAATGTATCTAATATCTTTTAGTGTGTTTTCTGCATTTGTATGAAACAATAAGGGGTCTTTGTTTTGCAAGCAACCTGAAGTCATGCAATGCAAACTGTATTTATGAAGTACTGCCGGCCAAATCTGAGCAATACGATGGGATGCAGTAAAAGAAGTCATTTGCAGAGCTGCTTAGTAAGCACTTCTGCAAGTACACCAGGTCTATATAGGTTACAGCTATGCAGAGTAATGTCTTTTGGTCAGCTGCTATCATTAGAAGTCGTGCCGACTATTGCAAAATAACAAATGATGTATTTTGATCACACACACCTAAAATTATTACATGTACAGAGACAAACAATATCAGTTATAAGTTATTGTTTTCAATGTCCACATCTTTTCTTTTTCTGCCTTTGGCTGATTATAAAAGATTCAACAACTAAGTTGTATGTAAATCATCACAAAAATGAAGAAAAATAAATGCTATTAATTATTATAACAATTACAATAAATGCTTAAATCAACAGTGTATTACAATGTGTTAAGTTTAAGTCATATATAAATCATTTTTTGCTCATGTTTGTGAAATTACAAGTTCAATCTTGACCTTGGAAACAGCCACTTAACAATAAAATATTAACTCAAGGTCCACTTACTACAATTTACCACAGCTATCAACCACATTCTACAGTCTTCCTCAGTAGATAGAATTTGATCAAGTGTCACAGAGTCCCAACATATTCGACCACTGCTCATAACAATAGAGCTATCTCCATGACAACCGAGCAACTCCATCCGCTGAGGAAGGCAAAAAGTGGACAAGAGCTCTCAAAAAACTAGTGAGTGGATCTTGAGTTAAGATTGTTTTGTTTTTGTTTGTTTTTTTGGAGGGAATGAAAGTCAAGTTTTTTATATGCGGAAAGGCTGAAAAATAATAGCCACATTACCTGGTTTGCCATCCCTTGTGCTTTTTCTTCTCTCCACTGTATAAAACTTCACATCCAAACAATGAAGTTTCTCCTAAACTCTCCCCCAAGGCAGGGGGGAGTAAAACGGAGCAGAATGCTGAATAATAACATAATGAAGCTCCATTGTGCTTTAATATTATTTTAAAAAGGAATTTAACTTTCTGGTCCATGTCTGCATTTTTTCAAGCGGAAATAATGGAGTCAGAAAGCTATTCTCCATTATAAAAGTTAGGACATGTAACAGTTGCAGACAATAACATGTCTGGAAAATTCGCGCCCAGATTTTTCAAAATCAAACTTTAAAAAGAGCTATCCAGGGTGCTGATTAGGTGGTACATTCTGTAACTGTCAATGCAGGGAACCAAATCTCCAGCTGTCACCAGATAGTCTAACCAATCAACAGAAACATCTACAGTGTTATTTAATGCACCTGTGCGGTATCCTCACTTCAAATCATTTATTCTTAGAATTGGCCACCCATTAAGACAACGTGAGCTGTGTATTTAGCAGCCTGTCTATCGGGTTTCGGTGATTGCTTTTCTCTGGTGTATTCAGTTAGCTTGTAGCCCCCTCAACAATAATATGGTTGTTTATTGTTCTGCCAAGTCCATTCAGTCCCCCTGCACCGTCCAGAATAAACAAGCATCAAGAATCTCCTGAGATTAAAGTCTCTATGCACTTGAATCCTCCTCTTCTCATCAGAGGCTCCAAAAACAGATACCTGCCGAAGCCAGATTTGAAATAAAAAAAAACATCTCATTTAATTGAACTGTCAAAGGCTTTTGAATCGTGCCATCAACCATCCCAACAACATACAGGAGGTTGTACAGATGTTCTAAATGTTTCTTACAGCTGTGCTTACATACATGTTTTATAGTACATTTTGGGAAATCCACTTATTTGCTTTTTTTCTGAGAATTAGATGGAAAGATTGAGATTGATTGTCTAGTAATATGGAGTTGGAGCTATAGGTTGAGTATTTAGCTTAGTGTAAAGACTGGAAATGGGGAAACAGCTAGCCTGGCACTGTCCAAATTTAGAAAATATGCCTACAAGCACCTCTAAAGCTATCTATTTTACACATCAGGAGATTCTTGATGCTTGTTTGTTCAATGCATACACAAACAATAAAGTAAAAATGACAATTTGTGGCTTTATGAGTTAGGAACAACAGTCATGTGCAATGATTGCCTGGAGTTGTCTTTGTTGTCGCCATGACAATCGTCATTTTTACATTAAAGGATAGTTTCCTTGTTAAGTTTTCAGGTCTGTCTTAAAACAACAGTCAGGTGCCCAAATGAGCACTGAAAGAGGTTTTCCTCGCTGTAATCATTCCTTCTCTTCATACTGATTAAACAAACTGGATTTAACATGTTTAAGTGGGCTTTAGAAATGCTGGTAGGCATATTTTTTTAACTTTGGACAGAGGCAGGCCAGCTGTTTCCCCCTGTTGTCAGTCTTTATGTTAAGCAAATTTATGCTAATCGCCTCCAGGCTTTAGCTCAACACTTTACACACATGAGAGAGGTAATGAAATAAGCGCATAAACGCATTTTTCCCAAAATAAACTCTTCCTTTCTTGCTTCAAACATAGCAAATGTCGAATGATTTCAGTATCATGTGCATGTGACTATAACTAGTGATCCTCATTTTGATCATTTTTTGGAGGGTCTGAAGTTGCAGCAATTATGTCTTTTCTCTTTCATTATTATCATGTTATTATGTTTTTTATATCAAATACTTCAAATATAGGAAACCAAGAAATCATTCATGCTTATAAGTGAATTCAGCTGCACTATTCCTCATAAAAACTGGTATTAGCATAATCTTGGACAATGGAAGTGCTTACTTGACTCTTCGTAATAAGAACAAATTCACACACGCACGCACACACACACACACGCACACACACACACACTTCCGACAGCAATCCAAGCTCTAGCCTCAAGGCTCCATGATGTCAACTAATCCTTGTTCAGCATTGGAGCAGCAGCTAATGTGTATTGATCTGTGAGCTTTTCTGACCCTCTCTGGGACCTGTAGTATGATGCCCCTCATGGGAAGATTCCTGCTGTTAGAAACTTCAGCCCATCTGTCTCTGTCTAAAACCTTCAGATCAAGATTAAACTCATAAAAAAACACTCTCAAAGGACATTATTAGAGCATTTAGAGGCATCATACACAACTTAACTTATGTTTGGCATTATTTTTTGACATGTTTACACCAAAATCCAGTTAGTACAGAATGTCAAAGCTAGTTTGAAATTGAAATATCCTGCCTGATAAAGTTTCTACAAACAAGAACTTTAAGATGAAGCAAATAACATACAGGTTCATATTTTACTTTCACTGAAAAACAGCCAACGAAACGTCAAGCCTGTGTTTGATGTGTAGCTGCTGCATGGCACAGTGACGCACAACAGTCTGAAAAAGAGCAACACCATGCTGTGACTCTACATGATTTTGCCATGCTTTTGATGTTTGATGCTTATGAAAGCTGCGTTTCCTTTGTTCTCTTGTCTGTTTGGTAGCTCGCAGTTACACACTTGTAAGTATGAACTGTCCTTGCCCCCTTGTAATTTTATGTAATCCACTTGTGTAAGGCTTTAAACAGGTCCTTTGCATTTAGTGGCTGCTAAGAGAGGTTTGTCCTCCCCGAAAGATTTTGTTGTTGTTTTTTTCTTTTAAGAGAAATACAGCACATTTTTTCATGTGACACGTGAGGCTGGATATAAAACCCTAAATTAACTACATACTTTGAAGATTTAAACACAGAGAGGCTGGTATGTAGGCGACCTCAACGTACATGATACATTACAGGAGAGGCTTTGCTTGTGTGTCCTGTTTTCCAAACATATAATTCCTTGAGTGTGAGCACTCAAAAACACAAGTGGACCTGAGTGCAGCACACACTGGGTGTATCACAAAGTTTTCCAAATGCATCATTCATATCAAAGAAGTAGCCGATCAAGGGAGCAAATGTGAAAAAAGCGTAAGAGTGCCGCTGTTAGATAGAACAGTGGTTTAACGGGTTAGCGTGAGTCCTTGTGGGTTGACGAAGGCGGCACACGCTCACAGTTTAACATGCCCACATTTTCCTTCAAAGAAAACAGTAGATGTGAGTTTTGACGCACGTCATACCCACATATATGTGTTGTCCTTTAGCGCTGGACGACAAACCAAACATAATTATCTTCTTATAACTTACAATTAGCAACAAATTTACTCTCATCACAGTTTTAACAAATAAATAATCTGAATCTGATATAAAACTGAGAATATCTACAATAACCAATGACATCTAACCAGTCCAGAATCAGTTCAAACTATAAGCAAATCAAGCATATAAAAAGTGAACTAGCATGAGAAAAGAAACATCACATACTGACATATTACTTAATACTCATCACTACATTTATAAGATAAATGTGACAGTATGGTGTTGCATAGATTTTAGATCATATTGTCCATCCCTGACTGGACACAGGCGAGTACTCATTCTGAGTTTGAACAAAATACTCAGAGGTGACACTCTAATAATTCTTGGAAAAACACCAAGATATAGAGTCAGAGAGTGTACCCCTAAATAATAAACCCCCATTACATTTTGGGAAATACATTTTCTGAGAGTTAAATGAGAAAAATGTCCGTACGTAAAGTATGGAGCTAGGGCAAGGAGGCGATTAGCTTAGCTTAGCATAATGACAAGGGGAAACAGGTGAAACAGTTTCCCTACTCTGGCTAGAAATACGACTACCAGCACCTCTAAAGCTCATTAATTAATACTCTCTGTAATCTGAACAGAGAGAAAAAAACAATTTGTGGTTTTAGAGGGCAACAAAGTAACATAAAGAGTCTTAGTAAGGTGTAGGTCCACCATGAACCTCCAGACCAGCGTGAATGCTCCTTGGCAAAGGATATTCCCTTGTGTCACTCCGAATTCTCCCGTAAGTTTTCAGTCGGGTTACGAGTTATGATCATCTGCGTTCTATATGTTTCTCCACTTATTTATCCAGATTTTTCCTTTAATTTGTCACTCATGTGTATCCCTGTAATGTAAATTCAGCTTAGAGGAATATAAGCTTTTTATGAATTTCTTGATGAGCAACCTTTAATGAGCCCCACTAGGCAGGTTTCCTAATTATGAAATGAAGGGAGGCATATTATCTATTCTATGTTAAATATGGTAAATCTTGTTAATGATTTTCAATGCTCCAGAGATATCTCCTTTTTTTTCATTTTGACTGAACTCATTATTAAACATCTGCTGTTGTATTTTCGGAAATTTCTTTCGTTAGTGAAGCTCAAAGCTGTAAAGTGACTGATAAGAGACAATCAGACTTGCATGTCATATCTTTCAGTATTCATGGCTCTGCGTCATTCAGAAGGAACACACACACACACACACACCTTGAGATGTTTGTGGAGAAAATCATTATTAATCCTCTCTTATGACAACTTCTATCGCAGCACAGTCATGCTCATTAATATTAAAATCCTGTTTGTCACAGCCATGCCCTTCTAATGAAATAATGCCTTTTTAATGTTTCATCCAGGTCTGAAATCCTGAGCTACAGAGGGGAAGTGGCAGTAAAATTCAATGCCATCACATTGAATTTTTCTTCCACCACCTGAACATAAAAATAATGCCACCCACAGAGATTAGCCATTACTGCTACACACTCACGCTGTGTGAAATGTAGGGACGATACGACTGTCTACTAAATAACAGAAGAGGGAAATCAGCCTGTGCGTTCAGATGATTATCATACAGTCATAGAGTCCACTCAGTAGACACACATACACACACACACACACACACACACACCTGCTCAGCGTGGCTAATCACTCAGCGTATACGCATGAACACTTTAAGACGCCCTGCAGAGACAATGTGCTCTCTCTCCCTGTCAAGAATTACATCAATATTCAGTCTGATATAGTTTGTCTTTTTCTCCATTTGTGTCTGTTTGTTTTGCATTTGATTAAAACAAATTATCCATTTAACTGTAAAAAGAAGGTCATTAAATGGGTTTCTTACAGATTTTTGATGATTTTTCTCAGACGTGACGTCTCAATGGAACTAAAACTTTAAGGTTAATAGTAGAAAAATGACGTACTGATCAAACGTTCTGCATCTTTTGACCTTGAAAGTTAATTTCTTCTCAAATCTTCTTATTAGCTCTTTCTTGTGCCTCCTCTCATGGTCTTCATCAAAGATGGAGTTTGCTGACTTGTCACGAAGATTACACGGTTTTAATCAGGTGACGTTTGGAAGTTTGGAAGTTTTGGTCTCGTATGGTCTCATATTTTGGTCATGTATGAAGACTGTGAGCTATGGTTGAAAGCTCCAGGAAAAAGCCTGTAAGTGGACCTTGAGTAAGAGGAGTAAGAGTTTGACTGCCTGGTTTCACTTTATTTGATTTACCTTCTATTTTAATCGTGGAATTGGAAGATAAAACAGCCCATAGTGCATTATAAATATATAAATGTATTATTTATGTTATAATCTTATCAGAAAAACAATATGATGATAAAGGAGATTATTATTTATCTTTGTTAGTAAGTATTCATTCCATTAAACACCTAAAACTTTTCATGTACTGCACTAAATTTTAGAGAACTGTTACATTTATTTGTGCATTATGCTAGTTGTATATTTAACAATGTGCTTATGAGAGGTTAAACTACCTACTACTATTCAAAGTTTATTTTAAATTTATGGTGAATTTACACTATACGATGTTCTTTTCCATGTTGAGCATAATCCATTTTTAGTCTTCATATAACATGAATTCATGTAAGTGGAGCAGAAACTGCTGGTTGTCATGCATACTCCTCTGCCGGAGTACAAGACAATAGCCCTGAAAGCAGCATGGAGGAACGAGTGATGCTGATCCTGCCAATCACATCAAGAGGCAGAGAGAGAGGAGGATGTGCATGTCAAAAATGTGAGAACAGATTTATATTTTCTGTACCACACACACACATGCATATATACATACATACATGCATTTATGTATTTGCTACATATTTCAGTCAGAGAGGCCCATGTGTCCTGTAATAAAGAGACAGCTGAACAGGTCTTTATGGGGAGAGTCTTCAGGTTTTCTTTAAGCATTTAAAACTGGTGTGTGGATAAAAAATGATGCATGAGGATGTCAGATGTTTATCAGCCACTTACAAAGCGCGATCGGGCTAAATTCACTCAAGCTCCATCTAATCGCATTACTCCATTCTGACTGAAAGTTTTTTATTAAAAGTGGGACGAGTGACTGAACACCGGGCTGTATTTCAGTGATAAATTCTACGTGATGTTCTGGCATATTTCTAACTCAGTAGGCACAGAGGGAGAGCGCTGCCAGTGAGTGCAGTTTTGCCTGAAATCAGCAGTAATCCTACAGGAATACCTAAAATTAATGACAGAGCGAGCAGACTGGCATCTGGGCATCTCCCCGTCACATTAAACCTCCCAGCTCCTGTTGTGATTTTATATGCTGTCAAGTTCAGCACAGAATCTTATATTCCTGGCTGCAGCCATGACTCTGAGATCAAACTCTGAGAATATATATATGAACCTCTGATCCATATATCTCAGTTAGTGGAAGCAAACACTTTGTCCTGCTGCTTCTAAACCTCACCTTGACTTTATAAAGCCATACGGACTATGGAAAAGGAAAGAAAAGAAATAACAGAGACAAAATCTACTAAAAAATAGTAGAGGAATAACATATTACAAGCTGTATGTACTGTACAAAAAACTAGAAACATGAAACCAGGAAACGCTTTATTTCCATATATGACAACGTAGTAGAAACAAGGTCAGCATCACTCCTCCCACCTCTCAGTAATGGCTGAGGTGTTGGGGGTTGAATGGAGTGGTCATTGCTACGTCTTGAATTATAGATAAAGGATAGAGAGGGTCTAAAGTGGATGGATAGACCCCTTGAGTGCCCTCAGTGTGTGTTTTTGTGACTAAACAAAGTGCACTACAAAATCTAATTACTTTTTTACAGCCATGTAATGTAACAACTGAGCCCTTATGGTTTTGACCCACTGTCTAAAAGATGGAAATCTAATCCTCTGTGTACCCACATGGTCTGATAACATTTTGAAATCCCTGTTCTTGTTGTCCTGTCAAAAATGTTTCTTTTCATGAGTATGTTCATCACACTGATGATCGTTTCATCCTCCTCTTTGTTGCAAAATGTTAGTGTTAGCTGGGGAGCAATCGTTAGCCGGAAGAGCATTGCAGCTAATGTGAAAGGTTGAAGAGTTTAGTTTGGGTTTCCTGTGTTTTTTTTTTCTTTTCAAGTTTTTTTTTTTAACTCTTTCTATTTCTTTTAGAACAACTTTCTGTTTACCTCTATTGATTTCAAGGGCTTTTGATCTAGTTGCCATGAAGGCAGGAAACAGTGTTTCCAGTTTTTAGCCAGTTTTTAGCGATCTCTCCCAACTGTTACTAGATATATTGACAACCTGAGGTGCAGCTCCACATATGAGATTCTTGATTACAATACCTAGAGCTTGTGTCTCTCTTTTCATGTTACCCCTCATCTCCACATGAGGCACATGAGTGGAGCATCTTACTCGCAACTTGTTTCTCTGCTCCTCCACCATCTTTACAGGCCAGGTGTATTTTTGCCAGAGCAACTCACGTGAGAGCCTGAAATACTCTTGTCAACATACATAAATGCCTACATTTATTGATAGTTGACATGAAATTAATATTTAGAGACACATTGCATTTTGTTACTGACATTTCATTGGAAAAACATTTTTTCACTCGTATACTGGTGAACTTTCTGTTTTCTTCTATTGATTTCAAGGACTTTTGATCTAGCTGCCATGAGAGGAGGTTTCCTAAGCTGTCATACTCGTAGGTGGAAGTCCTCCAAAATATCTTTTTCTATCTTGAAATTTATGTTTAGTGCAAGTGCTTTGGAAAATGATGATTTCTTTACAGTCTAGCCTATACTTGGATTACCTGATGTCAATAATATTCACTTTTCATCCATTTTTGTGGGGCTTTCTCTATTGGTTGCAATCTAAATTTTTCTCATTGAGGGATTCCACCTCTACTCTAAAAATGTCCAAATTCTTACTGAGCTGCATTGAAAATATTTGTTTTAGTAAGTTATTTGGGTTATTCTGCATCATTTAATGTAAAGTAGAACTTTGATGATGTGAACAAATGTTTGGACAAGACATGCTTTTCAAAACAAAAAAACTAAAAAAAAAATGTACTTGGAAAACAACATAAGAATGTAAAGCCAAGCAAACACAGTATCTTATTAAATCTGCAGCTCTGTCAGTAAGAAAGACAGTCTTAATGAATTGGAAAATGTAGAAAAAGGACCTTTACTGTATTGATAACTGGCTCAAAGTGTACAGAATTTGGACTTAACATCAACAGAGGAAGCATCTTATTCCCTCCAGCTAATCTACACTGATCTAAATGAAATGATAAACCACATTTTTTTAATGTAATGGAAGATGAACGTGTTCATACTGCCTGGTGGAGTAGGAGTGAATAACTGAAATAGTTGGAAAGAAGTTTGAGGAAGAAGAAGAACCAGTTTGTAGAAAGAGTCATGCAAAAGTCACATGTAAAAGTTAGTGTTACCGTGTGCATCTTCATCCAGACTCAGTGTCTTTCTTGGACAGACCTCTCAGTTACACATGCACCACTGGCTGAAAGACAGACCAGGAGTCTCCTGGGAATGAGAATGGAGACGCATCTAGGCCATTGATTTTCAATGTACCCTCACTCTTCTAATGGGCTGCATGAGCCGCAGAGAATCAGACCAGGATGACTGGAGCACAGGCTCGCACCATGAAAACCTACTGACACTCATTTAGTTCTCACTCAGCATGCTTTCTCCTATGGGCACTTAAAACTGAGCACTCACTCTTTGACACTATATCTTTCTGTCTCTTCACTGTCTCTATTTATATATTTTCCCACTCCTCTAATCTTTTAGGGCACTTACTCATACACTCATACAGCACAAACATACACACCCCTGCACATGTTTTGTGGAGAAAAAAAAAACACAACAGCACTTGGACTAAAAACCCAGTTCCCTTCGCTTCTCCCCCGCTATCTGTGCTTCTATCCAAAAAGCCTCTGAAACGCTTCAACACACCAAGCTATTTTCCATGCTCGTTTCTGACATGGAGCCAGGTGCCACTCACACACGCAGATGCTCACCCAGAGCACATCTGGGTAGTTCTTTCAAGGAGTGAACGTGTAATTGGGGTCATAAAAGCTGCTCATGAATGAATGATGGATTGTTAAGGCAATCTCAGCCGCTGACTCCGTCGACCTGAGATGGATACAGGAATGGATGCAACAGGGTCTTTACAGGATATATAGTGCCAGCAATATCAGGATCAGCATGTTTAAAGTGAGAGTACGTGCAAGCAAATGCTCTCATGTGTTCAAGAATATGTTAGGACATGTTTTTATTGACTCATCAGGCCTTAAAGGAAGTGTCCCAGAAAAACCTCTGAACAGGAAGCTGCCTGGAGGACAGAGTTCAAGGCGGCAAACTTCAATGCGTTCTTTCACTGCTCACTGTTTCAAGGTGTGACGCTACCGGTTGGGCCGGTTGTTTTCATGACTCACGCTTTCACATAATCAGTAATCAGCTGAGATGCCTGCATGTTTATGTTTTTATGGTATCCTGCAGGCATTAAACTGGTTGTCACCAACCAGCCACAGAGGATACTAAACTTAGATTTACACCAATAACTACTTTTGCAGCAAATGTAAAATACACTGAAAACCAGCAAAGACGACCGAAAGCCTTGCCTGCCTGCCTGCCAACCACCACAAAACTTCAAACCCTAATTTCAGAGCCTGTTATGCACGTTATTACAGAATAAACAAAACATGTCACGTTGTTGAGAAGTCGCTAATTTTTCTGCATAATTGTTCCGTCTGTGACTACATAATCTAATTTATGACCTTTTTAAGTCTTGCATTGGCAAATTAGTTGACGATAAACCAGAACAGATGCTTATGAAAAGTGAGTTCCTTTGAGCGAGCACACAGTCAAGAAAGGTCGCTGGGAAAATAAAATAAAATCACACCGGGAGAAAAGAGAACCAGTAACACGCTGACGTTCACAAATCACCTCATACACACATGCTGGATAAAGATCATTTGTTGCTATGTTTGATACCGGTTGCAAGATGGTCAGCTAGAAACAGATCAATCAGCTGCAAAATTGCACTCAGCACAGAGTCTTTTCTTCTTCGTCACAGCACATAAAGACAGATTAGAGTGAGCCATATGTGGTATCTGTAATGCCAGGATGCACAGAGGAAAGGATGGAGGCAGTGCAGGGTTTTTTCAGAGGAAATGAGAAAAAGATTGAGCGAGAAAGACGAAGAGACCGATAGAGAGACAGACAAAGAAAACGCAAGGAAAGCTAATCAAGCTCAAGAGTGCTGAGAGGGCACTGCCCCGGTACAGTGCAACTCCTGACCTTGACTTGTTGGAAACAGAGACAGAAAGACCGGTGAGAGGCCAGCAGCAGCCAGAGTGGATATTAAAAAGAAAGAATGAATTTAAAGAGATGAAGCAGAAGTGCAGAGAAGGGCAAATCCAGACACAAAAACTGTGTTATAGCATGTGAGGTCACCTGGGATCAGATTGCAGGTTCTCGGTCTTGTATTTTTTATTTGGAGGGTAAAAAAACGCTCAATACACAACTTTGTGTATTTATAATCAATAATTCTTACAGGTTATGAGACTGTTTTGTGTTTTATGGTGCATTGATCTAATAATCACTTTTTAATGACCCCACAAGGTCCATCGCACATTAAAATATTGCAGAAGTGTTTTAAGTGTTTCCCAACAGACTTAATTATTTTCGACCCCAGTATCGTAGAAAACTTGTATGCAGATACAAAACAGACTGAAAAGCGTGAGAGTTTGATAGATTTTGGTTACAGAAACCAAGCCAAACAACCAAGCCAATCAGAACTCTGCAGGCGGGATTAAGAACATCTTGGCTTGAATAAAAATTATAAAAAAAACCTCCCACACACTGTGACTCTTACTGCCGGAGTATTTATTCGTTTATGACGAGTTTTATTCAAGTTGTGCTTTCATCTGACGCACCTGTCACATATTTAGGTGTGCAGAGACTTTCCTCAATTTTTTGACGGCATGTGCCACAGCCAGGAAAAATGGAAATAGAAGAAAAAATGTCACAGAAAAGGTTTGATTTCTTTGATTGACATGAAAAACATTGAGCTAACTGTTCCTTCCAAACCCACTCACTACTGGTACTGTAGTTTAGGACAAAATAACAACCCCTGGAGTGTATCACTTGAAGGCTGGATTAACAACAATAGCAGCAACTGCCCAGGGGTCCCAGACCCACAGTTTTGGAGCCAGAAGGGTCCATGTTCACCATATGCCAATTAGATTGTGATAATTTCATTATTTACTAATTAGTTTTTTGTTAAGCTTGAATAATAAGGGCCTAAAGGGGACACAAGCATTATTACCTACAGTAATCTTCAGGCAACATCTTAGTATTCCAAATTAAAATCTAGTTTTTTTTATTTGTTTATACTGTGCTTTCATGATGCATATTCATAAATAACTTTGTGCTGAATCATATTACCACAAACTAATTACTGAGCGACTCTCACGCACAGAGAGTGAGAAAAAGCCGTCCCTGTTTCACTTTAACTCCTCGTTACGGTGGCATACTGGCAAAGTTGCATTAATGGTCTTGAACTGAAGTCACCATCGATCTTCGTCTTCAGCAGTGCAAGAAAGGGAAAGAGAAAGATTAACATAGGAGAAGACTGAAGGCTAACACAGATGTGCACAGAAAAGACTGAAGGAGGAATTCAGTTTGGCAGCAAGAACGAAAAAAAGAGAAATAGAGTTTAACCTACGAGGCAGGGAGTCTGAAAACAAGGCTGTAAAGGAGGAAGGCGGGAGGTTGACGAGTCAGAGGGGAGTGCAGCAAGATGAAGAATGAAGGAGACAGGGGGCAAGTGTTTGGTCACACAGCAAGTGCCCGATTAATTAAATCCACTGTTTGTTTCTGCACAAAGAGCAGGCGGCTCAGAGGCTCGTTCTGGCACCTTGCCTAACGTTCTCTCGTCTCTCTGAGACTCAACAACACTCAGCCTGCTCCGTTTCTTATCTTCCCTTCTTCTAATCTCATCTTCTCCGCTGTTATCCACGCAGGAGCTCTGGCCTTATATCTTCAAATCTGTGATGAGTTTTCATCCTTTGGTGCTCTGAAGACACGTATCACAGATCTGTTTTGTTAAAGGAGTTTTCTGAATGAATTCGACATTTGATATGATTCAATTAGTACCACTTTACTCGCAGTGCAAATCCAACATTCTCAATTAAAGTCTGATATTTTATCCTGAAAGTAGACTGTTATTGTGGCTTCATATCCTTCTGTTGTTTCAATCACTCAATATTAGGGGACTGCCCATTGGTTCAAAGGCCCATTGCTCTGAAAACACACACTGTTCATGTTGATGATGCTGAATTTGGCTTTCAGTCCAATGGGAAGTTTTTCAAACTATTGGGGTTTTGGAATTATGATGAAAACATAACAGATTTCTCTATAAAGTGTAGTCATGCCCTCACTCCCACTAGTCTGGTTCACATGCTATTGTGCAAACTGCTCACACTGGCATGCCATACAGCAACACAAAACCACACACACAGAGAAACTGAATGCTAACAAACATTTTCCCGGCTGTCTCTTACGCATGCCTGCACATGCCTGTGAACACACAAACACACACCAGCTGAGGTATGGACATATTCCAACAAAACTGTGATTGCATAAGCAATTGTGAATGTAAGTAAAACCAGAAGTTAAAAACTCATGGGTATTACACAGACACATACAAAATCATCTTTCTATGCTCACCAGGTGTCTATAATCCCCCTTTTCAGTCATTAGTAGGGAGAAGCAGGTACCGGGGGGAGCTGTCGTAATACTGATGTAGGTGCAGATTCACCTGTCTCCTGAGAAAAACTCAGAATAGCTCACAGGGACGCCGCGAGGCAAAACACACACCTCTCCTCTCAACAGATTATGGGGATCCGGAGGAAGCCAGCGAAGGTCAGACATGGATCACTAGCCATGAGCTAGATTTTGTCAAGAATCCAATTAATTATATTTAAAGGGCAAATTCAACATTTTGACTCGTCCTTTAAATACAATTTAATTATAATTTTAATCATTTTGACTGTAGATGAGAAGATACCACTCTCATTTCTCCCTACACCAAATATCATGCTAACATTAGCAGAAGTTAGCTTGTTAGCACAGGAAACATGGGAAAAGCAGCTAGTCTGGCTCTGTACGGTTGAAAGTATCTGGCCACCAGTACCTCTAAAACTCACAAATTTAACACTACAACTTGTGATTAGGATATTTGACCAGGCACAATAACTTCCACAAATTGTCATTTTTACGCTTCAGTTTTTGTGCAGTTTAAACAAACAAGATATAACATGTTAATTAATGAGCTTTGTAGCCTATGTGCTGGTAGGCGGATTTCGTTAGCTGTTTCACCCCGTTTCTACTGTTTATGCTAAGCTAAGCTACACAGCTGTAGGCTCCAGCTTCACGTTTAACGGACACATATAAGATGGGTATCAATCTTCTCATCTAACTGTCAGCAAGAAAATTAATAAACTTATTTTCTAAAATGTCTATCTCTTTAAACCCTCGTGTAATCAAGGTCCTTTCTTTACTTTTACCTCTACAGCTTTCACTTTCTAATAAGTCATATTAGAAAAAGGCAAACAAGTTGGTTACTACTGTTTTATAAATCACTTAAAATCCATTAATTAAGTCAACATTTGGGTTGCCAGGTTGTAAAAATCCCTTTTGGCTGGTGTATATCCTCTCATAAACTATTTGAAAGTATTCTTTATTAAAAAATAATATTACTTTTTTCTCCTGGTTTCACAGATGCTCAGATAGAAACAGATTTTGGTTAAATTTATTTATGGAGAAGGTTTGGCAAAACTCTACTGAGCATGCAGACTCTTTTCCAGAAGCACCTCACATCTTATTCATAAAGGTACACACATTCCCACCTGTTCAGCCTCTATTGTATTCCAGTAATATAACAATGAAGTCCTGAATGGCAAAAGCTTCACACAAAGGGATGAATTGAATGTTTTCGGTGTGTGTGTGTGTGTGTGATGGAGTAAATTACTGTTTAAGTGTTGCACCGGTGTAATTGTTATCCACCGCACCACTCGGTGAGAGAAAGGTGTGTGTGGGACAGCCAGCAATGTCACAGGGTGTTATTCAAACACAGCGGTGTGGCCTCACCCACTGCGAAACCAACAGGCAACACCGGCCTCAGCAGCTGCAGCTCTTAATCTCCAGCTTGTCTAGCTGGTCTGTCTGTCTGCCTGGGTGGAGGTAAATGGAACGCTGTGCATTAAAGCTGCACTGTGAGAACAAGTTTTAGGGTGTTGTTACATAAGAGGGAATGAAATGCAAAAGGGCCTAAAGGCTAAAATAGGGAGAAAGTTAACTCGCATCTGGAGGCTGAAAGAAACTGACTGTTAGAGCTCCACAAACTCTCAGCTTTTTTTTTTACTCTGCACTGAAAAATACTGAATTTGTGAGTCTAAAACGTCAACATTGTGACATCCACACATATCAGAGTTAACTTTACCGTTTTGAACAGCTTGCCCAAAGCTATATTACCACTTGGAGTGGACAAACAACTCTGCAGTCAACATTTTTTAACTCAAAATAACAAAATCAACTTGCTATAACACTGTCGCATGTATCCGGTCATAATGCCAAATCATAAGAGCAGTTGAATCTTGTAGTCATATCATAAGTGTTGCTTTTTACTTGGAACAGATAAGTGTTGAATGAGAAGTTGTTTATCCTCTCACAGAGCTGCTATAACTCTGGAGCATCTGTTTAAAACTAACTACGAGTGTCAAATTAACTCTACAGGCGATGACAGGAGTGGAGTTACATAAACACTGCGTAAACACTGACTAGTTCTGCGGCTGCCACTGCTGCGTCTACATGTGAAACAGACTCAAATTAGTTTGAAATAATTTTAAATCTATGTCTCAGAACTCCCAACAGATTATCGTGACACACTCAGGCTGTGGCTGCTAATGTTTTTGGCCCACAGCCTGGATGTTGTTGAACGCTCCGAGGAGTCAGCTGTCTGCCAATCTGGAGAGCCTGTTAACTTCTTCGTGGGTTGATGCGGCACACCTCTTATCGCATGCCACTGTAATCCTGCCACACCAGATATGGATGATGCTCGAACCAAACCCAAGTGTGTC
The DNA here is from genome assembly GCF_963924715.1 of Thunnus thynnus. NCBI lineage: Eukaryota > Metazoa > Chordata > Actinopteri > Scombriformes > Scombridae > Thunnus > Thunnus thynnus. Next base: position 13,327,480 of record NC_089536.1, on the reverse strand, counting down.
TTACCTGAAGTGTCCCACATGTTGAGCTCGATCCGCTGTTTGTCGATCTCGAAGCTGGCTGTGTAATTCTCAAACACGGTGGGAACATAATTCTGAAATGAGACGTGTGTGGCTACAGTTAGATCAAAGCTGAGAGGTGTGTAATGTACATTGTCATATTTGTTAGAAGGGTTAACAAGATGTTTTAGGGTAGAAACAAATTAATTAATTAAATGAACTGTGGTGCAGATGATGGTGCAATGAAGAACATCAGAGGCACGAGATGGTGCGTGTGTGTGGAAAGTAGATGAGGCCAATTCTAAGCTTTGACCTATTTTCAAATTCAGAAATTTGGGTCAACAAGCTTTGATTTGATTATCCTCAACAGTTCAGGAGTTTCAACTGAACTAAAAAACTCAAGTCCGAGACATCTTTTTTATTCCTTCTTTGGAACAAAATACAGTATATCCTCTGCATCTGTTCAGAATAAGATATTTAAATCAATGTCATTCCTTGTAGTTGCTAATGTATTGTACATGTTCTGCATTCAGTGTTGACAAAACAACAGGAAAGATTTGATGAAAATTACATAAATATATAATATATAATTTTATATATACATTATATATATATAGTATTTATCCATTTAAAATCTCAATTGATCACTTCCAAATTGTCTAGTGTTAATTTAACTGTATATGTTCCTGCATAATGAGAATAATGAGATTAAAATGTAGTTATTTTTATGCAGTCACTAAAAGTATATTGTCCAGTAATTAACGTCTTTAAGAGACAAACTCTATATTGCGTAAATTGTTTTATCCTGATTGCTCATTGGACATTCAGAGTTTTGAGTCGCCACACTCTCTGCAACACACAACCTACACATGCAGGTGGTGATTCAGTGTGTTGCTCAGAAGTATTTCGGGACACTGGTAGTTGTTGTGACTTTCCAGTCTTTACAGACCAGGCTGCTCCAGTTCATTATCCGACGGTACCAGACGCTGATGCGCACGATGCGCAAAAGCGCACAGACGACCAGCTTTTATTGCGCTGTGGCAGAGACACACGTTATAAGCACGGATCTGAAGCCCAGACGGATTGTTAACTTTGTCGGTGTTTATATTATAATGGAGCACAAAGTTTAAGCATCATTGTGTAATAAAAAGAGATAAACCTATCTAAAGATATCACCTCTGGGTGTCATTCTGCTCCAATTTACAGTGCGTTAGTCCGTGGTGAGAAAGGAGCAAAACCGCATTAAAATAAATAAATGTAAATAAATAAAGTCATCAGTCAGTTTCCAGATTTTAGATGACATAAGCAGGTTTTGAAGTTTTACTGGAAATTTCAGGTTAGGTGGAGACTTTGTCGTGCCGTACGGTTTAGGGGTTTTACGCACCTGTGCTGCAGTCATCACTTATGCGTTTATCTTTATGAAATCCTGTCTTACCTCGGGGTACGAGTCTTTGGCAAAAACGTGGAGGAGAGCCGTCTTGCCACACTGCGTATCACCGACAACCACAATCTTACAGCGAAGTAATCCCTTGCTCTCCATCGTGCCCGGTGTATCACTGAGTGGATCTGTACCGCTGCCTACTTGTCATTTAGCTCCCAGCAAGTTGAGTGTCGATGAGCAGCTCTAACTGTTGTAAATGTTTCTCCTGAAGAAGAAAACACTTCGCACTAAAACTTCAGATCCACAGTCTGATGTAGTTTCGGCTACATGCTCTGCGCAATGCTGCGCTCCTCTGCTCCACCGGTGAAGTGAGGGGACACTGACGCCACCTGTCAATGGAGCGTCACTAAAAAGCGTTTTCCTGTTAGGTGTTTCAAAATAAACCCCTACCTAACTCTTTCTAATGGAAAAATAGAGGCTGATGCACCAAAACTTAGCAAGAATGGTGTCAGGGTGGACTTCATGATTGTTCATAATGATCAAACTTTAACCTCACACAGCCATGATTGAAGCATCAGTTTATATTTAAGTGTCAGTGAGTGTTGGCCCTGACCTTTAGACCTCTGACCTCCTTAGATTTGGGTCAAAACAATGAAACACATTCAAGTTATTAGCTTTTTTAGTATTACCAGTTGTAGAAGTAGTAGTAGACTACTGCCACCACTACAACGACTATTACTTTGAAGGCAAAGACACTGTACTTCCCGTCTTTTCTGGCTGGCTTGGCGCAGCAACCTTGCGTCTCCATCCCATCCACTGACTTTTTATTAACAAGTCACAGGATCAATCTCTGCATGTCAAGAGCCTGAATTATATTGTTCCATTCAGCAGCATGTGAGAGGATCATTTTATAGTAAAGTCCGAGTCCCAGTTTATTAATGGTCACTCCATTCAGCAACATTTTTTATGTGAATGATCCAAATTCACACAGCAGAGAGTAACAGAAAATAAATAGTGATACACGGTGCAGTTTGGAGAGCTTTATCACCCGAAAGTGTCAACCAGTACAATAGTTCCTCTTATCAAACACACGCACACAAGCAGAATAATTAATGATTAAATGAAGTGATTAATAAGCAACTCGTCAATGCAAACAAGTATCATACATAAATAAAGATCTGTCTTCATTTACAAGCTTTGTTAATTAGTATACAGAGATGGTCAGGCTTTTTAAATTGTTTTAAATTAGGGTTGCTGGGTTAATTAACCTGCATATAAAATTGGCTCATGATAGTTTGGTAGCCTATGACTCACTTTGTTCATGCATCAGTTATATTATTAACTCAGTTATAACAAAAAATGAGCTCACTAGAGCTGCACAATAACTTTACACAAGTGTTTTAGCTCCATCTTCTGGTCAAAAACAAGTATTTTTTTCCACCAAGGCTTCACTGTAAGTGTAGGCCAACTCAGTTGTTTATTTTACTTGGGAAATATCATTCTTACAAAGAAAAGTGGTCTCATTCATTAATTAATTCATTCATTCATTCAGTCATTCATCATTCATTTTTCTATTCAATTTAAACGTTGCAGCAGTACTGTATGTTTAGTTTAGTAAGATAATTGTCATGTCATCAGTTTCATTTGCTTCTGTGTTCGTCTGACTGTCTCTAATCAACCTTTTTTAAAGTGTAGACCTAGACATTTGAATAGAAATGTATCAATAAATATTTAACTTATTATTTCGTTTTTACTTTTTCCAATTATTAGAGAGTTAGAGACATTAAAGTGTCCCTCCACTCAAAAATATGTTTTACTTATTGTTCCTTCAGTTGGATTTTTGAGCTTCACTGTACAGAGTTTGACACTAGAAGGATGTTTTCACATTTATCCGCTGCAGAGGGAAAGTTTCTCTGTGTTCACTGTCCCTACAATCAGAATTTGTGACATCACAACTAGTTTAGAGCCAATTGTAGTCCATGGTTCATACAGTATAAGCAGTATATATACACATATACAGTAGCCTACATCTTAAACTTAAAGTGTGTTGTGGAAACTTGATGGCTGTAGTGCACATATGCTGAGATTGGACGTTTCAGTAGGAGACGTCTTGTGTCCAGCGGTTAAACTTTTGAAATGAAAAAATATTTGCATGTTCATAGATTCTGGTGTTTTGCATGAGGGAGCAGGAGATGAAATTTTAAAGATCCCTTCTAAACATTTTGTAAGATATATATATATATATATATATGTATATAAAATAGCAAAACAGATCTTTGAGTGGAGGGGGACTTTAAGGATTTTAACGAGGTAATTGAACATTTTAGATACAACTTATTCAAAGCAGAGCATTTTTATATAAGTTCAAACATGACCGGAGGGATCTTTAACATATTAAAATCTGTAATCTGTATATACATATTTACATATATACACATATATAATACACACACACACACACACACACACATATATATATATATATATATATATATATATATATATATATATATATATATATATATATATATAAACAATCATGACTGACAGCAGCTGTTAGCCTGTGATGAGATGTAAAATCTGCGGTCACATTGTGCATGTGTAAGTAAAGATGAGTTTCAGTGGAAAAACTGATTATCGTGGTGTGTGTGTGTGTGTGTGTGCGTGTGTGTGCGTGTGTGCATGTGCGTGTGTGTGTGTGTGTGCATGTGTGTGTGTGTGTTTGTGTGTGGCTAGAAAATGTAGAGTATCTGATAACACTTACCACATTTCCCTCAGACCAGAGTTATTTACCACCACTGTTTGTTTTCCCAACTAACACCATGTTAGTACTTGCAGTGTGAGATGTGTGTTCATGTAATGTGTGTGTGTGTGTGTATGTAAGTCGGTGCCATGTGGTTGTTTGTTTACAGACAGAAGCCTTTTCTGGTGTCTCAGTTCCCTCGGAACTGAAAAAGAAGTGTAAAAAGGCAACATCTGACCTTTTATGTGTCTTAATATTAAAAAAAGGAATTTCCTGTCCTTTATAAAAAATATCTCTCTCACCATCGCTTCACTTCCTGTTTGGCAGACTCAACCCCCATGACAAGATGAGAGAAAGTAGCAACGAGAATCTATGAGTGTGCACAGACTGTGCGTGGGTACATTTGGGTGATAGGAACAAGTAATAATGTGGGGAATTACCTCCTTAGCTGTAAATATTTCACTCCAGTATGGCTTCCAGCTGTGCCAGGCGTTTCAAATACAAGCCTACAGACTGTAAAGCCTTGAAATACATCAGGATTTTCTTTAATTTTCTATTAGAATGACATATTAAAGTGCCAGTTTATAGAAGTGTGTGACTCTCATTCTCTAAAAGTCTTGTATTTCTTCTCTTTGGGGCATGAAGATAATTTCTCATAAACTCATGGATGTTCAGATTGGTTCCCATGTTTGCAGAATCAACTAAATACACATATTTACACAAGTTTTAATTGTATAAAATGGGAAAAAGGGCTGATTTCTTTATATTGTTTAATGGATACTTACTGGAGATTATAATTTATCCTCATTTGTAATTGAATCTGTTTCCTCCCACTTAAAATAATCCAGTTTCTGCCTCCCAATATTACTCCAGTATCCGGGCTTTTAAGCTCTCCGCAGCTCTCTGACTCACATCTCTGAGCTTTTGGCCAACAAAACGGATGGGTCACTTTTTGAGCTGTGTCAAGTCAGACACAAACAGCTAGAACAATACCGGCAGTCACAACATCTGGAACAGGAAATAAAAGCCTTTTAGAGTTAAAAAGGATAAATTCATTACTGGTATTATGTCCACAATAAATATTCAGCAGCTTGATCTGGACTATGAGAAATATAGAAATGTTTGCATTTTAGCAGCATGTTTTGTCCCAGCAATAAACTGACATTTGTTTAACCTACAGGGTCAAAAAGTAAAGGATTAGTATGAGCTGCAATGATTAGTCAATTAGTCAATCGACAGAAGATTAATTGGCAGTATTTTGATAATCAAATGATCATTTTTGTATTTTTTTTTAAGCAAAAACGCCAAAAATTTTTCTGGTTTCAGTTTCTCAAGTGTGGGGATTTGCTGTTTTAATTTGCCAATGTGACAGTAAATTAAACATCTTCAGGTTTTGGGCTGTTAGTCAGACAAAGAGAAACTGTTTTATTTCACAATTTAACATTTTATGGACAAAACCATTAATCAAATAATCAACAAAATAAGCAGCAGATTAATCAATAATGAAAATACTTGTTAGTTGCAGCTCTAATCACACTTCTATTAGACTTTAAATGTTTTATACGTCAAATGATGCTGATGATAAGTGTTGTTGCTGTTATGAATATTTCTATTGTTACTGTTATTTTAATTTAAACTTCATTATTTTACTGCCATCCTCTTTTAAATCCTTGAGCTGCATTTAATGTATTTAAGACGCTATATAAACGCTCTTATTGTTATCATTAATAATAATAGTACATCCTGACTCAATGTAGGCTTTGTGACTTGTGCATACTGAAATTCACATTTTGACAAATCTACTTATTTCTTGAGGCTGTAAGAGTTAGAAAAGTATTTATTTTGAAAATGCAAACCGGAATCCACGTTTTAAATGTGTGTGTCTTGTCTCTGGTCACTTGTTGAGCGCAGCGCACACACAGGAAACCAGGCAGTATTATCTCACGACTGTCTTCAGTGGAAGACACATTTTTTAGGACACATTTTTTAATGACTATAAATAATTTTGACCAGAAATATCTGCACTGAACAGGATTCTTCTTTTTTTTCTTCCGTGTGTGTTTTATTAAAAAAAAAAACGCCCCACAGGCTCAACTAGAGATCCGGACTGAAAAACCTCCAGAGCGCACATCATGTCTGAAGAGGCTCCAACTCAGCAGCAACCACCTGAGCAGGAGAAGAAGCCTGATGAACCCCCGCCAGCTGCTTCAGACGCACCGCAGGAGTCATGCAGCAGCCCCTCAGCCGAGGAGAAACCCCTTTCCTGCCGCGCTCTGGTCCTGACGGGCTTCGGAGGCTACGACAAAGTGAAGCTGCAGGTGAAAGCGCAGAGCCAGCCGCAGCTGCAGGCGGGAGAGGTGCTGGTGCGCGTCAAGGCGTGCGGGCTGAACTTCGGCGAGCTGCTGGGCAGACAGGGGCTGTATGAGCTGCTGCCTGCTCCGCCTGTCACGATGGGGATGGAGGGCTCCGGGGTCATTGAGGCAGTCGGGGAGGATGTGACTGACAGAAAAGTGAGTATGGGCCTGCTGAGTGCTCAGTCACACCCATAAAATGTCCATAAACCGTCTTATCTTGTGTTCTTGAGCTGCTAAAGATGCTGATTTGATTTAAAACCAGCTTTACAGCAGCTAAGTGTTTCTGTGTAAATGTGCTTTTTGCATGGAGTGGAAAATCTGCATCCTACTGGTCCTCAGTGAGTGGCACATGGGTTCTGATTCCTGCCCAAGACATGCATGTAAACCTTTCCAAACACAACACCAGATTATTTCTCTTGCCATAGTGTTCCCCTTCTCAGTAGGGAAATAAAGAAAACCTGTAATTCTTTGGTATTTGATGGCTGAGCACAGAAAACCATAGACTCATTGTGAATTTGAAGGAACGTCTATTAATAAGTTAGTCTCACTTCCCTCTTGAGTCAGAGTGACGAAAAGCTTTTCAAAACAGACTATATCTCCATATTATATGCATTAAAAAGCTAAAACTCTTCATTAATAAGGTGCAAATCAAATCAATCAATGTGATTTAGTCTTTGTGCTTGAAAAAAAAAAAACACTGCAGGAAGAGTCTCTCTCTCCTGCAAATTCTGGTGTTATGAATAGCTACAGTGTTTGATTTACAGTGTGTGCTTTAAAGTGTTTTTACATTCTTCCCCCCCGGCACAAGACTACATTTACCCTCTGCTTGAAAAGAGTGTTCCAGAGGTCAAGTTTCATTAAGTTTTAATTTATCAAGAGAGATGAAAAGGTACAGAATATTTATGTGTCTGTGCGCTTTTTCAAAACATTCACTCCCTGCCAGCTCCTCTTAATTCATTAACATTTTTTTCCCCCCAGTATCTGCCAGAATTCAAGAGCCATTAGTTAGTGTTTTTATGACATTTCTGCTTTTTTGGGAGGTCAGACAGAGTTGATATTGACTGGTAGTAACAGCTGGTATTGTCAGGTGTGAGTGCTTGTGGTTTGAATTTGTTATTTTGGTGTGAAAACTGCCCAGATTTCTCACTAACATTTGATGTGGTTACAGGACGGGTTCACAATTTTTAAATCTGTCTTATAACAACAGTCGGGTGTCCATATGAACAATGAAAGAGATTTTCCTTGCTGTAATCGTTCCTCCTGTTCATACTGGCTGTTAAAAGATCCCCCTTCAAATGTGCTTTCAGTGTAAATGATGGAGGCCAAAATCTACAGTGTCTGCACAGTCATTTTGTGAAAAAATGCTAAAGTTTATCTGAAGCTTATATGAGGCTTCAGCAGTCTGAGTTAGTCATATTAAGTGGATATCTGCCACATTTACAATCTTCTTAGCATCAAAGTCCCTCTTTGTGTTTCCTCGGACAGTGTTTCCTTGTTGACATACAGTGGAAGTATAGTAACAAAAAGAAGAACTTTGGAACTAAAAAGACTGTAATGTTGAAAGATATCTACTTGCTTTGACCAATTTGGGCGACTGAAGTTTCATATTAGCTTTAGATAAACTTTTCAATACATTTTTTTGCACAGAAGGAGGCTTGTAGATTTTGGCCCCCATCACTTATATTGTAAGTGCATTAAAAAGGGATTTTCTAATGGTCAGTATGAACAGGAGGAATGATTATGGCAAGAAAAATCTGTTTCAATGTTCATTTGGGAATCTGACTGTTGTTTTAAGACAGATTTGACTATAGTATCTGCTGTCCACAGCTGTTTTATACTCTATGAGAAGCTTCTTCTCCAGTTCTTGAAATTCTTGCAGCATCTGAAGGCAGCAGAGCAGATGTGTTGAGAAATCTGCAGCTTCTGATTTTAGGAGTGCCGCGCCTTAGCGTTGTGCCATTATGCAAAGCTGCTCACTGTGTTTGTCTTCATTAAATCAGCTGCAGATGACACCAGGCTGCTACAAATAACCACACACACTCTCTCACACACACACACACTCACACACACACATTTACACTTCTAAATCCATCAGACTAGTCCCTTAACTAACTCTTAAATAACTCAGTATTCTGCTGGTTATGTAGGAGACGTGGGATTAGAGAAGCTCATTCATCTTGATTCCCTTTCCAACTTTTTTTTCTTTTTTGTATTATTTCCAGCGTTTCATGTTTTATTCTTGAAATGCATGACGGTGTAAACACTGCTGTGTCACATTTTGCAATGTGATGTGACAGCTTACGACATGAGCATCACGAGTGAAGAGGCGTCGGATTAATTTGGGTTTATAAGCATTAATTAATGGCTTAATTGATGGTTAATAAATATTTTACTAATGCTTTATAAATCATTTATAAGCTATTAATAAGCATAGTCTCTGGGTTGCCAGGTTGTGTAAGAGTTAAAACGGTTTCACACTCTCTGATATGTCATCAGATCTGTAACTGTTGTGGTTGAAGTGTCTTCCTAAAGAATTAGATAAAGTAAATGTTATGGTGGTTTAGGTTTTTCACAACATGGCACCCCAAAATTGATACTTAATAATTGCTTATAAATGATTTATTAACCATTAATTAATGCTTATAAACCCTTTATAAAGGGTACCTTATCAGAAAGTGGTACCTTTATCACCATTGTACTAATTAACTGAATATAATTACTTAGTAATTATTAACTAATTAACAATCTTTAGTGTAAGCGGTGTCAGAGCTCCTATCAATCAGATTTATTTGTCTTTTTAGATAAATAAACATTATGCTTGACCACTTAATTTTATAGCCTCCCCAAGCTTAATGTACTGGCCCCGCCTATTGTATTTATTTTTACTACATATCACATATAAAACCACAGTGACTCATTGCAAGTGACATAAAGTCACATTTTTGTGAATGCTAGCCAGTGTTTCCTTGTAAGTTTAGATTTTTATGCTCATACTGTTGGCACAAAGAACCAAAGCAGCTGATTTTTTATTTTTTTTTATGCTCTCACTGTTGGTCTCTAGAAACCAAAGCTATTAGCTGGAGTCATTCATGCTCTGTGTGCTTACATCGATGCATCACAGGGCTCCCTCATATATTTTTCTGCCTCGTCATTAAGTTTATCCGACAAACAGATGATTCAGGACTTCGGGATGTTTTTTGCTTATTTTTCTCTAAAATTTTCATCCTTTCCAGTAACTGTTTTCAACAGAGATGATAAATCCAGGGAGCTTTGCACAAATGCATCCACACATGCACCACAAGGCTAATTTTCATTGGACTTCAGTCAGTTGTGTGCTTGTTTCATGCAGGATTTTTTACTTCCAATTCCATATGTAACCGTATCTAGTGTGAACTTGACCATATTAGGCACTAACACGAGAAGAAACAACCATATTTAGCTGTAATGTGAACAAGGCACATAACTCATCTGTGAATCTGAATAGTTAAAGGAGATGTACTGACAGGCAGATAGATGCAGGCCTGAATTTCGGGGTCAGACATCAGACCTTTCCATCAGATCAGTCTTTTCTGTATTATACAAATGTGTCTTTTGTATTTATTACTGAAGCTCCTTCCTGTCCCTCTGTGTCAGTTTGGAATTTCCCTCCTCTTCCTCCTCCGCTTACCAATCTTTTATTTCACCCTCGTCTCATCCCTCCCTCCATCCTTCTCTCCATTTTCGGAGAGCAAGAATCCTATAGGGGGAGTGGTGCGCTCATGTTTAAATGGGGCCAGAACGAGCCGGACTGGGTCAGCGAGGCTTCACCAGATGAGGAACAAAAGGGTGTTGCTGTTTCATAAGACTGTGTAGGATGGCGTGTTGGATGGCGTGTAGGATGGCGTATGGGATGGCGTGTAGAGGCGGTACCCTGTCGCAGAAATTTCTGGATAAGATGTATTGACAGTCTATCATTATATGCTTGACACCTTTATTGATATTATTAATGATGGGAGCAGTCGTTTTTGTTTAACTGTTTCAACTGGCCTCTTTGAAAGAAATGCACCATGTTCTCTGTGAATAAGCTCTTTAATCAACCTAATGTGCTGAGTGTGTTTTTATTCATAGATTATATATATATACATACAATCTTTGCACAAAAGAGGCAGCAAAAAGTGACATGTCCCACTATACAAAATGTGTTTGTGTGAGGTTTTTTTACTTGTTGTGCATGTTTGTGTCCAGATATTTGTGTGTGTGTGTGTGTGTGTGTGAGTGCCAGCTGTCTATTGTCATGGGTTTGTGTGCAGCAGGAAGTAGGTGTGACTCAGTGCTGCTGAAGCTGTTATAACAGGAAGCGGCGTAGCGTTCCTGTGCCCTTCACTTTTTTGGCAGATTTCGCAACACCAATGATACTTCGACAGCAGCTTGTCTCTATGGAAGAAAGCAGCATACGAAGCACATAAAGCAGGAACAGCATTTCCCAGAAGCCCCCTTGTCTGTGCCTAAAGAGTCACATGTTCAGGCACATGCAGCAGGTTTCATGAATCTAAATACATTTAATATGTTTTGAGCTGGTTGTGTGGAAGTCATGGCGCAGGATAAAGTTTCTGCACTCATGTCACACATTTAGTCGTATACTGAAGAAAGTCCACAAGAGAGGCCTGTCTGTACAAGTAATTAATTCACACTAAGCAGTTAAATTGTGTTTCAGTTAGAGCTGAAACAATTAGTCAATAGAAAGAAAATGAATCTGCAACTATTGTGATACAATTAGTGTTATTTTATATTCTTTGTTATGCAGTAAATGAAATATATTTGGGTTTTAAACATAGATATAAAGATGGAAGTAGCAAGGCATGACATCACTCATTGATTTGCACTGGAGCCAGTTTGAAGCCCAGACTATGTGAGGAAAAGGTCAGGAGAGCATTTGTTAGGTCAGATGTAAATGGATTGAAAAAATACCAAGTAATTCATTAAGTTGGAAAAGTAAAACAGCAAACAGCATGTACATTAATGATAAATAACATTCCCAATGACAACCCATTATAGTTATCCTCTTATGTGGCCCAGTTCTATCAAAACCTGTATTCATCAACTAATAAAGAACCTAATATAGATAATTTCTTAGAGAAATTACAACACAATGTCAAGAAAGTTGACAAGGATTTCATGGAGATGTGATGATGAGTCACTTGAAATAACTGATTGTATAAGAAACCTTAAAAATAACAAATCACTAGACAATGATGGGTAAACATATGAGATTTATAAAGCAGAGCTAGCTCCTTTCCTGCTTGATATGTTCCAAGAATCAGTTGAAACTGATGAACTCCCAACATCATTAAAACAAGTTGTAAGGTAGGACAAAACAAGCATTTTGTAGACGATATCGATACCATGGGCTCTTAGAAATTGCGATGGGCATTTTTCACTGCTTTTTAGATATTTAATTGAGAAAAATATTCGACTGATTAATTGATAATGAAGATAATGATATATGAAGATAATGTAGTTGAATTTGAATCTAAGTTCAGTTACTTGCCAAATATCACAAAGTATAGCGACCGTGAAATGACCTACCACTGCTTTTTGAAGATGAATGTGGATGTTGACACAAAGCAGAGCTGAAATGTAATGACTGGCTCACATGTCATTCAACATCAAAGATATATCAAATGACTTCCTGCCTGCTTGACCTCAATTTGCCGTTTGATACCACCGGATGCACTGTGTAGAAAAAAAGTGTCTGTCTGATGAAAGATTCAGTTGCTGCTCTCTCTTATGTCCACACACCTGTCTTATACTCTTTCCTTCATAACCTTAAAGCGGCTATAATCAGTGTAATTGAAATTAGGGGCGTCATGCAGTCAGTGTTTATAGGGGGCAGTTTCAAAAATGCATAAGTAATGCACAGTACTTTGTACCCTTTATAGAAAATCTCCTTGTGTGCATCCCCTGTTTTGTAGGACCTATTTCAGTGCTGCACAAAAGCTTTAAAAACCCATTGTATGCTACCTCCCCAGCTCCAAACAGCAAACAGACACAGTTGGCAACTCGCTGGTGAACATAATGGAGCATTTAACTGCTAAAGGGGCAGATATTTCTCCCAAGAGTTAGTGGAGATCAAAACAGTGCTAAAATGCATTGAATTTGGGACTTCCATTCAGGTGGTCAGAAATACGACTCCAAATGAATGATAATTGTGCTCCATAATCTGCTGGATGTGTGAATTGAGTAGAAGGGGATAATATGGCAGTATTTTTTATAGGTTTAAAGTGTTAGTTCATCCAAAAAAATCATGGTTTCTCACTTACCCTCAGTGGGATCTAGCCATAGAGATAGCTTTGTTTTTATTTGCCAAGGTATTGATTTCTGTCTCTGAGATTTCTGCCTCCACCCCAACATAATGGAGGTCATTGAATTTTTGTTTTCTACTTTTTACAGAAGAAATAAATCCTACAAGAAATGTTTACAGCAATGTCTGTGGATTGTTCTGTCTCTGGAAGGACACATTTCTGAGTCTCTAATGTAATTTCTCAGTATAGTGAACACCACAAACAAAAATTACCTCCATTGTATTGGAGTTGAGAGAGAAATCTCAAAGGAGGATATTGCAAAAGCTAGACTAACTAGACAAAATTACCTGCATGGCTAGATGCCACTAGAAGTAAGTCAGGAAAATGGTTTTTGTCATTAATTTTGTCAATAATTTTGGTGAATAAAACCTTTAAATCTGCTACATTGCTGTGTAGTTCCTGCCACTGTGAACTACACACTTATGTCTCCCTCTCTTCTTCTCTCCATCTCTCCTCCCTCAGGTGGGGGATCGTGTCATCGCATTAACTCGCAGTGGAATGTGGCAGGAAATAGTTGTCGTGTCCGCTAACCGCACCTTCCTCATGCCTGAGCAGATGAGCTTTGAGGAGGGAGCTGCTCTCCCCATTAACTATCTGACCGCCTACATGATGCTGTTTGAGATGGCCAATGTTAGGCCGGGCAAGAGCGTTCTTGTCCACATGGCAGCAGGTAAGACACATGCAGTACATACTGATGACACTTGAGATGTGATTTTGACTGCATATTATTTCACTCAGTTTAGTCGTGAGCTGCAACTAATTATTTTCATTATCGATTCATCTGACAATTATCTTTTAAATGTATCAATCATTTTGTCGATAAAATGTCAGAAAATATTGAAATATGTCAATCACATTTTCCTTGTGTCCTCATGTCAGCTGTCCAAAACCCAAACATATTCAGTTTACAATCATATAAACCAAAGAAAAGCAGCAAATCCCCCCCATTGAAGCAGCTGGAACCAGACAATGTTGAGTATTTTTGATTGACTGATCAACTAATCAATTTATTCCACTAATTGTTGCAGCTCTAGTTTAGTCAAAATACATTAAATCAGTGGTGACTGATATGCAAGCAAATAATGTAGTACCTTTTCCTCGGTTGATCAATGTTATTTAAAATATGACAATATAATGATGAGATGCATAATTCCCTGTAAAAACTTTAATTTCTCCAAAGTTTTCCCTCTCTTCTAATCTCTGTTAATCCAAAAAATATCAACACATCAATTGATATTGAAAATAATTAAATAATAAGTCACAGCCCTACTGTGGTTTAGAAACAAATACTTCTGTTTTGAGAAATGAATCGTTTCTTATGATTTAATCTCCTCAAACTAGATTAGTGGTTTCCAACATATTATATGGTTGGACAGGCAGTCTGCGCCATGATTTCACTGTGAAGGACAACAAACCCGTCAAACACCTCCCCCTAGTCTCCCGGGTAACCTGTGAAGAGTCACACTGCTCATTCAGTCCGGGTCACTAATCAGTTCTCTGAATGCACCCACATTTCTGTTCCGAAAAATTATCAGCGGAGAGACTATTGGTCAGAGGTTAGGATATGTTGGGTGTGTGTATGTGGTATGTGTGTGTAACCACAGACACGGTCTCTTAACAGCTTATTCATAAAATGGCAAACAGGATCATTATCAGGCATGGTTGCTTTGGCAACACCTGACATTTCAAAAAGGGGCTCCAACACTGTGAAATACAAATATGTCCCCTTTACTGTGGAGGATCATGTTTGTCCAGGTGTTTAAATAATCAGCATCCTAGTATTATTCTGATCAAGAAGATGTAAATAACTGATTTTTGGATGGATTTTTAGCCACTGACAAGCAACATTTCCTCACAGAAGTGTTAAGTTATGCTTCAAAATTACTGAGCCTGTAAAATGAGAAACATAAACTGATAAATCTTCTTAAAGGTTCCTCTGAATATACAGTTTGGTTGTTGTGGACAAAGATAATGAGACTAGAGAGAGCACAACAGTTTTTAACTGCCTAAAATTTCTACTGGAAATTATCCTGCAGTGTCAGTGATGTAAGATACAATAGTACACACAATACCATGAAAATGACTTAGCTGTGACTCTCGCTGCATCATACATATTCACTCTAGTTTAGTTGTAGTTGTGTCTAGTCAAGAATTAACTCTTAATATGTATCAAGACTCTAGCCTGCAGCCACGCCAGCAGCTCTGTGAGGCTTTACTGAGGCGTTGAGCTAAATGCTAACATCAACATTCTCACAATTCAATGCTTACATGTGGATGTTTAGCAGGTATAATGTTTACCATGTTCGTCATCTTGATTTAGCATTTTAGGATGCTAACAGTTGCTAATTAGCATTGACAGGGATGTTGTTAGTTTTCAAAGTAATCAAATATTGGAAAAATTTTGATTTTGACCTGATGATGGCGGTAGATGAAAAGTTAAGGGAGCAGCAAAGTGATTTAAGTCAAGATGAAATGAAAAATGTCTTTTTAACTCTTTTAGACTACATCCATATCATATTGTACACCTAGTTTACAATATATGCCAAAAACAAAAAACAAAAAAATCAGTTTCTTTGTATTCTTATATCAAAATCCAATCATGTTTTCTTCCTGTAAAACAA
Organism: Thunnus thynnus; assembly: GCF_963924715.1. NCBI lineage: Eukaryota > Metazoa > Chordata > Actinopteri > Scombriformes > Scombridae > Thunnus > Thunnus thynnus. The sequence goes on along the minus strand of NC_089536.1, from coordinate 13,312,043 downwards.
AATATGAAGTGTGCTCATGTAGGCTTGAGCCAACTAATTTCAACCAATGATATCATGACATGCACCTATCAATGAGTTAAGATCCATTGTGACACGCCTACTTTTCAACCTTTAAATCAAAATCCTCCCAACATTATGTTCCACCTGTTTATCCTGTTTTACTCGGAAATACATCATGATACAGAAGTTAGATACTCTCGAAATGCTGTTTCATCTGGATCATTCTGTGATAGACATAAATATTTGTACCAAAATTCATGACAATCGTTTTTGAGACAAATTCCCTCAAAACCACAAATGTCTCATGGTAGCACTAGAGGAAAAGTCGAGGGATCACCAGTCTTTGGGATTCATCCTCTGGACAATGTGAATGTCTGTAAATTTCATGGTAATCCATCCAACAGTTGTTGAGATATTTCAGTCTGAACCAAAATGGTGGACTGACCAATCATGCCGCTAGCATGGCTAAAAAGTAATAACTATTAATTTGAGTTGTTTAGTTTGTGCTCTATTAGCAATCATGTTATAATTTAATTAGATACCACTCCCATTAGCCAATTTGATGTTTCACTCCCATTCAGAAACACAGTGGCTCCTTAGGTTCTTATTTTTGCTAATATTCTCAATAAATTCCCGATTGATCCAGCATTACCTTTACTGCTTTATTGTAGCAACAGTTAAACTTGAAGTATGAGAGTCACACCTTCAGATGTTCCTCACATGAGGGTGTGAAGATAACAAAACCTTTCACACAGGCAGCGAAACCTCTTTCAGACAACAGAAAGTGCAGTTCTTGTATATTCAGTGTTGAGTGGGTGGCTGTCAGCTGACCTGAATGAATCAGCCACATGAGGTCAGGGTGAAGAGGAGGGCAGGAAGGATTACTGGTGAGCCTGCATATCCAGGCAGCCGTCATTTTGAAAATATCCTTTCCCACAGTGCAAGACGATAAAAACCAGAAGGCACTGTTTGCTGTTGCAGCAGTTTCTTCCTTCCAAAGTTCCAGCCACCCTAAAATCAAATCAGCAACCATGTTTATTATGGTTGCACCATTGCATCATTTTTAGCTATGCTAGCGGGCTAACGGCTCTATGGATAGCAATGTCAGTCCGGCATCTGTCAGTCCACCATTTTGTTCCAGACTGAAATACCTTAACAAATTGTGGATGAGTTGCCATGACATATAGTACATATATCCATGGTGCCTGGACGATGATCCCTAATGACACTGCTGATCCCCTGACTTTTCCTTTAGGGCCACCGTCAAGTCAGTTTGTCCAATATTTTGGTTTACAACCAAATACATGCAAACCTAATATGGTTCCCATTAGCTTCAGCTGTACTTCATGGTTCAGCATAATACACTCAACTACAAGGTAAATGTGGTAAACACCAGCTAGAATCCACAAATATCAGTCATTCCAATCTTTATTTATGAGTTCAAAATGGATCAAAACATTGCTTCTAGTGAAATAAAATGAACAGATTCAGTTGAGTTGGTGTGCAGGTTGTACTTTTGTCAAACATTGATTGTTAATAGCCTTGCATGTATAAATCTACACTCCTTTACTGAATGATTTGAATTTGTTGAGATATTTCAGTCTGGAAAAATATGATTTTCTACAAAAGGACATGAAAAACTCCCTTAGCCAACCAGCCTTGAATCGATGGTCACATTTCTTTACCCTGCAGGCTTATTATTTAAATATGAAATAATAAAATAACGTAAGATTGTATTCAATTTGTCTCTGCTGAGTTTTGGTAAATTCTTAACTTCTTAGGTACAATGTATTATGAGTGATACAGTATGTGCAATATTCTACTATTTCCTAGGTGATCACTGAAACGGTCATGAGTAAGCTGTAGTTTGTTGTGCGGCACAGCTAGTAGCTTATTTAGTGATTATCTCTATTAGAACAACACTGTGCTGCCACAGCACTTAAGTGTTAATAGGTAGGTGTTTTACAGAGTGGGATTAGACAGAGGGTGAAAAGCTCTGTTGTGGCAAGTGAAACACCTGCAGTTGCTACTGTTCTCACTCTTGTTTGTGCTGCTGTCTGCACATCTGTAGGTGGTGTGGGTATTGCTGCTACCCAGCTGTGCCAGACTGTGCAGGATGTGACTGTTTTTGGCACATCATCCGCCTCTAAACATGAGACCATTGCCCAAGGCGGAGTAACTCACCCCATTGACTACCGCACCAAAGATTACGTGGAGGAAATCCGCAAAATCAGCCCAAAAGGTGAGAAAAGACATCTTCATGTGCCACATAATACTGAAATTCCTGGCTTTCTTGACTGGCCAGGAAATTTTATATTCTCATATTTCATATTAGCAAGATTTCTATGTCTTTTTTCTTGAATATCAAGTTGATATGGAGACATAAAATGTGATTATTTTGTTACATCTATTCTATTATTTTATTCTGTCTCTGCAGGAGTGGACATAGTCCTCGACCCACTTGGTGGCTCAGACACTCAAAAAGGCTTTAGTTTGTTGAAACCTTTGGGAATGCTTATAGTATTTGGTAAGACACACCATATATTTCAACCATTCATTCACTTTATCATAACATACTGTATGTGTAGCTTTATTTTACTTGAATTACTTTATTTTTTTGTATGTTTGGATCTATAATTGAATTAAATATTGATTGAATTTGGAGCTTTATTACCTATTTGTAGCAAATGTATTAGTGTTTGTGTTTACCTGCCCAGGGACTGCAGTTGGAAATTAGTTAGTAGCTAAATCTGGTTTAATACATCTCTTCTCTTTGTATGAGATTAATGTATTTTGTACATCGTCTCTGACAAATAATGTAATAAACTAAACTAAACTAATTGTAAGTAATTGTAATTAGAATAATGATTTTCTGTATCATTTTATCAAAAATAAATGAACTTAAATGACAGCTTAGGATCAGGTTAGGGCTGCAACTAACGATTAGTCTGGCGATTATTTTCTCAATTTATTGGTCCTCTGGTCTGTACAATTAATCACTGTTTCCTAAAGTCCAAGGTGACATCCTACAGTCAGAAAATATTCATTTGTATTATATTATATTCATTTGAAAGGTTGGAATCAGAAAATATAGGCGTTTTCTCTTAAAAAAATGAATTATTAATCAAGTATCAAAAAAGTTTGCAATTAACTTTCTGTCAATCAGCCAAACGATCTATGGACTAATCGTTGCAGCTCTACATCAGATACTCAGTGTGTTTGACATAGTAACTCTCAGACCTGCAAAGGGAATCTCACTCAAAATTGAAAAGGGAACAGAATTATTTTATTCCTCCTTCGTGAGCTATGTAATATGCACAAATATGATGTTCAGATTATTGGTAGTTGTTATAATGTCCGTTATTTGTCCCACGATGAAATAAACAAAGAAAGAGGATGAGCTCTTCACAGCTGGAAAAACTAATTTTGGTTGGTCTTGTATCACAAAATGGACGAGTACAGTGATATCTTGTATACTAAGTGACTATGAAAATACTATTAGTATACAGTATAGAATTGGGACGCAGCATAATTTAAGACATTTTCATCATGGTCTATTCTACTGTTCGTCACTCCAGGCGCAGCCAATTGTGTGACGGGCCAGAAGAAGAACTTGTTGGCCATGGCGAAGACCTGGTACAACCAGCTGTCTCTCACAACCCTGAAACTGATGCAGTCCAACAAGGCGGTCTGCGGCTTCCACCTGGGCTACATCTCTGATGAGCAGCTCATCAGCAGGACTATGTCCACACTGCTGGAGCTCTACAGTCAGGGAAAGATCAAGCCCCGCATTGACTCACGCTACCACTTTGAGGAGGTTAGTTTGAACATGTTTCATATCTAAAGTGTGAAATAGCTACGACTTACTTGGCATGCATAATAGCACAGTTTGGACTGAGGTGAAATGGCATCAACCTCTACTTCTACTGTTCTCATCAATTAAAGGCCAAACTGCAAAGAAATGTCTTTAAAGAGGAAAAAAAAGGAAAATTGTAGTTGATGTCTTGCTGATTTGCAACACACAACTCTTTTTTTAGTTTCTTTTTCTGCTGAGAATTAGATAAAAAAGATGCACTCTCATGTCTGTACATACCAATGTCAAATGTCAAACTATTTCTTTTTGGTTTTAAGTACATAATGGTTTTTTTCAGCTGCACAAAAGCATGGCTGTGTATCAACTGTGGGAGTAAAGACAGGAGGTCCACTGAGGCTTCTTCTGCGTCACAACCTAAAAAAAACCCTGGTGTTTTCCTCCTTTCCATTGCTCATGTGCTGTGGTGGATGAACAAGCCTCTGTCCCCCCATCAGATGAGATGGTACTTAATGGCCGTTGCTAGGTGACAGTCTAAATTGTTGCCGTGGCATCCACTACTATGGATATCTGTGTTTTCAGTTTTTCTGCCTGGCTTCAAGGACAGACAGGAGTTGGATTCACCCTGGCTGTATGTATGAAACAGCAGGAAACTGACAATAGCTGAGGCAGGAAATCAAAGGAAGCACAGGTGACTTGGGGCATGGATACCCATTGTCTCATTCATCTTCCTCCTAGTCCTTACAGATCAGTCATTAGTGTGTGCTCATGTAGTCACTGCAAAACAAGCCCAATTAATTATGTATTTTGTTTTTTACCAAGGAAACATGACCTGGACATGCTGCTGATTTGGATTTGATTTTGTTTCCAACGTGATCTTAAGAAGATAAAAAGCAAGACACACAAAACATGAAACATAAAAGTAAACAATAAAAATCTTTAAAGCACAAGTTACATCAGTACACACTAACCCAAAAATAGATATCCACACCAAAATGCTAAAATACAACAATAAAAAAGTATGTAATTGATGATGATGATGATGATCAAGGAACCTGCTCTAATTGACATTATTACATTATTAATGCATCATTTAATACATGAATGCATCAAACGTTTATGTTTAATGTTAAAGGGGTCGCTCTAAGTGACAAACCTACAGAGAATTACCAGCAGACCCTCCTGTTCCCCTCAGCGCTACGGAGTGTTTTAGTGTCTTTCAGCTCACTGTTTTGGTTTTACAACACCTGTTTCAGTTTACTCTCACCAACCTAGTTTTTAGCTGCAGCAGGCAACAGTTTTAAGCTAAAACGTTTTCATAAACTAAAGCTAGTTTTATGCTCGACGCAGGGTCCCTGGCGCAAAGGTGTGCACACCAGAAATTATGTTATCACGTCTTTTGCGCCAAGCGCGAAGAGTCCACAAATTGACGCAGCACTTGGTTGTGCACTTCTGAATTTTTGTAACTAGGCACATGCTGTGCGCAAGTAGATCTACCTCACAGTATCTACACACCCACTTTACTACATGGCACACCCACTTGGTTAGGTTTAGGCATGAGCAGTGAGATGGTTAGGGTTAGGGTTAGGGGTCAGGGGGGCTCTCCTGTAGCATGCCCTCATGGTGACAACATCACGTGTCGTGTGGTAAAGTAGGCATGTTGTGTCGGTCTTCAAGACTGCAGACAGACCCCTTTTGCTGCAGAAGTGGCTGAAGTGCATTTCCTCGTCGATAGCACGCATCAGCTTCACAATACGGCTATATTCCTCATTGAGACGTCTCTCTGCATGTAAGGGACAAACAGACCATCTCCTCTTGCATCGCCTTTGTAGTTTTAATAGCCATAAGAAGATAAATTCTTCCTTGTTGAGAGTATAAACAAGGCTCCAGCGTGGCAGACAGACAAAGTTAGCGACCAGCTGGTGTACAAAGTGGAGCATTTAGTAGTGAAAGAGCCAGATATTTGCCTCAGGAATGAGTAGAGACCAAAAACAAAACTTATAGGAGACTGAATATTGGACTGACATTTGTCAAATGGACACAAATATGACTCCAAAATGAATGCTAATGCTGCTCCATGTCTGTTGGATGTGTAAATAAGCAGCTGTTTGTGTTCAGTCCAATACCTTTGACCTGACCACTAAAATAGGAATGTTTCTGTTGTGGCCCTCAAAGCAGCTTTACAGCAGCTACAGGTTTTTTTCAGGGTTTCCTGACTGATTTTAGAGCTGATTTTTTTTGACATAACAGGGATTTTAAAAGGAGACACACTCTGTTTTTGTCAGAAAATGATCTTCTGTACACATCCGTTTTGCTCCTGTCTTTTCTCAGGTGGCTGATGCCATGAAGCGCATGCACGAACGCCAAAATATTGGGAAAGTCATCCTTCTTCCTGAACCCAAGAAAGAGGAAGAGAAGCCAAAGTCCAACCCCGAGCCAGAGGAAAATGTGGAAAAAACTGAAGCTGCCGTCGATGAGAAGAAAGAAGACACCACAGAGGAAGTTAAAGCAGAGAAGGATTGAGTAAGAGAGTTTATTTGGATGGTATTTGCAACCAATTCCTCATTGAGGTTCTCCATTATTCAATTGTCAAAAAAAAGAAAAGAGAAGAAAAGCAAGATGCTATGAATTCTTGGATTTTGTCATGATTTCAAATGTCTATGAAAATTTGTTGTGCAATATGTCTATAGTATAGTGTCTATGTTGGGAACACCTGTGTTTTAAGTAAAATGTAATCTGTTACATCAGCTAAAGAATGATATATTCTGATCACAGACCTGACAAAAGCTCAACTTGTTTATTAAACGTGTCACAGAAAAAGAATCATTCCTGAAATCTGGCAAAATAATTGGGATGTAATCAGAATACATTACTGAGCTATTGCAGATTATAAATCTGATTGAGTAATTAGTAACTGCAGTTTTTGTACTGTAATTTACCCACCCAGGCCTGTTTTATCAGTGTAAGACTTGTTAGAAATAATAGTGATTATTAGTCAAGTTTCAAGTCAAGATTGTGATGCACTACTCAGAAAATCTGTTGTAGTTGTAACATTACTTTATCTCTCTGTGGAAAACCCAGGTCAGTATCTTACTGTAGTTTAATTGTTGTGTTTTCCTCACATTTGTGCCAAATTTAAAGCAAGCTTTCACCACAGCCATCAAGCCAACTGTGAATAACAATTAGCGGGACTTCCCCTGCCTTGGCAATCACTCTTGGGTTTTCTTCCAAAACAATGTCATGCTGAACTTCAGCTAAAACTTTTTGGCACACCATGTAAAGGCAGGTTTTCTCACTTCAGCATTGTCCTGTGATTTAGCTGCTTCTTAATTCTTTTTACTGCCTCATCAAAATCAAAATGAGGAGTGCCAAGTTTACAGAACTCGCAGTATGTGTTCAACATTTTTGAAGAAAAACTGGGACGATGCTTTGCTTTCGTGTCAGCCTTTTTTCTAATCATGCTTCTATTATTATGCACTTAAACTTTGTATTTTAAATGTCCATTACGTATTCATTAGTAAGCATATTGATTTTCATTTCTTGCATATATGTTTCTTCGGATGGATGACCTCAAATAGCAGAGTTTAGGCTCAGTTATTCAGATGTTTTGTCCATCTGTGGGTGTAATTCAATGCTGTGACGCAGAAGACGCCACTGAGACACAAGAGAAAGACTTTTTCCCTCCATCCACACCACATCAGCTCCTCACATTCCTCTCCCCACCCTCTCAGTCCTGCTTTCTGTCAGTATCCGGAGCTGGACTCTCTCTCCCTCCAGCTTACTTTGTTTTGATATCTAAAAACGTACTTGTAACGAAATTTCACAGATAATGCTTTTGTTATTTACACTTGTGACATTTTTTTTCTTTGCCACTTGGACAAGTATTGTTAAGCTTGGCCAGGTTTCCTTCTCCTAGTATGCAGTAAGATCTGATGTGGAGTTTGAGTGGGAACTGGATTCTCATTGTGTTTGTGCGAAGTAAATTTTACTGCAAAAAAACCCAGTGTGATTTATCTGGAGGTCTTTTTAATTATTTCAAGAGTAATTGCATTCTTTTGGGTTGTAGCACTGCTTATTACTAAACCCACAATTCCTGTGATTGCCTGATGTTTCCAACCTACTACTGAATTAACCGAAGGGCGGACGAGGTTCACTAATGAAAATATATGAGCATTATGAGCATGCAGTAGAGAAACATTTGCTGAAGACATTGCAGCCTACCAACTCCGTTTTGCAAATATACCTGTAACGCTTAAAGATTCAACATGTCTGATTGCAGTGGCTGTAAACATCTGGGAATGTAGAAACCCAAGCAGTTGTCTAAACTTGGAAAAGTGTCATGTTTCCAATGATAATTTGACACCAGTGTAAGTGGTATATTGTCCGCTCATGCAAGGAGGGACATCTGGTGGTCAATGAAAAATTGTGCCTTTTAATTAGTCATAAATACTTTCCACAAGGTTGCCTATGAACAAAATATGCTGTAGCTTGCCTTGTCAAATGTGATTACATCATGAAATAAACTGGTTTCCAGCAATCCTCCTAATCAGAATCAGACATTGCATTTGTTTAATGACAGCCTTAAAGAGTAAAAATCCTGCAAATAAAAAGAAAATATTTAACCATGTATATCTATTCAAGACTATCACAAACTACATACTCATTTACTTAGAAAAGTCTAAAACATTATTATAGGTATTTGAATATATTTGTAATGATGGTTGACCTGTTTGAAGATTCAGGCAGGCTTTGTCAGACATCCACTGTTAATAAACAGTAATCGTTGCATTTAATTACAATATAACAGATAAAAGTATAACCATTTTGTGTGCTGAATGTAGTACCCACTAAAAGTATGTTGTTCTGCAGGATGTTATGCTCCAAAGTCTTTTAATGTCTCATAAGTGGTATTGCCAAAAGATTAGAGGTGTTACTGGTGGTCATAGAAAAATGATGTGGTTTTTTTTTTGGTCATTTTTATACACACTTAATGTGCACCTGCATAGGTCTTCTAGGATTATCTGTGTTTATGTCGCACTAACCTGTTTGTGTTATTAAAGTGTTATCGCACATCTTCCTCCAAGCTTGTGAGTCACTGAATTGATTCCATGATGCTTCAAGGGACATTGAGTGTTTAATTATTTTTACTGACCTTTACCAGTAGTCATAACAACACTGTCAGGTAATGGTAAATCATAAGATTTTCTGTAACTGAAACCACACTGAATGACGGTTAACAAAACTATGTTTCATACACAGAACGGATGTTTGTTAATTCAAGTTCCTTTTAGCTTCACTAATGATTACTAATCATTAGTGAGTAATAGCTGTAATCATAGATTATTTACAGTCAACCTACTTGAACCAAATTCAAATTTTCTTGCAGCCAAGAAAAGAAACCACAAGTGAGATCATAGCCTTGATAAAATGTAATTTAAACTCACCACTAGTTGTCTGAGAAATATCAGTATTGGACCCGCAAACAGTTTGTATTTACTGACTGATATCCTGACATACATGGACACCAGCAGGGGTCCTCAGCTGGTCATGTATGTGAGAGCAGGGATCTGAAGCACTGAAAACTGCTGGATTCTGCTCAACAAACTAATACTAAAAGGATCATATCAATATTTATCTGCAAGTTATGACTAATTTACTACAAAATGTATCATATTTATATAATTTTCTAAAACATACATCTAATTATCAACATTATCTTCTGAACTATTTTAGAAGACCAAAACTACAGATTATTTGAGCTATATCTTAGCATGAGAAGAATGAGTAATAGTAATTTTGGCTTCTCTAAAACAGTATGTTTCTGTCCCAGAAAGAAGAAGACAGTTTCCTGTTCTGCCCATTAAGCTAAAACTTGTGAGTAAGTTCCCATGACCGTCTCATGATCGTAGATGAGAGATTTTGATGACTAATCCTGATATTTTGCGCCATACAGCAGTCCCCTGTCTTCCTTTAGTGCCACCATTGGGTCAAAATTTCATGTTTAGCCCATGTACTTTGTGTCGTGCTAATTACCAAATATAATCATGCCTGTAACTGTTAGATTTTCAGTCCTGCTAGTCTGAACATGCCAGTGTGAACCATCTTGTTTGAATGTTTAAATGCCAAAGGCACTTAACAAATCCAGCTGTTCAGCGTTCTTTTTTTAATTAGGTTTTATTCTAAGTATTTTCAAAACAGAACAAAAACCTTTTTGTTCAAATCAATAATTCTCTGGGCATCAGATCACACTGAAATTCTCCTGTGGTATACACGAAACTTGATTTTCTCTCATTTGGAAAGATTAACAAAAAAGATAGGAATTTACTCATTTGAAGTGCAGTATAATGGATGTATAGGCCAATGTGGAATATAGGAAGACTTTACTTATTCCAGATGAGTTGGGTGAACAAATCAAACTAGAAAACATGTCAGTCTAATTTGACATTAAATGTCTTTTTTTAAAAAGACAACTAAGGTGTTATAGATGTTGAATTTAAGGCAGAAATTATGTTTTTCCAAAAATGAAGGTAGACAAATCTACACCTACTGAAAGTGTCAGAAAGTGTCAAGTTTTCCTAAGCAAAATGTTACCTCCAAAGGTCAAAAGTACAGGTGTCATGACATTTTAACACCGTTTGTACAGCTAAGTGCAGGTGTTAAGTACAGATGACTCAAATGTAGCTTTAGACATATATCACTTGAAAAATTGCACCCTCCACCCTTGATAAAGTGTCGTAGGCTACATGTTGGGATCCCTCTACCATAAAAACTAAGATGCACACAAAAAGCTACTGTATAAGAAAGTTAGGGCTGGACTTTCACACAAAGGCTCTCTGCAGTCCGATCAAAATCTTGGAAACACACTTTTACGTTTAAATTTTATATTTAAATAACTGTCTGTGGAAATGATCACAGAATACTGTTAAAGAATCATGAAAAAGGGTGAAGGAGGGAAGATGAACCCGTCATATCGACTACATTACAGCATGTTTATAGAAGGTGTAGAGGAGAGGCTGTGATGTTCTGATTTAGTGATAAAATTCTGCTTATTATCCCCTTTTCTCTATCAGCCAAGAATGTAACTCTGGTGGTTTAACTTTGTTTTTGCCTCACAAAGAAATAGTCCAAGCCCCTTGTACAGCATATTCTTTACACAGACTTGGGAAATTAGATGATTGTCTTTGTTTAACCCACAGCTGTCTGCAGTGGATGACAGTCTCGTACTTGTTGTGGCTGCTGGCTCGGGCCAGCAGATATTCCTCTGTTTATTTTTAGGTGGACATTTCCAGCACAAGGCAAAGTGACAACTTGTGTTTTTCAGAACTTCAACACGTGTCTCTTCTACAGTGTGGCAGCTGTTTGATGGTCAATCATGTGAGTTATTAGTAGGCTGTTAATATTGCTGCTATGGTCTCAGTCTGGAATGTGGCCTAATTATGAAAAGAAATGCTGGCAATATACAGCACTGTACTTTATGGTGTAGTTACACGATTGGTGCTGAATTACTGTATGGTGTCCAAATATAGTGGAGGGAAAGGCCAAGCTTCAAAAAGGCATAATGAGAAACAACATAATGACAGCTGGAAGCATCTGGTTTGCAAAATAATCGAATGTTTATTGAAGCTTTTTAGGTACACAAGTTGTACAACTTAATGTACTTTTATAGTGTTTTCTTGCTTTTGGTGTATTTTCTGTGTAAAGCGTCTTTGAGTACCTTGAAAAGCACTCTATGCATAAAATGTATTGTTATTATTATTATTATTACAAGTTGATAAAAGCATGTACAGTACAGAGCAGAAGATAAATATTGAACTTTACAGTAACTGGTTGTAATGTAACTTGCAAATATAGGCAACATATTTCAGTGTCTCCCAATGCTGCCTCCTAAATAATAATTTGTACCTTTTTTCAAGCAAGTGATCCCAACTTTATTTGTCTAGTATTACATTCTGGGCATACTGTAGCAGAAATATTCAATCTGTTGACTATGGAAAACAATGTTTGCAAAACTAGACTTACTCTTAAAATCCTTTTCAATGCTAACAAATCACAGGTGATAAAGAAATGTACTTAAGTTATACTTTTTATTCCAAATGTCACATAGTGTTTATACTATACTCATTACATACTAAAAGTGTTATTTTGAAGCAACATTACGTATGACCTGCCATCAATTCCTAGACTCAATTCAAAGCCAATGTTAATATATTTAATGTACATAAAATGGAATACATGTAAGTACCTAAAGTATGTTGTATACGCACTCTGAATACATTTTCTGTTATGGTTCTGTCCACCAGTCCACCAGATGCTTTCAGGCTTTTCTGCCTAAGACTGGACTGAGTGGGAAGAAGGACAGATAAGTGGTTGTAGATTATATTCAAGGACCACTTGAGAAACTGTTGCTTTCTACATTGACTCTCATTGGATCAAAGTGCAAAAATGAACTGAAACTCAGAGCAACAGTTATCTGGCAGTCCAATTTATGTTACATACAGACAGATTGTTTGGTTCTTGTTTGTCAGCAGCAATTTATGTTTCTAGTCTTTCTGGTAAAGGTTCCTAAGTTGGCAATATTAACTGAAGTTTATTGGCTCAAGTTATTTTCTGTGTTGCTCAGTGTGACCTGCACTTATTTGAGTTATATTTATGTAATTCCAAGACAGTTTAATAAATTGTGGTTCAGATATTAAGAGGACTGTGCGTGGTTATATTGTGGACTTTGGCTTATGGATGAAGTTCTGTTTTGATGTGTCCTCAGCGCAGAGCAGCTATTGCCTTTTTACTTTTTTGTTTTTTGTGTTTCATTCAGTCTCGTTAGTCTTGCCCTGCTCCCAGTGTTTCCCTCAGCCTATCAGCTCCCTGCCTGTTCTCAGTTTGGTCACCTGTTCTCCATTCCCTCATTAGTTTAGTTTGTATTGAAGTCTTGGTTTTCAGTTCAGTATTTGTTGTATCCTCTGCTCAGTTTGTTCTGCTTTGTTCAGTGAAGCTCAGTTTTGTTCTGTCCTGTATAGTTTGCTCTGCCTGCAAATAACCTCCATCAAGAGTATTCTTCAGTTCCTGCTGCTGCCTGCGTTTGGGTCCACTTCCTCAACACTCTGCTCCATCTAACATTTTCATATAAATTTGTTCCCTGGACACAGTAGGATATCAAATCATAACCTTACAATAGTACTCAACATGCTCCTGAAGTATAAAAACAAGCTGTTTGACATATAAAATACACAAAATGAGATATACAAAATATTTGAGATATCAGCTCATTAGTAGTCAATGAATCAATTAGTTGTTATGGTAACCAAAAAGATCAGACCATATAATTCCAGTCATCTGGAACCTTCAACTGGCTACCTGCTGTTTTCAGAATACGATTAAAAATCCTTCTATTGGTTTACAAAGCACTTGCTGGTCTGGCTCCACAGCACTTCTCAGACATGCAGTCAGTTTATAACCCCAGCAGATCTCCTCCATGTCCACTTTCAAAGTCTGGTGAGATGGCATGCTTGTTTGTATGTGTTTATGCATGTGTTTGTATGTGTATTCATGTGTGGATGTTTCTATTTATTTGCACAATTTTGCTGTTTCTTTCTGTAAAGCGCTTCTTTTGTATCAGATCATGCTATACAAATAAATTTGAATCGAAAAGAGTCAATTACAGTTTCCCTAAGCCAAAGAAAGAGTCCTCAAAGATATTCAGTTCACTGTCATAGAAGGAAATATCCACCTTTGAAAAGCTGGAATCAAAGACATTTTAAAAAAAAAAAAAATGACTTAAACTGATTAGTTGATTATCAAAATAGTTGGCGATTAATTTAATAACTAATTAACTAATCGAAGAAATTGACTTTGAATTGTAACAGCGCTATTAAAAAATAACTATATATATGAAAAGTCTATTTTTTTACAATACAACCGTGATTGCGCGTTTATTTTGAAAGGTATTGACGGAAGTGGCGGGTTTACACTGGCTGACTCGACACAGCGGCTTTAAATGGGAATACCCTCTGTGCTGCTGTGGGAGTCTCCTTTAAAAAATCTTGCCGCGTCACTGGGATGCGGTTGCTGGAGCCGGGCACTTAGCCTACCATCCCCTCTCATATGCTCAACACTGGTAGGCCTGTTTTTTTCTGTTTATTCCTTACATGTTTTCCTGCTCTGTCCTCCTCTGTGTGTGATTTCATTATTTCAATCTGCCTTTTAATCTTCGGTCTCAAGCAGTCAGCTTAATAATGACTGGTGACCGAGCCGCGCTAATGACTTTGAGTGGTAACCTCTGGTGCACAAATAGCGCGCCTGGGGTTAAAATTAGATTAGCTTAGTAGTGTGTAAATATGCCCTATTAATAATGTAGCTGCTCTGGGAAAGCGACTGGGCACAATTCGTCGGTGCAGCCCGAAGCTGCAGGTTACAAGACCACCAAGCAGTCTGAACCAGCTGGTCTCTGTTATTACACTCTTGTCAACGAGCTGACATTGTAAGAAAAAAGGGCATGCATACATTTCATCATGTCCAGCCAGGCTTAGCTTCCCCGCAAAGGCAGAAAATTAGTTTAAAAGCATATTCCCTCTGCAAACAATTCACTCTGTTGGTTTTAAAAATAAACCTTTAATAGCATTTAGATGTATATATTTAAATAGGAGAGTTAAAAATGGCATATTATTTCGTGCCAGATTGGTCTGTTTCATTATTTGTCACTATGTTATACTTTCTGTTATGCTATTAATAGGGTGTAAACTCTGCTATAATGGTATGCACATTTACACAGCTTTGCATGCACAGGTTGTGTAAGGTCTCTGTCAAACTCTGGGCATGGCTATTTTCACACATGACCTTCTTAAATCACAATCTTGTCAGGGCATGCAGCGCATGTTCCTTCTCATCTATCATTACATTACATTTTGTTACTAACATATCTATATTTCTGTAAATTCACGCCATTTTGTAATGTATTTGAAAGAGATATAACTCTGTCTTTCCTGTATGACTGGTTTACAGGAAATGGAGCAATAAGACTGTTAAGTTCTTGGAACTATGACTATGCATCAAGCTTACTGTATTCATGTAATACTAGTAATATTGCTGTCATATCAATGTAGTGGAGTAAAAAGAGATATATTGAAAGTATCATAAAATAGGAATACCTCACAATAAATCCCTTAAAATTGTACTTTACATTTGCTACTCTCCACCACTGCTGGTCTGTTATCTGCACTCCCAGTTTTTCCACATATGGTAGTGGTTTGTTGTAACAGCTTTCTCTCGTAACTCGTGTTACAACATGCCTGCAACAGTGAAAGCACTGTGCTACAAATATATCTCTGTATCTATGTAAATATTGAATTGGCATATTTCCGTGAGCTGGCATGTATAAATGAATACCTGAGTGGGTTTTTTTTTTTGCCCCCTTGAACCTAACGGAATGAAAGAATGTCTGTATGGAGAACTGGGATTAGGATATGACTATGTGTTGGAGATCAGAAGCTACTGCAATGTTTTAAATAGTTTGGGCTTCTTCAAAGTTGTTTTCTTTCATTGACTGTAATGAATATCCTGTTTATGTCGTCTTTTTGTTTCATTTAAACTCTCCTCCCTTCCTTTCCTCCTGTAAACATCTGTTTCCCCTACAGCTAATTGCCTATAGTTAAGAGTATTTATATATTTTGATGTTCCCTCAGCCCCGTATGGTTCAGAGTTGCAGTTTAATTGAACCCTGGACACAGCGTGATGTTGGACTCTGTCCACTAGCATTTTATTTTTAGGGGAAGGCTGCAATAAAACAATACTGTGCTCCTTATAATTTGTTGTCCTTGACAAAGAAAAAAAAAGCAATGTACTGACTGTTTTATTCCTCCAACCTCTTTTTTCTAGAGAGGGACCATCTGTCAATACCTCCACTCACCGAAGATGACAGCTCCGTCGAACCTGACCCATGCTGCACCACAGGAACAACGCTTTTTGGTGTTGTTCGACTTTGATGAGACCATCATCAATGAAAACAGCGATGACGCTGTGTTATATGCTCTGCCGGGCCAGCAGCTCCCTGATTGGCTGAAAAACAGCTACAGGGAGGGGCACTACAATGAGCACATGCAGCGGATCTTGGCTTATATGGCGGAGCAAGGTGTGTCTAAGAACTCCATCCATTCAGCGGTGGTGAACATCCCGCCCACGCCTGGCCTCCTGAACCTCCTCCAGTATCTGCAGAGCCACCAGCAGGACTTTGAGTTGGCGGTGGTCTCTGACGCAAACATGTACTTCATCGAGACGTGGCTGGAGCGCGCTGGGGTGCGTCAGCTTTTCCGGAAGATTTTCACAAACCCAGCCACTTTTGATGCAACCGGTCGGCTTGTGCTGCTCCCCTTCCACTCCCACTCGTGCTCCCGTTGTCCTGACAACATGTGCAAGCAGGTGATCCTTCGAGAGTATCTGGCTGACCGGCAAAAGGAGCGTGGTGGTGCACCCTTCCAGAGGGTATTCTATATCGGAGATGGGGCCAATGATATCTGTCCCTCTCTGGCTCTGGGGCCCCGGGACACAACTTTTCCCAGGAGGGACTTCCCCATGCATAAGCTGCTGGTGGAGATGCAGCAGTCCCAGGAGACCAAGTTCAAAGCAAATGTAGTTCCTTGGGCCAGTGGCGAGGACATAGTAGACTGCCTGAAGAAAGTAATGGAGGAGAGATGAGATTTGTGTGTGTCTGTGTGTGTGTGTGTATGTGTGTGTGTGTATGTTTGTGTAAGAGTAGGAGAGAACAAGATAAAGGGGCAAATATAGCAAAGATGCACCGACCCCAGTCAGGATATTCATGATTTTACCCCAGCCGCACTTGGTACAACTTATAAAGATGTAGCCAAACAGTGTATATTTTAAAGGAATAGTTTGACATTTAGGGAATTACGCTTATTCACTTTCTTGTTGAATTAAATGAGAAGATCGGTGCCACTTTGATGTTTGCATGGTAAATATGTTGGTGGAACCAGCAGCCGGTTAGCTTAGCTTAGCACAAGAACTGGAAACAAGGCGAAACAGCTAGGCTGGCTCCGTCCAAAGGTAACAAAATCCACCTATGAACACTCCAAAACTCACAATTTAACAGTGTTGTTATATCTCATTTGTCTAAACCAAGATACATAAAATGCAAATTGTGGTTTTATGGAAGGTTATGTTTTGATTAGTTCTTGGCTGGGACCAGTTGCCGGGCAACCAGCAGGGACTCCAGCATCTTGTCATTTTTACACTTTTTACCATTTACCTTTTTTCGTACAAAGTAAATAAACTCAATATAAAGTGATATACTGTAATTGGTGTATTTTAGGAGTGCTGGTAGGCTGATTTTTTTCAACTTTGGGCAGAGCCAGGCTAGCTGTTTCCCCCCTGTTTTCAGTCTTTGTGCTAAGCTAAGCTAACTGGCAGTATATTTACCATTCAAATGTGAGAGTGGTATCGGTCTCCAAGTAAAGGCATTTCCCAAAATGTCAAACTATTCCTTTTGCCACCTTAATGACATAAAGTGTGAATGCAGTATTTAGACCTGGACTCAGATTGGGATGCAAATCAATAAGCTCAACAGTCAAGATGCTCAGAATCAATAACGGAGATATGCAGTATTGATGATACACAAAATGCTGAAGATATTTTTAACCAAAGTTGTGCCTAGTGTGCTCTGGAGTGAACTTAATCCAATGCAGACAGTTCATTTAATACACCCTCATATTAAATGTAATTTAGTTTACATTTGAACGTTTCACAGAATCTGACATTTTTGAGCAAGATTTGAAATTTTGCGTCAGACAACCAGACCAACAGCTTAAAGCTAAGGCCTCGACGATAGACACATAAGTAGGATCAGGTGTTATAGCACTACCTGAGACAAAAGACCACACATGTCGCGTCAGGCAGGGACAAGAGCAGCATATAACAGGGATAAAGTGACAGAGACTCCTGCACACTACCTGTGCACTTTTCCACCACTCACTACTGATACCTAATCTAGGACTTGATTATACAACGGTAATCTACACCAGCATGAGATCCAAAGGGAACACTGTAGCCATACGTCTGCACTTTGGCCTAATGTTATCCCCTGTGACTCAAACAAAAGTGTTAACACCAATTTAAGATTTTAAAATCTCTTATTAGCTCTGCTTGTACCCTACTACAATTCCCAGTGAATATTATCATTGTTTAAAGGCTTTCTATTTAGGAAGGGGAGCATTTATATTATCTGAATAGTGCAACACCTTCTTAATGTTTGAATGTATTCCCAGTTGAAACACAGTGTTGTAAGTGATGAACGTTTCAGTCTACGTTTTACATTTGCATTAATTAACTTAACATGTAACCTCATATTGCCTCACCAAGCTCATGACAGGGACTGTAAAATACATTTAAAATTATAAAGAAGGAGCACTTATATTCACCCTCATCGTCTGTTTACCAGCACATCAGTCTTCTGTTCAAATTCAGGAAATAGTGGAATATTATGTCTTAGAGTTGCAGCTCTCATCCTGTTCTCATCTTGTTTACAATAGTCTGTATAAATTCCCACACTAATGGGCCATGTATACTGTACATATGCACATAAGTAAACAATCATTGGTCCTGGATAGTAACTTATGAATTACTGAGTGTTACTAGCATTCATTTTGTATTTTAAATATTTCTAACAATATAAATCCACGTACATACATGTTGATCAATTCATTACTGGTGACGATAAGAAAGTCTGGGTGCTGATAACATGAAAGGAAGCAGTTAATATGTTTGTTAATTGATTAATTACTTCTGGCTTTAAAAAAAATGCTGTATAAGTGCTGGAAATGTCGTTTAACCAGTGTTTTAGTTTCTCAGGGAGTAGAGAAGAAAGTGTTAAGAAGCAAACATAATAATAAGATGTTTATAAAAACAATATGTTTATCTGCACTTTCAGATTTGCTGTTCTAAGAACAAAATGTTCCTTTGTTATTTAAAAAAAAAAAACGTATACATGTTTATGAGATGTAATCAACGCAGCTGGAGTTTGATCCTGAAATTCTCTTGAGATCAAAACCTAATCCACTAATGCTTTGTGATTAGGAGACTAAAGTTCTGCTAGCTTTACTCCATGTGATGGTAGAATTATTACGATGTATGTAACAGGGGTGTTTTTAATTTAACTGTGTGCGTGTACCTGTAAGACTTCCATGGAGTTTTGTGCAATAATTCAACGCTGTATACTTGATATGATGTACAAGAGGTATGAAGTTAAACAGGGAGAAAAACTTGACATTTTCCGCTTCCTGCTTTGATTCAGGGATGTGAAATGACCCCAGATCAACAAATTGTGGTGTTTTATAATTCAACTTTTAAACGGTATTAGGTCTTTGCTCGACTAATATGCTACCTTTTTTCATTTTTTGTGGTTTGCTGTATATTGGATGTATGTGTTTTTAATCAGAAATCCATTTATGTGTGTAAGGCATCACTGTAACAGGAATATAAAGCCATTATCTGATTAATCTGTTTCTTTTGAGTGTTTCATAGCCATGATCCTAAACTAATACCACTTATGATTTCTCCTTAACAATTAATTAGACACATCATAACTTATCAGATGGTGTTGCAGAATCATTTTGGGATTGTTGACCAAAAAAAAAGGTCCATTTAATCGCTGTTCTGGAACTTTTGATCATATTGTTTGGTGATTGATTTGGCCCAATTTCCATTATGAGCACTTATAGGTATATATAAGAATACATTGAGCTGCAACAATGAATCTATTAGTCGATTGACAGTAAATTAATCAACAAGTATTATGATAATTGTTTTAAGTCATTTTTTAAGGAAAAAGTGCTAAAATTCTCTGTTTCCAGCTTCTTAAATGTGAATATTTTCTGGTATCTTTAGTCCTCTATCATAGTAAACTGAATGTCTTTGGGTTGTGGACTGTTGGTTGGGACAAAACAAGACACTTTAATTTGCATCTTGGGGTTTGTCAAACAGTGACATTTTTCACCATTGTCTGGCATTTTATGGACCAAACAACTAATCAATTAATCATCAAATTAATCAGTAATGAAAATAATCGTTAGTTGCAACCCTAAATGTTAAAAAAAATATATAGAATTATCCAAATTAAAATAAACAATCTCCATGACAACTTGGCAAACTCCATCTGCTGATGAGTATTATGTTGTATGATTGAAAAAAACAAAACAGCACTAAATGGACCTTGAGGTGAGAGGTTGTTTTTTTTTGTTTGTTTGTTTTTTCAGCTGCTGTTTCCAAGTCAAATAATGAATTTTAAAACTTAGAGATCCCCTCCAGGCATGTTTTAAGATGTATAAAAATCCTCTGCTTGGAATAATAAATTGTGTCTGACATGTTTTTTTCCACAAAGATATACCAATATGGTTCACTTGGATACAAGATGCCTCCTACTTCACTGAAAAGTCCATCCTCAGAGCGAGTTATGATGTCACAAATCATGACTGTAGGTAGGTACACACCTTCAATTCAGATTTTCGGTGAACATGGAGAAACTTTCCTCCTTCAGCAGATGAATGCGGAAACAGTAAAACTCTGCACATACATCACTGTGCACAGTGAAGCTCAAACATCCAACTGAAGGAACAAGAAGAAAACACTTTTGTTTTAATATTAAAACTGTGTCATGAAAGAGGGTCAATGTCATCTTTAAAATAGTGATGGATATGTCAGTTGATATTTCAGAAGAGATCTATGAAAGATAACATAGAAAAGCTATATTTCTCACAAATCTGAGGCAAGTTTTGGCCAAGCTGATATGTTATGTTTTAATGTCTCCACTCAACCCCTGATATAACTTGCATACCCTATATGTACACAAAATCTTATCAGTTTTAACAAATATATAACTAAAAGCCAACAAGTGCTGTGCAAATTTATAGATAAATAATTTTACTTAAAATAAACAATGAAAACAATTAAATACATTAATATGTTAAATGTATTTCTTTCATTTTCTTCAAATAAAATGAGATTTAAAAAAAAAAATGTTCAAGGAAAAACTAACAAACAAAATTTAGAAAAAAGGTTTGGGGCATTTTAATAGTCATGTGGGCAGCTGTTGATGTGGAGAGAGAGAGAACAACCTGCAGGTCTGACTCCACTGACAGGACGTCTCTTGTCTTGTTTACATGTTTACCAGCGATGAGAGAGCCACATAACAAAAATATGCAATACTACAGTGAATGAGCATGGACAATGATAAGAGGATATTTGTCTTCCACAAGCAGCCAAAACCTGTCGACCTGTTAACCGTTAGTTGGCCTGCTCAGATTCAGTCGTCTCCGGCTCTGTGCTGAGAGCTGAGATATTTCAGCTTTTCTTTGAGCTCTGTTTACCGTCTTAAATCTTTCCATCGCTGCTCTGACGCTCATTTTTTTTGACTGCTGAGCTCCTGCAAAATTCTCTGTGACAGTGAGTTGACATGTCGTCTGCGACAACTTGCATATTAAACATTTTTTTTAATATGGTGACTTTGATATTTATTGCTTATTTATTTTGTTTTGATATGTTCAACATAAAACGTAGTTAAGGTAAATGTTGCAGATTTTTTTTTTAATGTGGTGAAACGTTATTAATGGCACCCCTGTCCCCTGGCCCCTGGCCCCTGGCCCCTGGCCCCTGGCCCGTACTAGCAGCACCAACTTTGGGAACCACTAATCCAAGTAATTAGAAGAGTATTAGGGAGTGATTTAGGGGAAGGGACAGTGAGTAGCAAGGACAAGAAGCCTCAAATGACTCAATTTGTCCTCTCAAAGTATGTGACAGGTTGATTTAGCAGCAGAGGCAGATGCAGAGCAGGAAAGATAGAAAACACCAGGAGTTGGAGAGGTCATCCGAGCCACTATCTCTACTTGCATGACTTAGACAGCCAAGAGACAGAGTGAAGACAGAATGGCAGGATTAGAGGAGAGAGGATGAGAGTGCAGACAGAAATGTGGAGGCGGCAGAGTCAGTAAAGAGAGAGTCAGCAGTATAGAGGGATGAGAAGAAAGATGGACAGCAGCAATGAGCTGAGATGATATGAGAGGACATTAGAGAGGACATGAATAAACATCTGCAATCACCATGGTCAGGATAAGTGGATACAGAGCACTATTTGTAGATATGAGGCAGATATGATGCTTGACTACATTAACAGACATGGACAAGGGACAAAAGAAGGAATAGAAACTTTTAGGAGGACTGCAGGATAGAGCAAAAAAATGGAAGTGAATATAGAAAAAAGTTAAACTGTTGGGCAGTTTAACTCTCTGAATTAATATCTTAGTCTCATTTTTAATTTAAAAGCCACATCAATTTGTTTCACCTATACAGTAAGAGCCTTGGCTGATTAGTTGTTACCGTTATTATTCAATTAGGGTTTGTGTTTAGACGTTTCTAGCAAATTTAGACATTTGAAACCGTAGCCACATCAGCCTTGACTAGATTATGTGACCAATGGAGTCCAAAAGGAGCCAAGTTTTAAGGCGGTGTTAAACAGGAATTCCTTCTATTGTGCTTAATATCAGGCATTTTCCTGTGTTGTTTTATACATGATGTGTTCCACGTACTCCTTAAAATCATCTTTTGTCTGTATCTCTTGACCAGAAGATGGCGCCATGTCAACATATCTAGCAAAACTGTCAACCGTGGCCTATGCTCAATAGCTTGTGGTTACAAAGTATAATTAGAAGCTCTAATATGATATAATATAATATAATATAATATAATATACTATAATATAATATAATATAATATAATATAATATAATATAATATAATATAATATAATATAATATAATATAAGAAGTTTTATAAGAAAACCAAGTGACAGCAACAGAATGAAGGTTTCTTCAGCGTAAACAGTAATACTGATGTAAATTCATGAAAGAGCTCTCACTGAATATGACAGGAAAGGCTCAAGGCTGTGGTGACGGAGATGACATGAGGTGTTAGTGCATACTCCATGTCACTCCGCTCATGCAGTGGTGAGTCTGAGATGCTGCTGAAGTCAGCCAAGTAATCTGTCGATTCAGCGTTCTTACTGGTAGGGAATTCAGTCCATTTTGTAAAGTTAACCTACCATAACCCTGTTTCTGCATTTAACCCTTATACTGCCTTCCTCCTCTCTAGTCTTCCCTCTGTCAGATCAGATAAACAAATTCCTTTCTCTCCAAATTCCTTTCTCTCCAGTATTGTTCTCTTTCATGAGATTCTGTCTCTCTGATTTAGTCGGTCACTTTGTCCCTCGGGTGATACCATGTCATTGTTGTTGTTTACCATTATATCTGCTGCTGTCAGTCCGGGACCCTCTAATGATAATGTCACCAGCAAGAAGCAGCTGACTGTACAAAACACTTGTAGCCTTCACTCACTTTCCAAATGTTAATTATGTATTATTCTCCTCTTTCTTTTCCAATTTAGCCATCACTCCATAGAAAACCTTTCTGTTAGCACAAGAGAAAATGCAGCTCTCAGCTCAAATGATCCTACCACAATTGATCATTCAATTTAGGTCATATACTAGAGGCTGACATTGTTAGGGAAAGAAGTACATGCTGTGTCTATTATTGTTAAATAGGCACAAGATAACTTGCTGCCCAACCCAATTTTCAATGACCTCCACAGGTAAGTGAATGGATAGGAAACCCAATTAGCATCAATCTGTGGAGAATGATGACAAATTGTATTTGAGGATCTCAAACCCGTCAATGACACCACCTCCTGTTGTACCTCCATGTCAATATCCATAAACCAGCTGATACTGCCCTTCCCCCACCAATAACAGAAGACTCCCAACTGTCGAAATGCTTTAAACTGCCAGTGCTGTCCGATGATTGCTTTTATAGATAACCTCATTGATTTCTCTCCATTCAATTACTCCCCCCACCTCCAAAAGTGAAACATAACTCAGTTAAGGGATTTGAGTCTTGTAAAAGGTCATTCTGAATTAGGCTTTCTATGCCAAAATGCTCTCAGGCTGATTAGGATTGTGTTTCCTCTCCTCTGCGTTTGATTCTTCTGCTGATAGTCTAAGAATGCAAAACGAGCCAAAAGTCAAGCTAATAGCTTTGAGCTGCGGCCCTCGCTGAAAGAGACAGTCAGTTAGCAACAGATGGTGATGTGAAGGAGAGGAGTCAGCTTAGTCAGCCCAGGAGTGTGGGCTGACTAAGCTGTGTAAAGATGAATGGTAGAGATAAAACAAAGATTCCTTGGCTTGCAGGTCATCAGCCACAGGAAAAAAAAAACAATGTTCAAACTGTATCTGCGTGTCCTTGAGGATGGTAAAAGTCACAAACAAAAACCTCACTGTATTGTGAGCTGCATGCATGGATTAGAGTTATCTGCTAAAGCTGTAACAGTGTTAGTAGTCATAATACGCAGCTGAAAATACCAGAACCAAATGTTTTTTAGCAAAATTTGGCTGAGATATCCTGACCTTGAGTCCCTACTATGGGTAAAGCACTAAAAACTCTTCATCCTACAGTTCCCATAATGCAACTGGTTACCTTTAATTTGAGCCCTCCTTCCTGTTAAGGTTGTTCTAGGACTTTAGAGAGCTTCTCCATAGCCACAGAACACTTTGTACAAATGTTTTTACAGGCTGAGTATTATTGTCCATGATTGTAAACTGACCTTTATGTGTAAATTGGTGGATTGCAACTTTAAGGCAGCTTGTTAAGGGTATTTGTGTGATAGCATGTGAAAAAACCTCTTGACAAAACAAGCTTTACAGATCTAAGATTCGTATCCAAAGCCGAATGGAAGACGATGAAACAAACTGTCTGTGTCTGTTCAGTCTCAGACTAGGTCCAAAGACAACAGTGTGGTAAATATATGGGTTGTCTGAAAACTTCTGTCTTCACCCCTTTCATAAAGCCCTAACTACCTCTATGTTGTGTAGCCTGACCCGAAGGAACTGGAGCAAATAAGAAAACTTTGTGATGAACTGCAGCGCTCAGTATGAAAAGGTGTAAGCAGCATGTTTTAAGAACACATTTTTGACAAGCTCTGCGACTCTGAATTCTATCTAATCATAATCCATCCCTGTGCGTCTTACATCTGCCCTGCAAGTGCATGAAGCCCCCATTTCAAGTGAGTCCTCATTTGTCACTAGATAATCTTCCACATCCATGATGAAAGGTGGATAAAGACCTAAAAGTAGGTCATAAGTTAATCGTATAGAAAATAGAAAATGTGCAGCAAAAGAACAATGGACTCTCTGCAGTGGTTGTGCAAAAGTATACGGGTAGAACTGGGGTGATGTATACAGTCAGTGACGTAAAAGGAAACAAATGAAGGCAACTTGTCACTTGTCTCATTGATTGTAGGTCATAGCCTGCTCTTGACCCTGAAAAATGACCCACAAGAGTAATAATAATAATAATTTAAAAAAAGGTAACACTTTACTTTACAGGTCCCCTAATTGTATATAAATTTCCTGGACAT
Source organism: Thunnus thynnus (assembly GCF_963924715.1). Lineage (NCBI taxonomy): Eukaryota > Metazoa > Chordata > Actinopteri > Scombriformes > Scombridae > Thunnus > Thunnus thynnus. Next base: position 13,286,777 of record NC_089536.1, on the reverse strand, counting down.
TTTTTGAATAATTTGCAGGTATTTATAATTATTTAGGACAAATCATATGAAAAAAATGAAAAAGTGTTAAACTGGTTTAGTTGGTAAGTATCCACTCATTAGAGGGTATTTGGGTTTGTACGTAGATGTTCTTTTTTAAAATTTCTTAATAAATCAGACTCTTGACAATTTTTTAACTGACAGAAAATACTTTTCAGTGTGTAATTTTGCACTTTTTCAATAACAACTGTTCATTCTTAGGACATTTCTTTGAAAGGGTTATGTCATGGTAGTATACAGGAAATGTGCTTATTATAAAATTTTCAAGAAACAACCTAATATGCTCATATGTAGTTTGACACACAAAACTACACACTGAAAGCAAAGTATTTTCTGTCAGTTAAAGAAAAATTACCAAGTAAACCAACTTAATACATTTTACAATGAACAATTTTTTTTGTTTCTTATAATCTGTACCTAATTGCACCACCCTCTCTGTAAAATGTCCCAAAAATTAACTGTTAAATACCCACAAATTACTAAATTTCCAATTTCCAGGAGATTAGTGTAAAATTAATGGACCTGTAAAGTAAAATGTTACCCCCCTAAAAAAAGATCTCACGTCCCCACAAATTATATTACTTACTTACACAACAGCATAATGCAGATGTTCATCAACCTTTATAAAAAAAGGTGGAGGTATACCAGGACCTTGCCACTACTGACTGGGGTACCCGCAGACCCCAGAGGTATACATTTTGTCATATCTCACAGGTGCTTTATTCTATCATTCCAATTTTTCATGATGTTGTCACTCAATTTGTTCCTAATGACTTCATGTAATTGTTTTCTGTTTCTGTTTTAATTAGTGCTTTTAAAAAAAATACCAATGTGTTGGGGTCCTAGGGGACCCCAGTCAGAAGCACCCATTTCCGCCCATGTTGTTTTGATAGATGGAACTATTTATGGCGGTCATGTTTGCCATGGGTCCTAATTTAAAGTATCACACACTATCAGGGGGGGTAGGAGCACTCTGTCAGTCATTTTGAGGGCTTTGTGGAAAGACTGTACTTGGAATCAAAGCTGCAATTTATATTAAAGAAAAGTATATATTTTAATTTTACTCAATACACAAATTAGCTGTAGGTTAAATAATAGTAATCATTTTTTTTCAGATCACATTAATTACATAACTAACAATGTATTGAGAAGAAATAAGTTAACATTTTACTATGATGGTTGTTTCTCACAATAGTTTATTCTTGGGGTCCCCGGGGGCCCCAGTCGGTATGTTAAATATGTTGGTATGATAAGGGTTAAGAAAAGCTATTTTTATCTTTCCTAATAATGTGAATGAACCCTTATGCTTGACTTTCTTTTTTCTCTTTCTCTCTCCCACACTCACTCACTGACTCACTCTCTCTCTCTCTCACACTCACAAACCCCTCCTTGCTTTGCACCAGCCCAGTTGTCTTCATCTGCTCTCTGCCGGTCTCCAGGATAAGAAGTCAGTTAAACACTTGAATTAGTAGCTACTGCTTCACTCACCTGAAACTTTGAGGCTGTTTTAACGAGTGAAAGAGAGCACCACAGTTTTTGGTGTAGCTTTTATCCCCCTCTGGACAAAAGTACCTTTATCCTGACGGTTATTTTGTGAGGTTTTCTTATCTTGACGGAGGCGAGCGGCGCCAAATCTGCGTCTGAAAAGGTGAGGATGCTGCGGTGAGTTCATACAGTAGGAAGATAAATATAAGCTGTTCTTTGTGAAAGATATTAAAAGATTTTATGGGAAAGGTAAGGTACTAGAAATACTACAGCTACTACTACTATTTTTTCTCTTTTCTAGGTCAGTCAGGGCGAATTTTGACTACATGTCATGCTAGGTTAACTGATTTAGCGTTATGTTACTAACGTTTTCTAGCAGGTTCAGTTAGCTAACGTACATTAACCTTTTCTATTGTAATTTACAAGCTTTTTAAGTTAATATGACAAATTTACTTGATAATAATTGGTAGGCATTAATAAGCGTAACGGATTAATAAGCATAATGTTTTGGTTAAAACAAAAAAAAACCTCTCCATAAACGTTTTGCCTAACAGATTAATTTAGCTTAACTAATGCTAGCATCCAAACATAACTGTTAAGTTAGATGGTTTTATTAAGTCCAGAGGATATAGCTATGATTTTCAGTTAACATTATTCTATCAATTATTTTTCGATTAACTAACTGTCTATGATATGTCAGAAAAAGCCCAACTCAAATAACCCAAATATATTCAATTAGTATAAAAAGTATAAAATCTTTAGTTGTGAAGCTAAAACCAGGTAATGTTTGACGGTTTTCTTAATAAAGACTACAACTAATCAATTATCAAAATAATTCATTTCAATAAATCAGGCAATTTACTGTCAATTGATTAATGATAATTGACAGTTATTGATAATAACTAATCCAACAACTAATCATTGCAGCACTAAGGGGATCCCCAAGGAAATGAGCCCTACATACATTTATTTGAATTATTTGTTAATGTTTTTGGCGCCGAATCAGTATTGATGAGTGCCCAGATGAATCAGTATTGATTAGTCACCAGTTGTTTTATTTGCTATTTGCATCGTTGTGACTCACACAGGGATGTCTATTTTCCAAGCAGTTACCGAAGTTAAATTATTTTGTACTTTATTATAATCTAAGTACAGCACAGTATCTTATGGTGATGGTGATAAGTGATTTTGCGGGTTTGTCTCTTTGGGGTTATTTAATTTTAAATGCTAGAAAATCTATTTACAGTGTTTATTCAGCAGTAGTGAGTAAGAAAGAAATGATTAGTGAATGAATAAACATTTAGACTTCAACTTTGGACAATGTTAATGTTCAGTTTTTTGAAATACAGTTTAGATTTCAAGCTAGCAAAGACTGAAAATTGTGAGGACTAATTTAACTAAACTTATGTCTTATGTTAATATATTTGTTCCCTTTGCAGGCACATGGTTGTTTGAAATCTCTCTGAATTGTGGCCAGGAAAACGAAGAAGACAAAAAGGATAAAACAAAAACAGGTAGTGGTGTTCACTTCAATTGTGCAAATATCCATAGAATTAGAAATAAACTATGATGATTTTGTTTTATTATTGTTATGAGTAGTAGTGGTTGTAATAGAAGGAGGAGCAGGACAAGTGCCGGTTGCTGTAAAGCAAGAGTGATAAGTAGTATTTTCAAAAATGTTTATTTACTGTATAGTCTACTTGGTTTTCAACGCATAAATATGTTCATGTCATCCAGAATTTTCCGGTCAAGTTGAACTAGAAACTTGAAATGTGTCAAAGTTTGAGATGTAAGCCACAATGTAGTCAATGACCTGTGTTTACTTCCAAAACAAAATAACATATGATGTTATTAACTAACACATATAATAAGATAACATATGATATAACACGTGAAAGTCAAACAAAGTTGGCATATCACTGGAGAAACACTCTTTTTAGGGGTCCAAGCACAACAATTGTTGCAGCCCATTTGTATTTGTTCTGGATTTTATTATAATAATTACTATTTGTACTAATTCTTGTACTCACACAAAGTAAAATAATAACTATAACTGGAGAATTGCGGAAGACATATTAGCTCTCTGCATTGGAGGCTTGTGTCAAGAGCACGTTAAGTGCATTATCTGTGTGTGGTTTGACATCTTTGAGTAGTTGATTCACAAAGTGACCCCAAAACACCCTGTGGGCTCCACGTCTAAAACACTAGATACAGCGATGAGAGATACTGAGTCTAAAGTTCAAGTAACTACACTTGCAGTCCGTCTCTGTTGCTTTTCCTCAGGAAAGATCATTATTTTTTTTAAGTAAGTTTGCCAAGACTTGTATGAAATGTGGTAAAAGAGGTTTCTGCCTCTGTTTTAGATTTCCTCCTTGCCTCCAGTTTGTGTGTTGATCTGAATACCTATTGTGGTTCACTACAATAGGAGTCAACCACTCCTGGGCGCAACAAGGAATCAGCGACATACTCTGGAAGCAAAATACCAGACTCGGGTCTGCTAGTTACTACAACATAATTTTTTTTTCTTTCTCTTCATCTTTACTAAATACGTGTTGGTAAAGTCATAGGAGCTTTGCTGTTTGTTTATACGATGTCTAGTATTTGGGCATCCTGTCGGTGTGGTGGCTCCTATACCCATTGTTTTCTATGTAAACCCATACATGGGGCCATTGTGGGTTGATGCTTGTCAACTGGTCAAAATGTAAAGCAGCAATTTTATCACTCACTCACCAGATCCGCACATCGTGGCTTGTGTACCTTGACTACTTCTTCTGTTTGTTGATGTCAGTTGTGTGTTGGACTTATGAAGCTGATCATGTGGTTTCAGCCTCCATGGTTCAAATTTGACCAGGTACCTTTGTTACATGTTATTCAACACTTTCTCCCCCTTTGTTTCCTTTCAGCTTTCTACTGCGTAGTATCTAATAAATGCAAAAATGCCCCCTAATAAGGGACGTGCAGTATCAGCAAACTACAAACTTTTTTACGGCTACATTCCAAGTTAAATGTGGGTGAGTGTTTGATACCCAGAAGACAGATTTTGGGCAGAGCGTCACTTTAAACTGCTTTAAAGGAAACCACAACCTTCACGATCACAGTTTGAAGCCCTCTAGATAGGCGTGTACAAAGTTGGGTGCTCTTTAAAGTCACGCTCCTCAAATGGTTCTTTTACTGGCTCTGTAGGAAACTGGAGGCTGCTGGTCTGGGGCTGGGAGACATCTGGGGAAAGTGCATTGTACTGCCGTCAGGCATTTGATGTGACACTACTAGCAACTTGTGCCATGGAGTTGTTTATACATTTTGCGACTAAGCAGATTTTTTGCCAAGATTAAATGGACTTAATTTAGCAGTTGTGTGTGGATTTTCTTTTACAGCCCACTTGCTGTTAAGAAGTTTCACATAGACTGAAATGCCCCTGGTGGCCACTTGAACATCTTTACTTATGTAGAAGTAGCAACAGTGCGATAAAAAAAAAAAATCTATTACAAGTAAAAGTTCTGCATTGAAAATATCACTTAAAGGCAGAATGTGCAGGATTTGTCAGCTGCAGCTTGTAAACACAACATTCAGAGTAGGCCTCTCCTCCCCGGCTCAGTGTCTCTCTCCTCTGCTCTCTGTCTGTGCTTTTATGCACGAGGGTGGGACTGAACTACACACACGCACACAGAGCAGATAGCAGAGCAGAGTCCACAGCGGACAGAATGAAACAGACTTAAGTTAAACTTTACTCGAGTTAACTACGACTGCTCGCTGCCATAAGTGCAACAAAATCTGGCAGTAAGGGAGATGGTACGATCAATTTATCAAACAACTGTTGAACAGGCAGAACATCAGCACTGTATCTGGCACCTGGTCACCACATTTTTATAGAGTCTCAACCTCACAACCTCCAGTGACTGTTTTACCATTTTATATTATGCTATAAGATCATTGAAGCTAATTTTAACTGATGTACTGTTGAGTAGTTTAATGTATAACAGTGTGCACCATATTTTATAAGCTCATCAGATATTCAGCCGCAACGATCAGTTGATTAATTGATTAGTCATTTGGTAAATAGTGGTGCAACAGATTGTAGTTGATTCGTGATCCGTACGGATCGCCCCCCACAGTTCGGCATGCATGTGAACCACTTACTAATTGCAAAATTTAATGTTTCATTTAAGACAAAGTAAACAAACTGCTGTAAGTACAAGTCATGGACAGACAGCGTGTCACTAACAGGGATTTTAAAGAGCAATGACCAAACCAGCATCAAAGTGACATCTGCAGGTATTTTAACACGCTGTTTAATGTGCAGCAGCGAGCCACTAATTAGCTATCTAGCTGCTAACTGACGGGAGCGGTGCACTTTTCCCCGATGAATGTTTGTTTGGTGGCTTGTTCAACAAGCTGCAGGACAAGACGTGTCCTCATAATTGTAAGTTATCATCAAGTTTTGATGATGTGGACACAGGCTGTTGTCTCCTTCAGTACTGTGTTTAAGAGAAGAAGATATCATGCCTCTTATTGCAATTAAATTTAACAATTGAGCATTGAATATTTTATATATTTCAAGATTTTATTTAAACATTGGAGATCTTTAATGTTTTCATTTAAGAAATGTGCCCCCCCCCCTTTTTTTAAACTAATTAATTAATTTTTTTGCTGATCTGAAAAATGATCTGATCCGTGACTCAAATCCGTGATACGATCCGAACCGTGAGTTTTGTGATCCGTTGCACCCCTATTAGTCGATCAACAGTAAATTAATTGCCAACTATTATGAAAATTGATTAATCGTTTTGAGTCATTTTTTGGAAAAGAAATACTAACATTATCTAGTTCCAGCTTCTTGCTGGTTTCTTTAGTCTTCTCTGATAGTAAACTGATTCTCTTTGGGCTGTGGACTGTCTGACAAAACAAGACAGTTTAGATTGCCTCTTGGGCTTGATTGACACTTTTCACCATTTTCTGATGTTTTAAAAGCCAAACAACTAATGGATTAATTGACAAAATAATCCGGAGATTAATCAATAATAAAAAATAACTGTTAGATGCAGCCCTAGTCATATGTTTAGTACTGTATGTAAATCCTGATTCTGTAAAGTAACTAACTTTACAGTAGTAAAAGTGTGACTAAGTTCAGGCTTCTGACCAGATTTTTCAAGTCGTTCTTAACACATAGTCAGTATAAACTGGAGGAATGATGACAACGAGGAAAACAGTCTGTCTGACTGTTTTAAGACAGACTTGAAAAATTGTGAACTTGTCCTTTAACTTAAACTTTGATTTAGCTCATTGTTGGGTTGGTCATCACTTTGATTTAAAATCTGTGTTTTGTACACAAATGAAAACTTAGAATATGGATTTAACAGTTAGAGCATTATTATAACCATAAATGCATGACTTTATACAAGCAAGTGAATCTGCTTTTCTTCATCGTTCTGTAGCAGTGTGATCTGTTTTGCTGATGAGCTGAAAATGAGTAATGTAAAGGATTGCTCACAGTTTCTTGTCATCAGTGAGACTTGTGTTTGGGTGATGATAGCTGCGCTACTGGGCCTTCAAATAGTACATTACATAACATGGCCAGATGTGCAGTTTTAGAGGGCACATTACTCTTAATGAGACAGTCAGGATTGTTTTTTTCTTTACAGAGTGAGACACAAGGAAGCATGTGAAGTTAGCAGCAGCTGGACCCGGTTTCATGGGGGTGTTTTAGGATAAGATGTCAGTGTGACATGCAAAGTGTTAGTGAGAGGAGTTTTCAGATGTTTGGCATCATTTAAGTTGCATTTGCACTTGAGTTAAATTTAGTATGTGTGGCCTTACATTTTAACCAGGGGTTACCTGAGTTTTTGCATAGTGAAAGATAAAGTCCTCTCAAAAACAACTTTAAAAAACCACTGATTCAGCCTTTCAGACTTTTGATTATTATTGTTGACCAAAGATATTACGAAAGAGTGAATCACAATAATATCCCCGATGTGCATGTCATTTTTGCATAGAGGACAGAGCAGTAAATTGGCAATAACTGATTCTCAATTTGTAATCAGTAATCAAAACAAATTGAGGCTGCAACTAATGATTATTTTCTTAATCAATTAATCCTTTAATTTTGTTTAGTTAATAGATTAATTGTTTAGTCTATAACCTGTCAGAGTGTCACAGTTTCCCAGAGCCCAGGGAGACATCTCCAAATGTCTTGTTTTATCTGATCAACAGTCCAAAACAAAAACGGATTCTGTTTACAGTGACATAAAACAGAGAAAAGCAGCAAGTCCTCACATTTGGAAGCTGGAATCAGTAAATGTTTTTTCTTGATAAATGACTCAGGTGATCAATCAATAACCAACACACAGTATTTGCTGATTAATTATCTGTCGACTGACTAATCGATGAATTGTTTCTGTCAAAACAATTAACAGCAAATCCCCTTTGATGTGGTCATGCAACCCTATTGAAATAAAGTGCCTCCAGAGCCAGAGGGCCTTATTTGGCCTAATAGGGGGGTTACACAGAGTTCAAAACTGCAAGCTGATGAAACAAATGGCTTTTTGGTTTAAGCGTTAAACACTTAGACAAGCCTTTTTTTCTATTTTGCCAAACAGTATAACATAATTGAGTTCATACAGTCCCAGAACGACCTCAAGCATGTTCCTTTATCACCATCCATTCGGTAGATGGATGCCAAGTGCATGTCAGTACATACAACAGTGCAGCTTCCTAGTGGGACTGTACACATACTCACACATCACTTGCAGACATAGCGTGTCCCACAAAAGTGTGAATCTTTTACATTTCTCTTCACATGAGTGATTAATGGAGACGTCTGCAGTGTTAGATTTGGGCAGATGGATGTCTGCAGGTTAAACAGAGGTTTTTTGTGGTTAGGTAGAGTGTGTGGTGGTCCAGTTCACAATGAGGACAAATATGGTTTCTCTGTGTGCAGATAAAGAAATCAACAGACAGTGAGCTAGCCATCCAGTGTGCTACTGCCTCAGAGCATCTCTTTACCCAAGCCGTTCTTGGCACGCTAATTACGGCACACAGAACCGTGTTTGCATGTAGCTGAGCCATATTTAAGACTAATTTTAGTTTGATCCATCTAGGGCTGCAATCATTATTTTCATTTGATTATTTTCTCAATTATCTTCTTAATCGTTTTGTCAATTAATCGTCAGAAAATAGTAAAAAATGCTCATTAGAATTTCTGACAGCTCAAGATGTATTAAAATGTCTTGTTTTGTCCAACCTAAATTCCAAAAAACCCAAAGATATTCAGTTTATAGTCATTTATGACAAAGAAAAGCAGCAAATCTCTACATTTGAGAAGCTGAAACCAGTGAATTTTTTGCATTTTTACTTCAAAATCAAAATAGTTGCCAATTAATTTTCTGTTGATCACCTAATGGATTAATCACCTAATTTTTGCAGCTCTAGTTCCATCCATCAGTTATAATCCCACAGCTCTTTGTCTGCATTGTATGTGAAAACCAAAGCATGAACGTAAAGCCACATTTAAAACTGAGGATTAGAGTTTATTTTTCAGTAAGTTAAACAACTTAATAGAAACAATTTCCTAATGTAAAATATAATTTAAGTATGTTAATGAGAACCTCCTATCATAGAATATCTGTTCATGTCATATATTAGTATGCTAATACTAATAATCTCTGATTTTAGTACGCTGGTGCCATTATGGATTAGCAGTAATGTCTTTTCTCCAGTAAATCATATTTTTTGTTCTGTGAATTCATGCCACATTCATAAGGGATAAATGAGGGGTACATTTTATTTTATTTTTTTAAAGAGATAGAGATAGGGGAGTCATACCGTAGATGTTGCAGTTATGTGGTATGCGCCTGAACCATTAGGCCATTAGGGCATCAATGGGGGTCATTTGAAGTTAGTTCACATTCCACAGCTGCCAGAAAGCTGATAATAAAGGTTTCCAGGGTTTTACCTGCCTATCTAACTCAAAAACAGGCCGCTTTTGAATTACTGGCCGCCGCCTTTGTTGAAATTCCAGCATGTGATGTTGACGGAACGAAAAAGGTGGACATAAACTGCTAGGGCAGCGCAGCACCCGCACAGTCTACAGCACGCACAGACTAGAGTTATCTTGTAGTTCATCTTCAAAGAAATGCACCGGTTGCAAGCGTGTTTTGATTTAATCACTAAATAATTACCTTTGTGAGACAAACATGACGTATACTTGAACTTCCTACGCCATCACTCAGAGACTGACATTAGCGGAGCAGAGCAGTGAACTCCAGCAGTAACAAACGAGACCGGCTGACCAACACACACTGCAGCACTTAGACCAACTCTGAGGTAAAGAAAATAACTTGGTGCTCAGTCTGTTTCACCTCAAAAACCCTGCGCCTGCTCAGCGTGTTGTACAACGATGTCTTTCCCCGGAGCTAAAAGTGCAGCAGAGAGGCTGCTCTCCACTGCAGGAGACATGATGTTAATAACACAGTGGAGCACTCCGCCTCCCCCTCATTTTGTTATTCTTATACAGGCAGGAGACTGTAAGATGCTTTCACATTGACTAATTCATTCATTAATGCAATTAACTTTTTAAAATAAAAGGGCTGCAGACCACTTATCTTATCTGCCACTTATATTTCATATTGTATTTCAGTGGAATAATGACACCATTGAATGGTTTGGCACATAGTATACTGCAGCAAGAGACTGAAAATAGTGCCCCCTTTTCTATTAATTCAATTGAGAATCGCTTTTGAATTGAGAATTGATTCTCAATCGAATCGGCACCTATCAAATCAGGAGATAAGCATATCGTCCCAGGCTTACAAAATAAACACCATCATTTGTCACAACCTTTATTTTTCATCTTTTTGTTCCATCTTGGTATAAAATTTAAATCCCTTTGGACACTTATGTCTGTCAAATCATGATTTCTTTCACTTAAGCACACGGCACTTTAAAGGTGTGCGCACAAACTGTACTCCACACGACGCACATTCTCCAACCCTTGCCACCTTTGTCTCAAAAAATTCAGGGAAAACTCTGGTTTCATTGTTTTTATTAACTGAAGCAATAAGTCAACAAAATCACAAAAGTCAAAAAAGAGTTTTGAGAAAGTGTTTGAAATAATGACACATTTATTGTGTTGTTTGAGCGCCCTCATACCATGCGTATCACCACTACGCCTTATTATCATAAATAATTAGATACTCTATATTACCACTGTAATTTAGTAATATTTAAAAAAATGATATCAGTACTTGATATTAATAATACTGTGGCAGTGAAAAAAGTAATACTGGTGATTCTTCTTCCATTATTTAAACCAGATGAGAAAGTTTCCAGTTTACGGATGGTCAGACAGAGGAGACGCAAGGTAAAATACCTATCAGGGACATTCAGTTAACAATAGCAATTATGGTTAGACATTCCACTGTCGTCATTACTCTTCCCTTTGTGTACTAATGCCAAGGGTATGTTTAGACATGAGCTTTAGGGCACAGCTATTAAAAGAATCAAGGATAAAGGTGTTATTGTGTAGAAGTGCACTATTTGATAACCATGTATAGGAAAGAAAAAGAGCTTGTCTGTGTTGCTTTTCAAATCATTTCCACACTGAACCTTGTTTGGAGGAAAGTATGCTTCCTCCTGTTTTACATCTGGCAGTACTCAAATGCTTCATTGCCAACAATTTGAGTTAAACAACTCCATATGTGAGTGTGTGGTTATTTATTCATTTATTTATTTATTTATAGAATAAAAACAAGTGTAGGAAAGAGAAAAATTGAGAGACAGGCACAAAAAGACAGATTGACACTCATATTTGATGTTTTCTCCTCATATCAGAAATTGTTAAGAAGGTTAAAACTGATTTATTTTACAAAGCTCTGGGCAGGCAGATATTTTCTACTCTTTAAATGGCAAAAATATTTGACTATAAGGAAGCCTGAGGCAAGAGTGATTTGGATCTGGGGGGCATGTCAGGAGCAAAACAACAAAACAATAAAGGTTTTTACGTTCGATGTATCAACAGCAGCCCAAAATGCATTGACACAGCTTGCTTTCTTCACCTTTGAATATAAGGGGAAAGAAACTCACAACAACAGTCATAATATACAGTCAGCCTGTGATTTCTTATGACTTATGCTGTAGTAAACAGCTGCTTAGATACACAACCAGCAGACACATCTCAGTCCTCTTATATGCCATTCCTAACGTCAGTCTGATATTCACCTGCTTTTTAGGCCTGCTTTGGTCTACCCTTGCTAATGTTCTTCACCAGAGAATCTTTTTAGGTGTAGACCACAGGTGCTAAAACTTCAAAAGTCTTACACAGGCAACGTCAAAGTCTTCACACCATGACTTGCATTCAGAGTTGTTTTAGTGTGCAGTTTAATTTGGGTCTTTAGTTGCCTATAACTTTATTTACCTGTTGCTATTTTACTTGCCGATCTACAGTAGCACTACTGTAGATCGGCTGTTTACACATATGAGACTATAAAAAAAGCTATAATGCAGTTAAACAAGAGAACATTATGAGAAATGCATTAAAACCTTAATTAACCTTTAACTTTTGTTTGACTGAATCAATGACTTATGAGCATAAATGTCAATGTTTTATATGCATAGTTCAGAGGTTAATCATTTCTGCTCTCTCCACAGGGGCGTAACAAGAGGTGTATGTTGCCTCTCGCTGTAGTTTCCCTGCCATTACCATGAGTTGGAGTTTCCTGACTCGCCTGTTGGAAGAAATCCACAACCATTCCACATTTGTGGGCAAGATCTGGCTCACCGTCCTCATTGTTTTCCGCATTGTACTGACAGCTGTAGGAGGTGAGTCCATCTACTATGATGAGCAGAGCAAGTTTGTCTGCAACACAGGGCAGCCGGGCTGTGAGAACATCTGCTACGACGCCTTCGCTCCACTCTCACACGTCCGCTTCTGGGTCTTTCAAATCATTCTGGTGGCCACACCTTCGCTCATGTATCTGGGCTACGCTGTCAACAAAATCGCTCGGGTGGAGGAGCAGGCAGAGGGTGGAGGAGTGAGTGGTGTGTCCCGGAGAAAACCCAAGAAGCAGTATCTTAAAGGCAGAAAGCAGCACAGGGGCATTGAAGAGGCTCAGGATGACCAAGAGAAAGACCCAATGATCTATGAAATGGCAAAAGTGGAGAGTGATGGTGGTGGAGCGGCAAAAGGAGGCAGTGACGAAGGACAAGTAAAAGTTAAGGTGCGCCACGATGGGCGCCGGCGTATCAAAGAAGATGGCCTGATGCGCATTTATGTCCTTCAGCTCTTGGCACGCTCTGTGCTGGAGGTAGCGTTCTTGTGCGGGCAGTATGCCCTGTATGGATTTGCGGTGCCCGCCACCTACATGTGCTCAACCCTGCCCTGCCCTCACAAAGTGGACTGCTTTGTGTCACGGCCTACTGAGAAAACTATCTTTCTCCTCATCATGTACACGGTCTCCTTTCTCTGTCTGTTAGTCAATATATGGGAGATGCTTCATCTGGGCATAGGTACCATCTGTGAGATCGTACGCTCCCAACAGGTGCAGTTCTCTGACAATGAGCTGTATGGACTGACAAAGGGACCAGGCGCTCTTAATGAGGCAGGACTGAGCGGAGAGGATTACAGCAGCTACCCTTTTTCTTGGAATGCACCATCAGCTCCACCAGGGTACAACATCGCCATCAAGCCTCTCCTGGTATCTAAGGGGCCCCATGACCAACCACTACCCATTACTGATCTCACTAATGCCAAGATAGCATGCCGGCAAAACCACGTGAACATTGCCCAAGAGGAGCGCCAGCAGTACACCAATAATGAGGACAACCTGTGCAGAGCAGGGATAGGAGATGCCCCCGGAGGTAGCCATAGAGACAATCGCCAGCCTCAGAACAGGCTGGAGGCTGACAATCAGGCCTACAGCCAGCAGCAGAGCCACAGTAATAACCACAGCAGGTCTAACCGTGACCGTAAACACCGGCAGACCTCCAGACACGCCTCAAGCAAGGCAGACGCAGACAGAGGCAGCAGCAGCACCACCGGTAGTAGCTACAAATATGGAGAGATAAAGGGCTCTGAGTGGATCTGAAATACAGACTTCTCGGACAGACACAATATTTAAGTTTGTATGTTCATACTATAAATGAAAAAGGGAAGACACAGCCATTTTACATTACTATCAGTAGTATTAAATAAATGGCCACACTTCTATAAACCTAAACGTCCATCCAGATCATAAAGAGCACATGTTCAAGCAAATATACTGTAACATTTTGAACGCAGCTGACAAAAGTATCCAAAATTCTGTGTTTCAATAAAAAGTCTATTGGTCTAAAAGATAACACTTTGTCAGCAATAACATCTGGGAGAAACACAAAATGTTTATGGCCTCATTATGATGAGCATAAGCTTATGCTTTAGAATAAGATTTTTATTTTACAGTTTGTGTTTGTGTTCAGGTTTGAGTAGTCAACGGTGCGAGATAGATTCTGCTATCAATATGTTAATAGAAGCTTGCAGGGAAACCATTGAAGATAATGTAAATGGGATGTAAATTGGTGTAAGTTTGTGACAAAGCTTGCTAGTAAGTTTGAATAACTGTGGCCAGCGTATACCACACTAAATAACGATTGATTAAAAATATCAAAATAACTTATTTATATTTTGTTAAATGAATTTTGCTGGACAATGTTGGTGCTGTGTCTCTTGGAGATATCAAGAGGCTTCCATGCTGTTACCTAAGGTGCCTTATTTCAACAAAGAGCTTCTTGATATTGACACTGCATCACTTCAAGTTAAACACCTGATAAATATTTTATTTTTCTTTCATGTCCTCAACATCAGGAACTGAACACAGAAGCTACATCCTACTGTCTTTGTGACTAGTTTTGTTGTCATTCATGGGTTAAAGCCTTGAGCTATACTGCTGTTTCTGAAACATGCAAAAATGGTACTTTTATGTTTGATTTTATGTTTGATTTGGATTGATCGTAGGTTCCCCCAGCAATAAAGAACAAATGAGATGTAGTATGTTTCCAAATGTTTTGTAATTGGTAGTTTTTCAGTGTTTCTGTGTCATTTTTTTTGGAAAGAGAAAAGATGTTCTCGTTAATGTTTTGTGAGATGTTGAAATGTATCAGTCAGTGGAAGTGTCTGAAGTTTAGTGACCAAACACTGGTGCTCAAACTTTTGTCTGTGTGTCATTGTCAAGCTGTTAGAATATTTTTGACATTTGTCTTTGGCTGTTTGAAGTTAATGCTATGAAGGTTTTCTCTACTGTTATTCAATATAATTAGGATGATGAAATATAATCAGAACATCTGGCCGAGGAGTTGTGGTTTTTCCAGGCCTGGTATGAAGAATTCCTTGTCATTAATACACACTTTTATGGGCAGATTTTCAAATTGAAATGTCATTAAGGCTAGTCCTTTGCACTGTGCCAATTTTTCATTTCGTGTTAAGTATTTTTATGAAAAATGCATGTTTTGATTTTTTTTTTACCGAGTTATGAATAAATAAACAATTTGTATTTGCTGGTTTTTGTCTTACATTTTACAATTTGCTGTGATGACAGATAATAAAACACAATAGTAGTTAAGATTACATGATGGGTTGAGCATTAAATGTCCAACATGTAGGTTATAGTTTACCTCATGCAGGCAAGTATAAAGATTTTAACTGCTAATACATTTTCTCTACTGGTTTTAGTGTTTATAGGCGCATTGCCCCCTGCTGGACAAGAAGTAAAAATATTTCTACTGCCTACTCAGATAGATTACCACTGATAAAACCTGGGTTTGATCACAGGTTTCAATATCCATGTGGGTTTTGCTATAATGTTATATGTGGGCAGCCTATGAAACAGCAACAATTTAACCTCCCGTTGGGGAAGCATGGTAATACATATTTTATAGTATTATAGTTGATTTTGAAAGAGGAGAAAAACATTTGCTAGATAAAGTGTGAGTAAGTGTGACAGTATTTACATTACATTACATAATCCCTACTCGTGTAAAGTAATGTGTGGTAAAAGATAAAGGGAAATATTTGAGTTATTTTATGTGTGTTTAAATACTTGATTTACTGTTTCTTGATACGCTCCAATCTATTATTGTTTTACAGTCTACTATAGGAGACATAAGTCAGGATGAGTATTGTTATGAGGGTATTTTTTAAGGATTTTTTTCAATGGGATCCATTTTAAGCTATTTTAGCAGCTTAATGAAACTGCAGGAAATTCAAAATAAATTTGAAAAATGATAGTACTGATATAGTAAATACAGACATACCTGCAAACACCAACACAGACTTGATTAGAATGACATTTTATGTTTTTGTGTATTTCACCAGTATTCACAAATTTTGGCTGACATGACCACTTCTCGTTTTATTTTGTTTGTTGGTATTGTAGTAACGCTACATCCTCGTGTTGCGTTTAAGATACTGTCGGGGCCTAACGTAAAACGCATATTTGTAGGTAGAGCGCATTAGCGACAAGATGTAAAAGATTTAAATGAGATAGGTTAATAACACTTCTGTATTCTGTGAGGAAGATATTGGGACTGAAGAACATGTTTTCTTCCAGTGGGAATTAGTGCAGGCATTCTGGTTTTCTGTTCATTGCCGGCTAAGAGTATAAGGCTCCACACAACTGAATAGGATGTCTGTTAAAGTTGGAGATATTTATGATGAAGCAAGGCTTTGTGGTAAATAACTGTGTTTATTGGGTAAACATTTTATTCATATGTTAAAGTAATGCTGAGCCCCAAATAAACAAATGGAAGAATGAACTAAATCGACTTGCACAGTCATTCGAGTGTGTGAAGGAGAAGGATACCCTAAAATTCTTTTTTGTCCTGTTCAATGTAATATATTTAAAAAAGTTTTCAATTAATCCGCTAAACGCTTAAAGTACTTGAATTAAATAAAGATAAAAATCGACTGGAAAGACCCTAAGCCTTTGAAGCTCGGAAGGACAACCCTGTAAAGAGCACTGGAAGGCAGCACCATGTCGGATGTGACGATGACTTTTGTTTTTAAAAAAAGTGGCGGTTGCATCATGACCACCTCCGTGTGAATCAATAGCTGTAATTTCAACACATTGAAACGCGTAAGTGAGCCGGCTGGCAATTTTATAGATCATTAATCTGCAGTACAAACTAGTAAAACGTTTTTTTTATCTTCCCTCGACGCTAGTTTCAGGGGAGCAAACATCAGCTAAGTGGTCACTACTAGCGTTAAATAAGCTAGCTAGCTAGGTGGCTAGGCTAATGCTTTCTCTGCACTGTTCTAGCGCATTAGGTAACTTACATAACTTGCTAACTACTGTTTTTTTTTCTTCAGAGCATGATGACCTGAAGTTGACATGATTTAAAACTGTTGCAATATCTTTTTGAGCAAACTTGTCGATGTAAAATCTACTTAAATCAAACCTTTTGAGAGGAAACCAGATGGCATTCACCATATTATTGATAGACTGAAGTTCTGTATGAAAATGGTTTATGATTATGGTCTGGTATGCTGTAGTTTTATTTATTACCCTTATATGAAGTTCCACAGAGGCTTTTGGACACATGTAAAAATAAGTAATGAGATGTTAATGGTCTTTTATGTAAGAGCCCATTTGGCTCTTCTGTCACATGGTGACCTTTACTGCCTTTTAATTGACATCTTCCTCTTTCGCAGGATCCTGGTGTTTTCTGCTAAGTTGTAAGCTCCTTCACTTGCACCAGGAGGATCATGCAGCAACAGCAATATGCAGAGGATCGAAACCTTCTGGGCAAGCTGTGTCCTGGGGAGAAGAAGCTGGAGGGGAAGACCTTTTACCTGGACAACGTGAAGAAACGTCCAACAGCCCTGCTTTTGGAGGTCATATCTCTTTTAGGAGGGGTAAGTGTGTGTGTGTGAAGATAAAGGCATGTGGATCATATGACGTTTACTACTGCGTGTGTTGTATTTGGTCCAGGAAATAACATTTCAAATACAAAATATTATGCTAGAATTTGACTTAAGTGTCAAATTGTTTTCCCTACTTACCCTCCAAGACATTTTTCCATTAATGAGTGCCAGGGAAAATTTTCTTGAAGAATATTACATGTTAAATGTAATGCAAAGGCATTATTTTGTTACTATTTGCTTAAGTTTTTAAAAATGAACCAAAAGGCATGCAGTACATAACACTGACTAGAAATAAACAGTGCTTATCTTATTCACTGTATTTTATCTGCTGTAGTAAATTATTTAATTCATTTTTCAACAAAAAATATATGTTACCATTGATGAAGTGTCTGTACATTGTGTGTGATCATTTCAGCTGACAATATCCCATATAACACTGTGTTACTGTGGTAAATGAAAGATTGATGTTGTCCAGCAGAAACTGATGAGCGCTTAATGTTTTTTCTTTCTTCTGAAGAGGGTTGAAAGTTTTCTGCACAAGGATGTGAGCTTTCTTGTGACTGGAAGCCAAGAGGGCCTGAAAGAGCAGAGGCAAGCAGAGACAAAGGGGAGTGAAGAAGCTCAGCATCCTATTAAGCAGCGAGAGAGCGTCCTCAGCAAAGACAAACAGCGACCAGGAACTCCTAGACCAGTGGTACTGAGCATCACTCGCATATTTCTAAAACCGTTTACAGCCATCTTTTTAAGCTTACAGCGGAGGAGTTTTGCTACTCTAGAAATGAGATGGAATATCATTATAACCAAAGTAGTCAACTAATCAATTAGTGGATCAACAGGTGAATTAATCTTTTTAAGTAATTTCCAAGCAAAAAACCCAAACCTTTCCTAATTTGAGCTTCTCAGTTTTGAGGGTTTGATGTTTTTCTTTGTCTTATGTGATGTTAAACAAAAACGAACAAAACAAGTGTCTTGAAGGGCTTTAGGAAATTGGAATGAGAATTTTTTACCTTTTGCTGACATTTTATAGATCTAACTATTTACCGATTATCAAGAAATTAATTGCCAGAATTATGGATAATAAAATATAATAATATGTTGCAACCATAAACCAATTAATTGATAATTGGCAAAAATAAATATCATTGTGCTCTTAAAATGCTGTAGTCTAGTACCAATCTTGGTCATTTTGCCAGACATGTGATTATTACAACAAATTTGTATGGTCTGTGTATATATTTATTCCTAATTCATGTATCTGGACACCATACAAATCAGTGGAGCAATGTTGAAATGCATGAATGGAACTTTATAATATGTATATATATTTTTAAAGCATCAATTAATGCCTCAAGCAAACTTATTTGAACAGAATACCAGTGGATGTTACTATAAAATATAAGCTCAAATGAAAGCTGTGTTCATGCTGTATTTGTCTCTACAGGCTTGTGGCAGCCGGGGGAAGGCCCTGCTTGAAAAAGCCATTCGCAACAATGTAAGTCATTGCAGCCAAAATATGGCTTATCTTTATCTTGCAGGCTTTAAGTTTTAGTTTGTGAGTAATGGTGATAATATACTGACACAGTCTGTTATCTTGACTTGATTCTGATGGATGTGTCTTGTAGGAGCGACTGCAGGGGAGCAGTGTTTTGGCCAATGCACGGTCATGGGGAGTGAAGATTTTGTTTGTGGATGGTATCCTTTTGACTCGCTGAGTGGTGATCACAGAAGAATTAATTTCACATCAACATTATTACATTTGATTTGAAGCAAACTCTTATCTTGCCTGTATGTGTTCATGTGTAGTGCAGTGAACCTCTGCTAACAGCAGATGGCACCATGTGAAAGCTTCGAGTTTCTGTGCACTGGTGATGAAAAATTATGGTTTTGTTGGTAGAACAGTGTTTGAAAAAACCTTGTAATTGTTCCTTAATGTAGCATCAGATGTCATTTTATATCTGAAACAGTTGACTCGAGAAAGCTTTAGGCCAAAACAGAAAAGGCCAGAGGTAAGATGTCTTTTCACTTCATCAGATATCCAAATATAGCAGTTTTTATATCTTAATGGAAAATATAAGTAATTAAACAATTAATGATAAATAGATAATTAATAATAATAATAATAATAATAAATCATGTGTAAAAACACAAATGTTGAAAATAATTATTTGAAGCAGGACTGATAAGATGACCTTTGTTCAGGTTTATGAAGAAATAACAGAAATTTAAATTGCTCTAATGATATAATGCACCACCTTTGTTCTTTAATATTGATGAGTCTTATTTATTTTAACTTTTTTTTTTTTTTTTTTTTATGCAGCGGACTTACGCCAAACAAACAGGTTCTCATGTTGTCAAAGGTTAGTTTATGTATACATGCTGTTAATGTGTTCATTTTGCAACAATATTATCATAAGTGATCTGGCAAATTTTATTATTTTTATATTTTTTAATTATTTTTTATAATTTTTTTTCTGTTGTGCCTCAATTCTCTTTGTCCACAGCTGCAGCATTGAGATCTCCCTATCTTAAAATTGAAGACTTGAGCAGGTGAGTTTCATTCCTCTTTCAGTGCATTTGTGTCTGTCTACTCTGTAGCAGAGGACAGTACACTTCTCCCTCTCATTCAGAAATCCCTCAAAACTTTCTTTGACCTCCCCTTTCCTGTACAAAGACATCCTGATCCTCTGAGGCCAACTCTGTGGGGCTCAGACAGATGGGGAGTTTGTTTAATTGTGACCCCCATGAGGGCTGTAGGAGTGACTGACCACCACAACCATTACACAAAGTCTGTTTTACGGTTGAGGCTCAACCTTCACCTCACTAACCTAACCTTAATTAAGAAAGACAAGCTGGAATTCGACAAGCCAAAGGGAAATTGTGTTTTTAGGCCTGCCGTGTTCATGCAGTAGTTGTTTGGTATCAGATTAAATCCTTTCTTGCAGTTCAGCATAATGACAGTGAAACAAAAATACGCGGCAGTGACCTATCCCGCTGTTTTTGCCCTTCCTGTCCCACTGGGTGCTAGTTCTGGAGGTTTGCATTTCAGCCCAGATGATTTTCTTAATTGAACCTGTTAAGGAGTCCCATCGTGTAATGTGACTAGCCTCCCCCCTCAGTGATGCTGCTCCCCAGGAGCCCAGACCTCAAGCGGATACGATTTCCATTTGATGAGACTCTGCAGGCTTCATTGCCAGTTCTACTCCTGCAGGGGATCACTATGTGCTAACAGGTCTTTTCATTTGCCCTCTCATTTCAGCTAATTGAAGTGCTTTGGCTAATGCATCGACCATTGATATGAGAAACTGAACCCATGACAGCTGAAACAGTTGAATATTGGCTTAGCTGGGGTTGATCTCAGCGGTGTAGTCTCACTTTAAGTTTGACAAAGTGGTTTGAAATATTTACAGTTTAATCATATGATGATGATAATATTTAGATTAGGGCTGCAACTAATGATTATTGTCATTTATTGATTTAATTTGACAATTATTTTCCTGAAGAAAAGCAGCAAATCCTTTATTTCAGAGGTTGAAAACAGAGAATGTTTTCAGTACTTTTGCTTGAAAAATGACTGAAATGATAAATTGATTATAATAATAGTATCGCTGTCAATCTTCAATCTGTATTCAGATGTCCGATGTCCTTTTTCACGTTTGATGTTTTTGCTGCTAAAACAATTTTATCTAATATATATTTCGCATATTGAATTCTGTTGTCTTGTTATATAACCAGGAAATACAAGCCTCTGCACATGCAGTCTATGACCTTCCCCACTCTGTGCTACTCGGGCCGATTCAGTCCCTTTGAAGCTCCTCCTCCTCAGTTTGAAAAATGGAAAGAACAAGGAGAAAATAAAAGCAGGTTTGTTTAACTGAGCCAAAGTCTTTATTTGAATGATAAAGATTATTGGATTATTGAAGTTTGGGTTCAAGTTAATTTCTGTCTGCCACAGAAATAAAAACACTGTATCAGGAAATGTAGAACTTATTAAGAAAATTTGATTAACGCTGTGTAAAAGTATTGTGCGAGATTTACTTATCATAACTATGTTTATTCTTTTTATTAATTAGAGAAAAGAATAAAGTTGTAAGCAGCATTAAGGACAAATCTCAAAGCCCGCTCAGTTGTAACCCTTCACCTTGGCGGCCACGCAAAAAGGACGTGGCTTATTGTGAATGCTGTCATCAACCCTTCTCTAATCTGGAGGAGGTGGGAATCTTTTCAGTTTTTCTTGTTGGCACATAGCATTTTTTTTTGCCTTCATTGTTTATCTTAATTTGATCTTTTGTGTTTTGGTTTGGCTTGCAGCACTTGCAGTCCGATCAGCACCGTACGTTTGTTCTGGATTCATCCAACTACAGTGCGGTGGACCAACTTGTGGCTGAAATGCTTCCGGGATTCAACCCCGATCCATCACAGCAATCAGAGGACTTACTGAACAGGTGAGTTTTGAAAGTCTGCCTTCGTGTAATTTGCTTTTTTATTGGACCACAAAGCTTTTACACTGCACAAAGTCATGTTATGGCGATGAATTACAGCTCGATTTTTAATATTTCCTATGTTGCCTTCCTAGACCACCAACTCCTTTACCCATCCAAGATGAACTGGAGCCTCTCACTGATGCTGAGACGGAGCTTGCTGTTCAGGCCCTGCGGAGACAAGGCTCATCATTTAATGCTCACATCTCCAGCCCTACTAAGGGTCCTCTTTCCTCTGTCCCTGCCAGTCCACCACCAGGAGATCCATGCCCCGTCACAAATCCAGCCACTCCACCTGCTGACATCCAGCCTTCCACTCCTCAGACAGAGTGCCACTTGCCAGACAGCCAGCCTGAAGTCGCTTTAAGTCCGGCCATGCCCATACTGGATGTTGAACCACAAGACCATGGCCCAGCCAGCCAGTCACCTCAACATCTTACCACCTGCCCTAACACCCCATGTCCATCCCCTGACCGTTACTCCCTGCCTCCGGTCCTCAGCCCGCAAGTCCCTGATCCCTACTACGTGATGGATGCACACAGCTCTTACTCAGAACCTCCTATCCTCAGTCCTCAGCATTACACTGCGGAGGAGGATGTGGAAGGACACGCTTGTGAAATGGACACTGAAGAGAGCGTGTCTCTGTCTGTCTCAGCTGTCACAATTCCCTCTGTGGCTGCGACAGATACAATTGGAGTGGAGGGACTACACCAAAATGCTCTTTTAGGATTCAGTGGGTTCTTATGTTCCAGCAGTGGTTTGGAGTGTGCTAAGCTGTCGTTGCGTAGATCTCGTTCCCTCCCTCGGCAGCCAATGACTGCACCAAACCCCAAAAAACGTTGTCGATCGGCCAGCCCTGAGCACAGCCGGAGCAAAAGACGGAGGACTGTGACCTTTGGCTACATTGGTTGTCGGACTGCACAAAAGAATAAATCTGTAAAACCAAAAAATGACATTATGGCGAACAGTGAGAGCTGTTTATTGTTCAACACAGTCTCTTGTCAAATAATACAGCCTTGTTCAAACCCAAAGGTCTCTTCAACAGCCACAACATGCACTGTGGAAAAGTTTTGTTTACAACAACAACCTCAAACCACATTTTGTGTTCCTACTGTACAGAATTTCCCTCGGGTGCCAAATCAAATTGACGTTTTGGGTCGTGGTAGCACCTCTGTTACAGATCGGCCATCATGGCCGCCCTCCTCAAAAGCAAGGAGTTTCAATGCTCCACCTCAAATCCCTGCGGATAAATCTCACAGTGCGTTTTCCAGTCAAGACTCTCAACGTTCACTATCCCACTCTACCTCAGTCTGCATTGAGTCAGCCCTCATCCCAGACTTAGCCACGCTCTCTCCATCATCATCAGACTCTGATTGGGACAGCGAGCTGCTGTCGCGGCTGGGCCCGGCGGCCACTAGACCCCTGTCGCCCACCGAGCAGAGCTGCGAGCTCGACAAGGAACTCCTCCACAGGCCGTGCACGTGGATGCACGACACCAGCTACGAGTCACGTCTGCACACCGTCCTTCAGCCGTCAACCCCAGCGAGCCCAATGTGTGGGGAAGAAATGGAGCCCTCAGCGTTTTCCAGGACTGTGGTACAGATTGTTGAGGTTCAGCACTGATGGGTCTTAATGATTGTTTTAAGGAACTGGAAGAACCACTAACTGGAAGCTGTGTAAAGCTTCTGGTGTATAAATTTGACTTTGCAGCTGCTGCAGCACTTACGCTCATCAAAAGAAGCAAGTGTACACTGAATAAATATAAAAACTTAGTGCAAACTAAAATGTCATATGCAGCTGTTTTCAGAAATGCATATTTTTATTTTTACTTTAATTTTTTTTATTGTAGTAGATTCTACATATGTACATGGATGCTGCATCTTCCCTCAGGCAACACTCTCTGTATGTCATGCTGACTTCAGTCTTTCAGCATGTCCGGGAACACATGGTGGTATTGAGAATTTAATGAGGCTTTTCAGAAAGGGGGCATTACTCAATTACTGTAAGTGCTGCGTCTGGATCAGATCCCACTTGCGCCGGCGCTGATGGTCAAACAGGCGTGGTGTTAGAAGAGTGGAGGACTCGCACTATCTGTGAGGCAGAGAACTCTCACATTAAAGTCAAATAGCTTTTCCTGATCTTGAAGGTGGGCCAAAGGACTTGCTTTGTCAAGGACGGACTGCTGCTTCACAGCGGTGTGCTCCTCCCGTGAGGTTTATTACCTTCACTTGTAATTTTTTTTTAAGTGTTGGGTCACCTTCCGTTACAGACTTATTGCTCATCATGACAGTCAAAACTATGAAATTGATACTTCTGAATATCTTAAATGGACACAACGGATGCAGATTGCAACAAGCAATGAGAAACACAACACATGATTGTCCTAGGAAAATGTGAAGTCAGGTCTTGTACTGTGTTTTGAAATAAATGTTTTTAACCATAAATATTTCATCCCGCCATTTTTGGAGAAAGTTGACGCTCAGTTAAAGCAAGATTGTTGGGTAGATTTTGCCGTTGTCTTAATAAATGCTGACTCTGCTTGTAGGCTAATGGAAAGCCAAACAGGAAGAGGAGGAGGAGCAGTCAAGGACAAGAGCGGGTCGATGTGTCCTGTTTAGCCCATCAGCCTGACATCCAGCTGACACAAAGAATATTTGATATCTTCATGCTTTGATACGTGACCCTTAACTATCCAGATTTGTTGGAATGAAAGGATCCGTTGTATTGGTGCCTCAGACCAAAATAGCAGCTTGTCACCAAAGAAGGGAGAACAATTCTGCATTTCAGAACTTCAGACTTTTTGATAAGTTGTGGACTGTGTAGATTTTGTTGGAAAGGAATATGGGAATTGTGGGGGTGTCATTTCCAACAAGCAACAGAGGGTTCAAATTCATCTAAGATACAAAGCTTGAGATCCCAAATATTCTGGACAAAGTACTTGGCACATTGAGCCACAGACTCCCATTTGACCAGAACTTATATGAGGGGTTGCAGGCTGAGATCACTGTCAGCAGTCAACACTGATCATTATGTTATATATATATATATATATATAAAGACCATATCAGAATAGTTTGTTTTTTACCTTTTTGTGAAACTTGTATATGCAAATAATGTAAAACCACTTTCAGCATATCAGCTATGTTTGTCTTAAATGTACCCTGAAAACCCAGAACCGAGCAGGGTAGCACAAGTAGAGAAGAAATGTGGGTTAAATTGATCAATACATTTTTATCAGGTTTGCTCATATAATTCTAATTACTCAGTACTTTATTAATTCCAAAGGGAAATTAAAGTCTTACCGCAGACACTTGACATAAATCAAAATACATGAGATAGGTAAAAGAAGCAAGTACAATGAAAGGCTAAATTGTATATAATAACTAAATAGGCTAACTCAATTATAAAAAATAAAAATAGAATAGAGACTAGAGATATACCAATAACTATAATACATTATTTGCTGAGTAAATACTGTCCAATGGTTTTAATATGCTATAACAAATTACACTGTGCATTAGTGCAAGTCAGGTGCATGTTTGAGTTGGTCGTTCAGGTGTATCAGGTGTTACCCCTGGGTCCTCGGACCAGAGTTTGGGACCCATCCCGTGCTCATCATAGCGCGTGGGGTGGGGCCGTCACGCACTCATATGCTCCTCGTTTCCTGGTCCACGGTTGCTCCTCGCGCAGTGTGTGAACGTGCTGAGACGTCACTGACACACACACATACACACACACGCCATGCTGCCGGATCCGATCGGAGGAGCCTCGTCGGGATGCTTTTAAGTCGCTAGAGGCGGATAGGAAGGTGAGAAATGCGCGCTGCCTGGGACTCTCATCCACCGCTTGGAGACAGTCCCGGAGTTTATCCAGAGAAACGCGGCTGCGCGCTGCTCTTTAACGGAGATGGAGCCGTTAGACAGACGTACACTTGACAAACCAGCCAGTAAGTCCTCATCCTCGAAGCCTTTTATTTTCTAAAAGCGAAAAACACAGCTGGGAAACACTTCTAATAAAACACAAATCTCAAAAGTTTTCAGGTGCGCTTCAGTCTCGTGCGCCGAGCTGTAATTGGTGCATTACTGCCCCCTAAAGGCCGGACGACGGGAAAGCAACCTGATCTCACAGAAATACGTGAAAGGACCACGACCTGTACGTGGTGGTGGCACGTAAATGTGTTAAAATGACGTGCAGGTGTTACACCGTATTTGGTGACCCATCAGATTTTGTGACCTGCAGTGTTGAAAGAAGTACTCAGATCCTTTACTTAGTCTAAGTAAAAGTAGACTATCAATACCACAATATAAAAATACTTCATTACAGGTAAAAATCATGCATTTAAAATCATACATACGAAAAATATAGAAGTATTACCAGCAGAAAATCGGGCTGTGACTGATTTATTAAAATATGTTTGTACATTGACTCATCAGTATTAATGATGTACTTTCTTAAATTAACTTAAAATATCAGATAGTTTTACTTAAATAAACGACCTGAGTACTTTTTCCAACACTGCAGCTCACAGAGTCTGATGGTTCACCAAATACTGTGAAACACCGGTACCACAGAAACAACGGAAAGTCAATTAGGATCCTTTGTCTTGGTGCAGTCCTGGTTCAACAGCGTCTCGCAATATACTGTGGTTAATGTTGTTGTCTAGTTTAGAAAACTTTATTTAATTGTTATTTTTATTGTCATTTGACTGAATTTATTATAGTGCCTTATTACGATTTTTGAGGTAGGTTTGAAGGAATGTCAGAGCTTCAGCTGTGTCAAATAGATTGTCCCCTTTACTTTACGTTGTCACAAACAAAATTAAATCCCTCTTTCATCATTTCCTCCCTAATAATAATAGATTAAATAATGATGATGATGATTGTGAAGACCACTCCGCCCCCCCATTGGAATGACGAATTTGTAGATATGATGACAATGCTCGTCTGTGGTTAACATGACTCTTTGCTTTATTGTGAATTTGCATAAAATTCAGTCAGGGCTCCAACAACGTTTGTGTTGAATACATTACGTCCCACCAGCACGTAATGCGGTGTTAGAGGTCGTGGACATTTCACGTATTTCTGAGATCAGGTTGCCTACTGGCATTTGGTGTTAATACATCCATGTTGGTTAGAAACCAACCACCTCCACTTCAACAACAACAAACTTGGCCAAGCGACACAAAGATGAAATTTATGCTTTTATAAGAAATGTTTTCAATCATTTTTCGGCTCCACAAGAGACTTCAAGGATGAGGATTAACTGGTCGGTTGGGCAAATGCGCGTCTGGTTAACTGCAGCACCTCCGTTAAAGAGCAGCGCACAGCCGCTTCTCTGATATTTCTATGGCATCGCTCGGCACTGTCTCCTCGGTGCAGTGGATGAAACAGTCCCAAACGGGGCTCAGAGGGACCCTGCTGTTCTGATTGTCTTCACTGTCAACAACAGTCCTGCTGCAGCTCCTGCACGGCTCCTGTTAGTTCATTTACCGGCGCTGCACCGAGGAAATCACTGGGACTATGTGAGCATCATGCTCGCTGTGAGATGCCTGCTGTTCGCTGCAGTGTGTGCACAGGATGTCGTGACAGGTAAGCCTGCCTTCTTGATATGGCTTTTATCTTAAGGTTTACTTTAGATTTTCAAGTAATTGCATCCAGTTAACCTGTGCTCTCATGACAAGGACCATGTTGCATCGGTATCAACAAGCAGCTCACCATTAGCTGTTGAATCCTCAAAGAGCAAGAGGACTGCAGGATTAAGACATGAAGCATCACAGCTTTACATTCAGAGCTCCATTCACTTTCAGCAGTATTTCAGCCTGCCTGTGCAGTGAAACATCTCCTGTGTTTTCTGCAGGTCTGAGGGAATGGGAGAGTCTGAAAGGAAGGCAGACGCCTGCTGAAGAGGTTGTTCAGCCTAAGAGGCTCCTGCAGCAGATCCACTCCCCGGAGGAGCTGCTCCACAGCCACCTGGACACCCGGGTCAAAAACTCCACAGCGGGACTGCAGGTGAGTGTTGCCTGCACCTGTGACTGGTTTTACAGCCATTCTCCAAACCATCAGAGCTGAGCACACATTTAGTATCATTCCCCTTCCCTTGATTTCAGTTTCTTCACACTCTACACATTAATTACTGAGATCAAATTATGGCTTAGATCTTCGCAGTAAAATGTCTTCAATCATGCTTGTTGAAGGTATGACTCACTGCAAAAGTAGATGTTGACTAAGGTCAGAAAGCAGATTTATTCATCCTGTTAAGAATGCTTGGGTTCCTCTTAAAAAGATTCAACTGTCCAACCTCTAACTGTCCGGTGCTTTTAATAGGCATTGGCGTCTCTAGAAATTCTCACATCAGTGACACTAAAAATCAATTTTGCAAGTAAGGTATATATAGATTGTTGAAAGAATGTCAGTTTGCACGTTGATTGAGGCTATTGGTATTCAAATATCGTCCTTCATTTTTAAGGTTAAATATTGTATTTTTGCTTGATTTCTAAAACTTTTGGGAATTGATCCACCTCTACTCTTCACCCACTTCCTGTCAGGACTTGACCTCTCTCCTGAGGTCACGCATCTGTCACTCCTACCCCACCCTGTGATACCATCCTCCCCTGCGTGATGCACAGTTTGCCCGGGCAACAACAGGGCAGGAAAAAAAAATCAGCCCACCTCAACTCTGGCCGCGTGCTGCTTTCCAATCCCTTAGATTATATTTCACACTTCTACCTCTCCTCTCTCGTTACCTTCACTATAAACACTTGCTGTCAGTTAACGGTTGGCCAGTCAGTGGATATCACACAGGTCTGACCTTGAGCTGTTGTCACTATGTTGTCTCATGACCTCTCCTTTATAATGTAGATCTAATGTGTCTCTGTTTATAATGTAGACGTTTGAGAGTACTTTGGGAGTCCTTCTATTAGCTATGAACTAAACATGGGAAAGATATTTTTATGCAAAGGCACAATAATTATCTTCTGTATGTCATTTTGTATGAGGCTTAGCGCAGCCCTCCAGGTTCAGGTATTTGAAAAGTGACTGCATATGGATTAGTAAAGCACCAAATCTCTTGGAGGCAACGTGACAAGCAGTAAAAACAGCACCGACATACTGTATTGTTCCTTTATAAAGCTGATATGGCGAGCGTGTTAGCAAACAGTTGCTTATTTACACATCCAGCCGACATGGTGCAACATCAGCATCCATTTGGAGTTGTATTTCTGGTCACCTGATGTATGTGAGTCCAATGTCCTCTCCTCTTTTACCTCTTAAGCTGCTAAATGCCAATGCTTGTTTGTCGTTTGGTGCTGAACTGGTAGTGTACAGTGGGTTTATCAGTGGTTTTTTTCTGCTGAAAAACAGCTGCCTGCTGCATCTATAAATGAAGCTGAAGAGAGTGGTGAGAATGAACCAAAATAGTGAAGTTGAATGCTGTAAAACCAAAACGATGAGCTGAAAGACTCTAAAATGCTCTACAGAACTGTGATAATTCTCTGTGGGTTCGTCACCATAGGCAACTTTTACGTTACATGAGGACATTTTATATTTTAAGCATAAAAATATTGATTAGTGTAACTTTAAGGCAAATCTATTCCTCAAATATGTTTTTTTAGTTATCTATCAATGTTCCAGTCTTTAAAATGTCAGAAATGACTTTTATCAAAAAAGTACCAGAACCCAAATGATGCTTGCATCGGACCGACTTTAACATTGTATTTTGAATTTATGTTTAAAGATATTTAAGTCATTAATAATTTGTCAAATATGTTAGTTTAGTTTATCCTGCAGGGACAGATGAGCCAGAGTTTGCCTGTTGTCCCTGCCCAGATGTTAGAAAGGCCACCCTAAAACCACACAATAAAAATCTTTTCAGTCAGACCTCTGATGCAGCTTTCTTATCTCTGCTCGCAGGCACCACTGTGGGCTTTTTATTGTACAGTATATGGACCCAGCGGAGGTTTAGATTGATACTAAGTGGTTGCAGAGAGCGCATGGTAATTCTAATGAGACCTGGCCGGTGGGATCCACCATAGAGCTCTGTCATATAATGTGAATGGGACTCACCTTGGAGCAAGGTTAGCCAGCGCTCATGAGCCCCAACACAGAGTTTTATCCAAAAAGCCTCCGGGATGGATGAGACTATCTCGCTTTCACAGAGACGGCAATGGAAGAGGACGTCCCTTATTATCTGAGCCTTTGTTGCTTTGTTCTCTATGCGCACTGTTAAATTATGTTGTATTGAACATCCATCAATCTTCTCCCCTCCTCCACTCTCTCTACATCATATTCTGTCACTTTTTTTCTCACAAGCTCTTATCCACAGTTTCCTGAAAGCATGAAATACTTGATAAATTAGTGAGTCATTTGTTTGAGTCAGAGACTGGGACCAACGCCCTGCAGGAATATGACGTAGAGATGCAGATTTTATTAATCTAAAAGTAAGCATTAGACATGTAAATACCTATTTATGCTTAGTTTCTATTCTTCCCCACTTTATTGGAAGTCTTCATGTCTGTCTGTTTGTCCATCAGTATTGGTGAATCCTTGCAGCATTGCAAACAAAAGCAGCATAAAAATTAATGCATGACCTTGACTTAGAAAAATATAGTTAATAATTGCTGTGGACCAGAAATTCCTTTCCATTGTGTGTATCCTTTAGGAATAACAAACATTTAGTTTGAGGCATTGCTACGTCTTAGCATGTTACCGCTACCAACTGTCTTAGCACGTTACCACTACCAACTGTCTTAATACATTGAAAGGTGTGAAAAGACAGGATATGAGTCATGCCTGTGGACAATGCAAACAAAACGGGTACCCACTCCTAAAAACATTGCTCTATAACATCCAATACCTTGTCCAAAACTCAACTCAACTCACAAATTATTAAATAAAGCCATTGATTTGCAATGATTACATTTATTTACTGCAATCTTGTCCAACTGTGTCCATTTTACCTGTTAACTACCATCAGTGGACTTCTATGGATATACATAATCAACAGGATTAAATTCTTCACAGTTTTTGTCAATCTCAAGTCTCCTTTTTTTTCTTCTCTATGTCCTATGCCTCCTTCTCCCACCTTTCCTGCCTCCATCACTCCCTTAGCCCATCCATCTGGCCCGGAGCAGCTTCTTGGTGAAGGCCTTTGGCACATCTTTCATCCTTGACCTGGAACTCAACCAGTAAGTAAACACATGTCTGCTTGAGCATTCACACATCCACACCGTAGACCTACATGACTACACTTACATGCACACTCTTACTGCCCATCTTTCTTCATCTATATCTCCCACACACCTACTCTATCCTGAGTATTGGCATTATACGGACTGGCTGAAGGTTAAACTGCACTCTTAATGTTTATCTCCCCTCCCCCTCTTCTTACTCAAATCAAATTTTGCTCTAATGGACTGCATGTATGTAATACCTTTCACTGGTTTTCTAAGCACTTAGAATAAATGAATCTGCACACAGTTTGGTTTTACTTATGAATTGGCCATTTGTTGATCTAGTCTTAATGTTTGATGCTGATTAACATTATTCTGTTAAATATCATTCCAAAATAATCAATCATAGCAGCTTTTAATAGTCACACATCGGATCAACACCAAATTTTACAATAATTATTATGCTTCTCTCACTTTTTTCCTCCTCTTCTCTTCAGCAATCTCCTGTCTACAGACTATGTGGAGCGTCACTTTGACGAGGACGGGCAGCCGTCCCAGAATATGGTAAGACTACCATAAACTCTTGATAATTGCTGCCGTCCCTCTTTCTCTCAGAATGTGAGCTAGTTTTCCATCCCAGTCAGTGTAATATAAATTGATTTTGTGCCAGTGCTTACAACAGCACTCAGTGTATCTTTTATGTCGGGAGTGTATTGGAACATGTTTCCATGGATATATCCCCCCTGAGTGAAATTGAACAGAATCAATAACCAATAGCAGCAGGGCTTGTTTATCCTGCCCCTTAAGAAGAAGTTCATAGAAATGGCAAGTGTTTTTCTGTACTACTAGTGTGAGTGGTTACAAAGATATTTGCTTCAACTTTAAAGTAACCAACTGTTTTTTACTGCATTCACTTGTTTCTTCAACCCATCAATCCCACTCTTCATACTGAATCTTTGGAAATGTGTTCAAAATAAAATTCTAGCTGCAGTTGCACATTGACTGAGTTGTTGACATTGTTATTGACCTTTCTGTCATGCATTATAAATGTGTGCAAAATGCCCTACAAAAATCATCTTGCGAGTCTAGTTTGTTTACAAAGTATCAGAGACAGTTCAGGGTGAGGTGTTAGTCAGTGAACACAGCTTGGATTTCAACACCATCTGGGAGACTGTCTCTCTCTGTCTGTATCCTCCTGCTTTATTTTTGTCTCTGTCCCTTTCTCTCGATCTCCTGGTCCTCCTTTGCCTCTCTCTGACTCTCTTTCACTCCCTGTTTCTCTGCCAAAGACCACCTGACCAATCAGTAGAAGGTTGTCATGGTAACCAGCAGTCAGCAGCAGCAGCAGCAGCAGCAGCAGCAGCGTGGGTCTACTTTGTCGTGTCGTGAGGGGAATTCAAATCATGTCCATTCCCAGAACCAACTAAACCAAATCTTACTCCAACCTCCGCCCTGCCCTGAAAATTGGCCTCTGCTAGTTAGATGTTTGGGTAGCAAAGACTTGAGGTATTTCATTATTCTTCAGTGGGACCACTGATACGTTTTTTGCATTATGTCTTGCCATTGAATATCCTGTAATCCCGTTAGTAGAATCTTATAAAATATTCAGTGGACCAGTGTTGTGTCATCTGCAAACATTATTTATATAATGTTGAGATACTATATTGTATTATATTATAAACTATATGTTTGGCAAATCATTAATATAAATAATAAAAAATAGTGGCTCAAGAATGGATCCCTGTGGAACACCATGCAGTAATTAAACTTTGTGACAACTGCAATCAATTATACTAATAGATTGTTCTGTTAGAGGTACAATATAATTACTTTAACTATAAAGACACCCTTTTATGAAAACCCTATTTATGCAATCCACTCAATATAGTGTCTTGTGCACTGTACAAAGACACAAAACATGCACAAAACGTGCACAAAACATTTAAAAGATAAAGGAATATGGTAGAAATAAATTTCAAGTGCTGAGTTTTGCTTCATCAGATGAAGCAAAGCCATGTAGGCGAATTAATGGAGTATGGAACCATCCTTGGATTTTTTTGTAGTATTTTAGATAGATATAAATAACTATTTATTAGTGTACTTACATTTTTCACATGGCAAAATGCTCACTGATTGACCAGATGTTACACATTTAAAACCATTTACTGTGTACCATGAATTAGTTTTCAGGTGTCAGTTAAAATTATACATTTGTACTGTATATCAAAAAGTGTTAGATGATCTAAATATATGTAAATGCACACCCACAAGCAAATGTACAGATACATGTTCAAACACCTACACATTCATCTGTGGAGAATTATACAATACACAAACACAAATTGCTGTTAGGGACATCCTGCATGCAGCAGGACTAAGAGCCTGATGTATGCAGCCCCCGTACTCGTCACCACCATTTCAGTCCTGATTTATTTAGTTTTATTGACATGCCAATAAATTCTCCTGCTTTTGTGTGTCAGTTTTTTTTATTGGTCCCTGTGGATCTATGCTATTCCATTGAACTGGTGCCTGGCTTGTTTGGATTGAATCTCAATGACACAGAGGAATTAAATTAGAGATGAGGTTTGGCTGGAATTGATAGGAGCAGTTTTATATATAGTATTTGACATTGTCCTGCTGAATGCTCCTTGATGTCTGACAAAAACAGAGGATTTTTTTATTTTCTGCAATTTGCAAAATCTGTTTTGAGTGCTCTGTGAGCTTGGGCACTGAGCACACATATTGTATCGGTTGAAAACATAAGATGTCAGCACGGAAAAAATCACATTTTTAATACCTGACACTCTGATTGCTACTCCAGCACTCCTGCTCAGTATTGATGATACGAATTACAGACTAATGCACTGATAGACAGTGTATTTCACCCATTATTATTACAGTATTTAAATGATAATCTTAGTATTTGGGCATTGATCATGAAGTAGCTTCTGTCAAACACACAGAGGGAGACAGGGAGAAAGCGAAGTTGAAATGTTTTTTTTAATAGTTTTACTATTTAATTATTTAGTCTGTCATTGACTGTATATAAAAAATGATCTTATCCACTGAAGACTTTTAATACTCTTAACTGATGCTCTTGTTCGATCTTACCCTCTTTTCTCTTTACATAAGCTCTTATTCTTTCTCTCTCTGAGTTTTTTCTCAGTCCTCTCAGCTCTGCACTCAACAATGCTGAGTCAAAGTCCAGACATGAAGTAAAATCCAGCTTTTCTAATTCAGTTAGAGTTGATAATGTCAAATTTAATCCTCTTGTCTCTGCAGGACATAGCTGTTTATTTGCTTCCATTTGTCTGCATTAGCAATTTTATATTTTATCCATATAGTCATTTCTAATTTAGTGTCCTGCCTACCTGTTCCTGTCCTTGCAGTGCTGATATTTCATGATTGACCCATGATTTGGGTTGTTTATTTATGTGTGTGCATATGTACATTATTTCAAGCACATGCATCTCCTCTGAAAAGCGCACTCAGTCCGTCACAATCAGTATGTGTCTGCTGTGTCAGGCAATTTGATTTCCTCCATTTAGCCTTGTAATCCTACCTTTTATTTATTTATTATCTTGCCCCGTGCTAAGTGCTGTGGGTCTTATGATTCACTATGAAGGATGAAAGTCCTTTTCCTCCTCAACAGATGAACTGACGCTGAATATGAATAAGCTGTATGAAAATGCCAGGACTTAACCTGACTAAGTGGTTATTATTTTGAGAACTGCTAATGTTGTTCCATTACTTCCAATTAATTATACTTTATTTATTCACCACCTATCCATTAATCTGCTTATTATTAGCCACTATTAGGTTGACATTTTAGGCAAAAATTCACAACAACTACTGAATTGATTGCCATGAAATTTGGTGCAGATTTTCATGTTCCCTTCAGGATGAATTTTAATGAATTTGGTGATCCATCTGACTATTTCGTCTAACATCATCATCAGGTCAAAATTTAAATTTGTCCAATACTTTGGTCGATAACTAAATATGTGTAAAATTAATGACATTCCCATCAGTCTCGGCCATACTCTGTTTTTTGCTAATAATCAAACATTAGCATGCTAACATGCTACTGACGTTAGCATTTAGCTCAAAGCACTAAGAAAAGTTTCACTCAGTGGCTAGCTCGATGTAGACTCCTAGTTTTGTTTTTATTTCAACTGAAGTTATTTATTTGATCATTTGTATTTAGTTTTTTGTACATCTAATGAATATTTTTATGGAGACATTGCTTGTATCTCCGACATCCTGAAGTTCTTCAATCAGCAGAATTGTGATGACTGCCCAACTACGATTGCAGTAGAGGAGGTTGATGTACTGATTTTGATGTAGGAAGATTTTCAAATTTCTATCAATATGTGCATTCCCAATTAGCGGTAGCTCACTGTATATCTGGGCCTTGTGCATATAAATATGACATCTTCCAAAAATCATGCAGACATTCATTTTGATCAGTCTTTAAGAGGCCTCAGCCTAAAATAATCAGTGGAACTGATGCTAAAGCAGTTATGTCCTTTTATAATTTAACAGCATCTACAATGTAATAGATCAGCAACAGACAAAATGCATTAACCCCCCCCCCCCACAAATTTGATCAAAAGCAAACAAGCAGTGTATGCCCTTTGGATCCAATTGTTTTTGCTTTATCCAAAGCTTCCCCATGCACGATTTCACCAGGTGAGGGATAAATGCCTGATTTTAGCCTTGTCTCTGGGCTGAGTGTGACACCAACGTGAGGCCAGATGAGGATGCTGTGGTTGACAGACAACCAGGTCAGCTATTGATTTCCCATTAACAGGATCCTGGCTGACTGCGTGTGAGGCTAGACCCAGTAGGATTTAGTTTGCCTTGAAGTAGATCACTGCTGAAATGGCAGATATATCCCTACTGTGAAGCAGGCACAGCCGCTGATTTTATATCCAGTGATTAAACTAATTAATACACAGAAGTAGCTTACTGTGTTCTTTGTAATTTTTTTTTCTGTGAGTTCATACTTCATTTGACAGTATTGCAGAGAGATCAGGTTTGAGTTGCAGGTCGGAGTAAAGGTTGATCAAGCATAACAGCAGCTCCTCGATGCCTCTTTTCTTTTTGGGCTATCAGCCGTGCCAGACAACAGCAGTCTCAGGTGGCAGACATGACTTATGGGAGTTCATTACGAACACCTGAAACTGACCCCTCCCACTCACACACGCACACATGCATACATACACTCCTTAGTTCAAAGGAGCCACAAGCATAATGACTGTAATCTCCATCCGCAGCGATCTTTGATTACCAAAAATCCTCTCCTCAGTTGAACTCTGTCTGGCTTTCACTTTATTTTCACCTCAACAATCTTTGTTTGCACAGCTAAACAAATGCACTAGTGGCATGATTGACACTGGTGTGTCTCCTCTCCAATTGACGTAATCTGATCATGCCTGTACTCCGAGAGGCAGCGTGGAAACAATATTCAAAACATGATCATCCAGTTGGAGCCTTTTAGGGGATTATGAATAATCAGCGGAAGGCATCTGGAGAAGGGGTGTACAGGTGACACCAGCAGGTCTGCCAAACTGAACCTATCAGCTGCTGCTGTGTGCTTAATATTTATATAGTAGATACTTCAAAAATGTTGGGCAAAAAGGCACAACATGCTTCTACTGTATGTGTATAAAGTTACATTTTTACATGTTGGGTGATATGCTTAGCTTGTGGAAACACTTGTATAATGTCTTCTGTGGATTTTGGTGGAGTTTTCTAAAATCTGTGAAAATTACTCAAGTGTCACTTCATTAACTTTGCTGGGGTATGGACTACAATTTTTGGAAAGCTTGCATCACAAACTGAGATTGTACAGTTTGAAAGATGTGGGTTTTACCAGGCAGAGACAGTCAAGTTCCATTGTGAGTAAAAGTTCAGGATATCTTGGCCTCTGCTTTCAAGCTTGAGCTAGAGACAGACATGTCTCAAAAAGTACAGATTTTTATAAATTCTAAATTTTTATAAGACATCCATGGTCCCCAGAGGATGAATCCTACTGACTTTAGTAATCCCCTGATTTTTCCTCTTGCGCCACAGTAAGGTTCACATTTGTGGTTTTGAGTGAAATGTGTCTACAAATATTGTTGCTGTGAAAATTTGGTACAGGCATTCATGTTCTCATAGGATGAATTTAATAATGTACCCTTTAACTTTCATCTAGCACCATCATCAGGTTCAAATTTCAAGATTTCATATCATTTCACATTACTGTAGACTCTTATTATGATCTCTTTCTCAAGTGCCCCAATTTTATGGAAGTGCATGAATCGCTGGACAGCTCTTTTAAGATATCTGATATTGATATTAGTATTTGTGCATCCCTTACCATGAATACAGGTAAGACAATCAGTATATGAACATGTACTTCTCTCACAGACAGCTGACTATTAGTTGTTTTGTAAAGTAAAAAAGCTTCACTTACAGGTTATTGTCCATTCACAACCACAAACTTTATGCTGAATCCATCCATGTAACTATATTTGATTATTTTTATTTTGTTTTCTCCTAATTCTAATCCTATAACATCCTATGTACTGCCAAGTTGGTGTATCTGAATGGTTCCTTGGAAAAGCCACCTCTTCAGTAACAACTTACAGCTGCTGTAACTTTGAGATGGGTTATTATCCCACTCTGATAGTCTCTGATTTTGTGCTGCAGAAAACTGGAATTGTTATTGAGCTTTCATGCTGACAATGTCAAGGTCCACACATGCACAAAGCTTACTTTCTTAAAGAATGTGTTGTCTGAAAGAAAAATATGAATTTATAGCAGCCTAATCTTCATATTGTACATGTTTACATAGTTACTTTACATTGTAAACAGACTCCGTTGCTAACTTGACCTCTGTCCTTCCTGTACTTTAACTGATCTGGACATCACTCCCTCTCTGTCTCTCTCTCTCACACACACACTCCCTCTCTCTAGGCACAGAGCCTTTCTTTGGTGAAACTCAACTCAGCTGTAGCCACCGTAGGTGTAGGTTGCTGCAGGCACTGTAGGTGTAGGTTTTCCCGGAATCCGAGTCATACTGTAGTCACTGATATCCTTCGGTTGACTCATCCGGTCGGCTGTAGGCCCCAAGCTGACAGAATATACCTGCCATGTGTATATTGGGGGCAGGAGATCAGCAACAGTGAGGGCATCACAGTGGGTGTGGGTTTCATTTTGTAAAAATTTGATGTGAACATGCGACTGGATGATGGAGGGTTCAGTGTCTTTCTGTAATCTATTATTCGATTCCAGGGAGGAGAGCACTGCTACTACCATGGACGAGTGCGGGGGCGGCCTGGCTCCTTGGTCGCTCTATCCACCTGCCACGGCCTGCAGTGAGTTGACCACTTTGACTAAATGTTGTCACTTCACCTGAAATGTAGACTCAGTCAGGATACATTCACTGTTTTATGTGAATCAAATGTTCAAAGAAGTGCTCTAAACTTAATAAAGCTTATGGTACTAAAATGTGACCAAAACACAGTATATTTCCTAAAAAGGCTCATTTACACATATAAAATGATAAAATTTAAGATAAAAGATTACAGCAAGAGTTTATAATGATAAAGCCTTGGGGAAAAAATCATACTACATTTAAAAAATATTTACTGGAAGAGCCCAAATTTAAAAGAGGGGAAAAAAGATGGATTATTTGGGTTTACTTGATAAATATACACTACACCTAACATACATAATAATTAGAATTCAAGCTATTGTTCACAAAGATTTGTGTTTCTGTGGACATGTAAACACACAACAGACTAATAGGAGGTGGCTATCAAAGATTTTTAGCTAAGCTAGCTGAAGGCTCCAGGGATGGCAAATGTTGGATCTGTTGTTTGGTCTGACAGTCCAACACCTAAAAACTCATTCTTTCCAAACTCCTCCAAAACCCTCCGTACCTGTCATCCTGCCCACCATCCTGTCTTTCACCTCCAACAACACAGGCACATTAATATTTTCACTTATACACACTGCTGTGTTTCATTTTTCCAGGGGGATGTTTTCTGACGGGAACTTCTCCTATGGGATTGAACCCGTTGGCAGTGGAGAGGTGAGTCAGGATTTCATGAGGACGACAGACTCAGCAGGGTCTAGTTCAGTTAAACACACATCTTATTTAGCAGCAACACTGAGATCATGTGAAAAAGATCTCAAAATCGGGCATCAGTCTTTCAAACCCATCGAAATACAGTTGAAATCTTTACAAAGCAGCTGCCCACAGGGTAAATGCTAGATTGGATGGGCCAGAGGGACAAACTCTCGCAAATGTGGTTAGGGTTAAGGGTTAAGGGTTATGGTTAGGGTTAGGTAAAGGTTAGGTTTAGGGTTAAGGTTAAGAATGATATTATGGTTAAGGTTAGGGTGAGGTTAAAGTTAAGGTTAGCATATAAATCTTGCAAGAGTTTTGCATATCATCCCTCCGGCCCATCCAATCTAGAACAAACCCGCCCACAGTCTCACTTTCTCTCTCTGTCTCCACATCTCTCTGCGACTTTCCGTCAGTCCAGACAGTGTTACTCTATCTCCGAGTTGCTGTATGGAAAGTATTGAGTTGATACACAATCCACCCTGAGTGAAACACGTCTCCTGTCTCATCTCTGTGAGAGACATAATCTGACTGAGACAGAGGGGAAGGAGAGGAGGGAGAAATAAAAAAAAAAACAGGCAAATGTAAAAAATGTAACAAGCTTTTTAGATCTTTAAAACATATTCAGATTTTATTACAGAACGTGTCTGGCATTGTGGAAGTAATAGACGTACAGCAGAGTGACAGAAAGGAGTGGGAAGAAAGTGTTTAGAGTGGAAGAGGCTGAGCTTTTTTTTTCCATTAAGGCCCACATGAATCGAAATAGAGCTCAATTACATAGACTGGAGAGATGGATCAATAGCCTCCCAGCTCATCTTCAAACTCCCTCACTCTTGTTCTCTCTTCAGCTCTATATCTCTGATGGGTCATTTTCATAAAGTATTTATTCCCAGCTCAAGTGTACAACCGTGTCCAGTAGTGTTATTGCCATTATGACAGCCTAGTGATTGATTAATTATGCATCAGAGCACTTTCCTCCCGTTGATCCGTCTCTACCTTAGAGGACACGGTAGCACTTTCTCTACACAGAAAAGCTTTTAGGTTCAGGATGAGTTAGGCAGTCATTTCAAGGCTTGTATGATTTTAAAAGCACTTATGTGACATTCACTGTTAATAAATCTAAGATAAAAATTTTTGATTTGTCAAGATCTACGTATTTGTGCTCTTTCATAGGAACATTCCTTATTCCTAGACTATTAAACAATTTAAATTTTTCTATGGACCCTTGATAGTAATTTTTCTTCCATTAAAAATGACTACAGAAGAAATGCAAATGGGATTTTGCTGCATTAATGCTTAAAACTGAAAACATTTGATGACAATCATGTAATTTGTTGTTGAGTGTTTGACCACCGGTTGTTGAAGAATAATCTTTTTGTTTTAACCTAGCAGAAAAGACGAACAGAAAATGATTTTTTGTGTGATTTAAAAGCATGTTGTTATTGTTTTTTTGGTTTTTTTTGAGAGGAAGTCATAATTCCTGAGCCACATTTGGTGTTAATAAATCTGAGGTTAAAATTCGTAATTTGTTCAGCTCAGACAAGAGATCCAAACATCATTTTTCAAGGCTAAACTCATTAATCTCACACATGCACTAATGTCCTTCCGTTCCCCTTTTTTGTCTGTGTCTCTCTCTGTGTTCATTATGTTTTGACTCCCACCAGGAGCAGAATGACCACATTGTGTATCGTCTGCCTGACATTGACTTCTTCCCACGTTCCTGTCCAGGTAGGAAACTTTGCAGTCCTCTGAGACTCTTTCACAGTTACCTTCCTCTGAAACTCTCTGAACTCTCTGAACTGAACAGGAAATTATTTCAGTCCCCCCTGATACTGATAAAGCTTTGATGGGTACAAACTCTTTGTCTAATCACCTTCTAATTTCTAAATCATAATGACACAAAACCTGCTGTATAAATCCATCTATAATACAAATTGGACACATTTTTTTTCTCAAGCATCACTTGTCTGATTAAATGGTGATTTGAACGTGAGGCTGGCAGGCTTATTGATCAGCCCAAAGATTGCCTGCCATTATTTGGTTTGAGACAACATGTTCAACCTTGTCCTTGACATTGGATGACCTAAAATAATATACAC